>NW_004444022.1:8589724-8591381 GCF_000243295.1 Trichechus manatus latirostris
AAAATCAGGTAGTGTGAGGCCTCCCACTTTGTTCTTCTTCTTGAGTAATGCCCTACTTATCCAGGGCCTTTTACCTTTCCATATGAAGTTGGTGATTTGTTTCTCCATCTCATTAAAAAATGCTGTTGGAATTTGGATCGGGATTGCATTGTATCTGTAGATCGCTTTGGGTAGAACTGACATTTTCATGATGTTGAGTCTTCCTATCCGTGAGCAAGGTATGTTTTTCCACTTATGCAGGTCTCTTGGTTTCTTGCAGCAGTGTCTTGTAGTTTTGATTGTATAGGTCTTTTAATTCTCTGGTTGGATTTATTCCTAAGTATTTTATCTTCTTGGGGGCTACTGTAAATGGGATTGATTTGGCGATTTCCTCTTCCTCTTTTATGTTTATCTTTTATCCTGATACTTTGCTGAAATCTTCTATTAGTTCCAGTAGTTTTCCTGTGAATTCTTTGAGGTTTTCTGTGTATAAGCTCATATCATTTGCAATTGGAGATACTTTTACTTCTTCCCTACCAATTTCGATGCCCTTTATTTCTTTTTTTAGCCTAAGTGGTTCCCGTCCTCAGGGGGAATGCTTTCAAAATCTCTCCATTTAGGATGATGTTGGCTGTTAACTTTGTATAAACGCCTTTAATTATGTTGAGGAATTTCCCTTCTATTCGTATTTTGCTGAGAGTTTTTATCATGAACGGGTGTTGGACTTTGTCAAATGCCTTTTCCGCATCGATTGAAAAGATCATGTGGTTCTTTACTTCTGTTTTTTAATGTGATGGATTACATTGATTGTTTTTCTAATGTTGAACCATCCCTGCATACCTGGTATAAATCCCACTTGATCGAGGTGAATTATTTTTTTGATATATTGCTGAATTCTATTGGCTAGAATTTTGTTGAGGATTTTTGTGTCAATGTTCATGAGGCATATTGATCTGTAATTTTCTTGTTTTGTGGTATCTTTACCTGGTTTTGGTATCGGGGTTATGCTGGCTTCACAGAATGAGTTTTGGAGTATTCCATCCTTCTCTATGCTCTGAAATACCTTTAGTAGTGGTGGTATTAACACTTTTCTGGAAGTTTGGTAGAATTCTCCAGTGAAGTCGTCTGGGCCAGGGCTTTTTTTTGTTGGGAGTTTTTCAATTACCTTTTCAATCTCTTCTTTTGTTATATGTTTATTTAGCTGTTCTATCTCTGTGTAGTGTCAGTAGGTAGTGAGTTTCTTGAAACTCTATGTTTTCAAATTTGTTAGAGTACAGTTTTCATAGCATTCTGTTATGATTCTTTTAATTTCAGTTGGGTCTGTTGTGATATCACATATCTCAATTCTTATACGGTTTATTTACTTCCTCTCCTGTTTTTCTTTTGTCAGTTTGGCCAGTGGTTTATCCATTTTGTTGATCTTTTCAAAGAATCAGGCTTATTGGTTTTGTTAACTCTTTCAATTGTTTTTCTCTTCTCTATTTCATTTAATTCTGCTCTAATTCTTATTATTTCCTTTCTTTTGGTACCCGAGGGCTTCTTTTGCTGCTCTCTTTCTACTTGTTCGAGCTGTAGGGTTAATGTTTTGATTTTTTGCCCTTTCTTCTTTTTGGACGTGTGCATTTATTGCTATAAACTGACCTCTGAGCACTGCTTTTGCTGTGTCCCAAAGGTTCTG
>NW_004444022.1:8592224-8605311 GCF_000243295.1 Trichechus manatus latirostris
ATTTTTCTTTATATATTTTCTTTTCATCTTTTTCATTGTTGTTGATTTTGTGTTTGCTGAGTCTTTATGTTTTTCTTGTTTTTTATTTTAATGTGTAGGATTGTTAGTTTCCGTTGTGGTTACCTTAATATTTATCTCTATTTTTCTAAGTTTATACCAGTCTTTTATTTCTTTATATCGCCTTGACTTCCTGTCAATATGAAATATCTATATCTACATTTTTTAGTCCCTCTTTTTTGTTTTATTGTTGTCAACTTTTACATATTGACATCTCTGGTTCCCTATTATCAGTGTTTTAGCTTTGATTTATTTTTCTGACTTCCCTATCTGGGTTGACACCTGGTTGCTCTGTCCTGCATTCTAGTCTTGGGTTGTTATATGATGTTATTGATTATCTAACCGGAGAACTCCCTTTAATATTTCTTGTAATTTTGGTTTGGTTTTTGCAAATTTCCTAAACTTCTGTTTATCTGGAAATGCCCTAATTTTGCCATCATATTTGAGAGACAGTTTTGCTGGATATATAATTCTTGGCTGGCAGTTTTTTTTCCTTCAAGGCTTTATATATGTCATCCCATTGCCTTCTTGCCTGCATGGTTTCTACTCAGTGGTCCGAGCTTAGTCTTATTGACTCTCCTTTGTAGATGACTTTTCGTTTATCCCTAGCTGCTCTTCAAATTCTCTCTGTGTTTGGTTTTGGCAAATTTGATTATAATATGTCTTGGTCACTTTCTTTTGGGGTCTACCTTATGTGGGGTTCGATGAGCATCTTGAATAGATATCTTCTCATCTTTCATGATATCAAGGAAGTTTTCTGCCAAGAAATCTTCAACAATTCTCTCAGTATTTTCTGTCATCCCCTGCTGTTTTGGTACTCCAATCACTCCTAGGTTATTCCTCTTGATAGAGTCCTACATAATTCTTAGGGTTTCTTCATTTTTTTTTTATCCTTTTATCTGATTTTTCCTTAAATAAGTTGTTGTCAAGTGCTTTATCTTCAGTCTCACTAATTCTGACTTCCATTGCCTCAATTCTGCTCCTATGACTTTCTATTGAGTTGTCTAATTCTGAAATTTTATTGTTAATCTTCTGGGTTTCTGATTGCTGTCTCTCTGTGGATTCTTGCAGCCTGTTAAATTTGTCATTATGCTCTTCTCTAATCTTCTTAAGTTTCTCTATTGCTTGGTCTGCATTTTGCATAATTTCCTTCCTGATCTCTTGAAGAATTCTGTATATTCATCTTTTGTGTTCTGCCTCTGGTAATTGCAAGAAATTCTCTTCCTCCAGAAAATTTCTGGATTCTGTATTTTGGGAGGTTGCTGAAGCCATCATGGTCTGCCTGTTTATGTGATTTGATACTGACTGTTGTCTCCTAGCCATCAATAAGTTATTATATTTATTTATTTTATGTTTGCTTACTGTGTCCTAGCTTCTTGTTTTGTTTTGATATGCCCAAATAGGCTGCTCATGTGAGCTAGCCCGATCACTGGTGCCCTGAAGCTCCAATGTCCTGCCACCAGGTGGCCAGACTTGCCACTAAGTATGAGCCCAGGAGGCCACCCACTTCTCCTGTATGGGTTCAGCTTTTGTGTCCACGTAGTCGACCACCAAGTGTGTGGTGCAGGCTCTCACCTACAGTCCTATACATGCATGGGTGATCGGTGGAGGCACAGGCATCTGGCTGCAGCAAGGGGACACATGCTGAGCAAGGCAGGGGGCCGATGGCTGCCCCCAAGTGTCCAGGAGGAAAGCGTGTCCCTGTTCCCTAGAGCACGTAGGTAGGTGGGATTTGCAGCTGGACTATGAGCATCCAGTGCTGTTGGCTGTAAAGACTGGGGAGCACCACTTATTCTTGGGCCCTTGTTGCAGGTGGCTAGGTGGTGTGGGTGCAGGCACCAGTCCTCAGGCCACTGATGTGGGTAGGTGAAAACCCTGCTTAATGGGCAGAGCAGTGTCAAATGTCATGAACCTGCCACTTTACAGCTGAAACAGTTGAAGTTAGACTTCAGGTATATACCCTGTTGTACTGTGATAATGAGGGCCTACACTGTTGAAATGGGCCCACAGAAGTCTATGCAGGGGGAAAGTTACTCAGAATCTGTGGACCCCTTATGCCTGTGCTAGGCAAAGGAGCAGTGCCTACCCTGAGTTCCTGGCTTAGGGGAGCTGGCAGATTATTTTTTCCCCAGTTGGTTAATTTTTTCCCTCTCCAAGGCCGGGAGAATGGCTCAGGGCTTGTGACAGATCCTACTTCCGGCACAGGGAACTCAACAGTCACTGAAGCTGTCCCAGACCCAGTGCAGAGCAGGGAGCGGGGAGGTAGATGGGAGAGACGTTTTTCCTAAAGGGTGGTGTTTTTGATCCACATGGTACTTATCTTTCACCCATCGAGGGCTGCTTCTCACTGGTTCTGGATGGCCAAGTAGACTCTCTGCCACTGGGTCTCTCCTGTTGTGGAAAACACCTCTCGAGCACTGCTGCTTGCCTCACTGTACACCATGAGCTGATCTGGCCTGCAGGGCTCCGGCTCCCACTGGGTCAGGTCTGGCAACTCCTCGCTGCTTCTGAACTGTCTCTCCCTCCCTCTGCCACTCAGTCCAGTTCCTCAACTTTGCCTTTGATGTTCAGGGCTTTAGATTGTCATGTAATTGATTCACTTGTTTTTTCAGGTCTTTGTTGTAAGAGGGACCACTGGAAGTATCTGACTACCGCACCATCTTGGCCCCGCCTCCTCAGCAACATTTTAGAAATTCCTTCTGACTTATTTGCCAAGTCTCAACAGAAATAAAATATTATTTAGAGAAGTAGCCCAATACTGCATGTCTGTTTGTTTTGAGGACCCAGAATAGATGGAAATGGTAACAGTAAAGATACAAGGGAAGAATTTTATTAATAGGGGAATAGTTAACAAAATTATTGTATATCTATGCTATGGAAAATGTCCCTGCGTGGCGCAAACAGTTTGTGTTTGTCTTCTAATCAAAAGGTTGGCAATTCAAACCTACTCAGCAGCACGACAGAAGAAGGACCTGGCAAACTGCTTCCATAAAGATTACAGCCAAGAAAACGCTATGGAACTAAGCTCTACTCTGTAACACATAGGGTCACCATGAGTCAGAATCGAACTGATGGCAACATTTTTTTTCTTTATGCTGTGAAATACTAGGTAATCACTAAATAGATTGAGGTAAATCTATATGTATAGACATAGCCAGCTGTCCACCATATGTTGTTGTTGTTAGGTGCCAGCCAGTCAGTTCCAACTCATAGTGACCCTATGTACAACAGAATGAAACACTGTCCAGTCCTGTGCCATCCTCACAGTCGTTGCTGTGTTTTAGCTGATTGTTGCAGTCACTGTGTCAATCCATCTCATTGAGGGTCTTCTTTTCCGCTGACACTTTATCTTACCAAACATGATGTCCTTCTCCAGGGACTGGTCCCTCCTGATAATATGTTCCCAGTACGGGAGACAAAGTTTTGCCATCCTGGCTTCCAAGTACAGCTTGGCTGTACTTCTCCCAAGACAGACTTCTGGCAGTCCATGGTATATTCAGTATTCTTCACCAACACTATAATTCAAAGGCATCAATTCTTCTTCAGTCTTCATCCACCATATATTAAGTGAAAAAACAAGTTCTAGATTAATGTATGTGATATAATCTAGTTAGTATTAAATATATAAAACATATCGTATAATAATATGATTTTATATGCCTGGAAGGATATAAAGCAAACTAATAGTAAGGTGTTTTGAATAGTGGGATGGAAAGAGAAGGAAAAAACAAGAAACTTTTATTATTTACTTTATACATTTCTGTACTGTTTGATTTTTTTAAAAATAATCTGTTTTTGCTGTTGAGAATATACACAGCAAATCATACACCAATTTAACAGTTTCTACATGTATAATTCAGTGACATTGATTATAGTCTTTGAGTTGTGCAACCATTCTCACTCTCCTTTTCTAAGTTGTTCCTTCCCAATTAACATGAACTCATTGCCCCCTAAGGTTCCTATCTAATCTTTCGAGTTGCTGCTGTCAGTTTGATCCCATATAGACAGTTCTTAAAAAAGCCTAATGCTCAAGGCAGATATTCTTTACTAGTTAAGCTAAACTATTGTTTGATTTTAATAAGACTTCAGGGGATATTTTTGGTTTAAGGTTTAAAGTTATTTCAGGGCAATAGTTTCAGGGGTTCATCCAGACCCCCATGGCTCCAGAAAGTCTGGAATCCATGAAAATTTGAAATTCTGTTCTTCATTTTCCCCAATAACTTTAGTTTTTAATGAGTACGTGTTATGCTTAAAATGTTTTTTAAACTATTAAGGAACAAATTCCCTATGGCAATAGCAAATCCAGACTGACTTAGATAAGCAAATCATGCCCTTGGAAGGGATTAAAGAATGTTGTCGTGTGCTATCGAGTTGATTCCTACTCATAGGGACGCTATAGGACAAGAGCAGAACTGGCCCATAGGGTTTCCTAGGCTGTAATCTTTATGGGAGCAGATCGCCAGGTCTTTTCTCCAACAGAGCCTCTGGTGGGTTCGAACTGCTGACCTTTCAGTCAGCAGCTGAGCACTTAACAACTGCACCACCAGGGCTCCTTGATTAAATAATAGGTATGTGAAATTGACTAAAAGTAAGGGGTATTTATTTTCAGCTTTTTCATTATAATAAAAGGATTTTTAAAATTTATTTATTTATTTTGTTGTTATTGAGAATATGCACAGCATAACCAACACCAATTCAACAGTTTCTACATGTACAATTCAGTGATGTTGATTTCATTCTTCAAGTTGTGCAGCCATTTTCACTCTCCTTTTCTGATTTGTTCCCCCCTAATTAACATAAACTCACTACGCACTAAACTCAAAACCAAATCCATTGCCTTCAAGTCGATTCTGACTCATAGTGACCCTACAAGACAGAGTAGAACTGCCCCCATAGGGTTTCCAAGGAGCGGATAGTAGATTTGAATTGCCAACCTTCTGGTTAGCAGCCAAGCTCTTAACCACTGTGCCACCAGTGCTCCACTACCCACTAAGGTTCTTATCTAATCTGAGTTACTGTTTTCACTTTTACCCCATATAGATGGTTCTTAAAAGAGCATAATGCTCAAGACAAACTTTTTTTACTACTTAAACTATAGTTTGGTTTTAAGAGGACTTCAAGAGATATTTTTGGTTTAAGATTTAAAGATTATCTCAGGGCAATAGTTCCAGAAGTTCATCCAGCCTCCACGGCTCCGGAAAGTCTGGAGTCCATGAAAATTTGAAATGAAGGGATTTTTTTTTAAGCAAAAATGATAACTGTTTCAATTTTTTTTTCCTCTTTCAGAAAGGTACTCTTTTACAAGATCCCCTATATGCTAGTGAGCTCAGTTCTGCAATTGGAAGTCAAAAGCCATATAGGTAAGGAGTGATGGTATTGTTCTCTCTCCCATTGCCTCTCCTAGCTCTATGAGTTGCTATCACATTTATACCTCTACCTCAACTCTCTGCCTTCAGCAAACCCAATTACCCAATAAACATCACTTTTTGTATGTCTCACAGGAACCTTAAACTCAGCATATTCAAAACAGAACTCAGCATCTTCCTTCTGGACCTGACTTTCTGCTTATGTTTCCTAACACAGTGCATGATGTCTCTGTCCCCAGATTGCCTAAGCCAGAGTCCTGAGTGTCGACCTTAACTCTTTTCTCCCCTACACCATCCCCCACATCCAGCCAATCACCACATGATTTATTGTGCTTCTTTAATATATCCGGATAACATCTACTTCTTTCCACTGCTACCGGTTCAGGCCCAATTATCTCTGTTCTGGGCTCCTACAGTATTTTCCAATTTGGCTTTTCTGCCTTTACTCTTGCCCTTCTCTAGTCCATTCTCCACTGCAACCAGAAGTATCTTTCCAAAGCACAAATCTGAATATGCAGCTCTCCCCCTTAAAGCCTTTGAATGGCTCCCCATTGCCCTTAAGATAAACTCTAAGCTCCCTTACAGCTTGCAGATATCTTCATGATCTGTCTTATTTTTCCACTCTCATAGCAACCCTATAGGACAGAGTAGAACTGCCCCATAGGGTTTCTAAGGAGCGGATGATGAATTCGAACTGCCAACCTTTTGGTTAGCAGGCAAACTCTTAACCACTGTGCTACCAGGGCTCCTTTCCATTCTGAACTATTGTGTGCTCCCCCACCTCCTGCCCTAAGCTCCTGCTCCAAGTAAACTTTTCTGAGTTCCCAGAAAGCTCCCTGTTTCTCTCCCTTCTGAGTCCTAACCTATGGTAGCCCCTATTCTGGAACCCTACTCTCCACTCTTCTTCTCCTTCCTCAATAACTTCAATTCATCAAGTCTTAGCTTTTTAACCCATTCCTCTAAAAATCTTTTCTTGACCCTTCAAAACTAAGTTAGGATGGGCCCCTCCATAACATTCAGTACTTACATGTCTTGTAGCACTTACCAGTTTGTGTTTGATTATTTCCTGCCCTATTATGCAGCATGCTTCTTGAGTATAGGGGCTGTGACTTGGTGCACATTAAAAAAAAAAAAAAAAAAAAAAGTTGCCATCGAGTTGATTCTGACTCATAGCAACCTATAGGACAGAGTAGAACTACCCCATATTAAGCCTTTATAGAATGAATGAAAAAATGAGGTAGAATAGAGGCTGGAACCAGATCATACAAGGCCTCATATGTGAGTGAGGCTAAGCAGTCTGGATTTTATTTTATCATAGTTTTATTATGCTGTTGTCACAGTCTGCCTTACATCGTATATTTGCATACTTATATTGCGTAGTACTTGTAGTTACTTGTGATGTGACTATCTCTTTCTGTATATTGTGAGCCCTGGGAGGCGAGGAGTAGGTCTTATTAATTTTTTTATCTTCTTAAAACCGTGCTTTACACATAGTAAGCACTCAGTGAATTAGCAGTGCCAGCAGTTTTGATTTGAAGTTAGTCATGGGTTAAGTTTTGAGAAATTTATGATATTGATGCATACTGGGGGTTATGGAAAGTGCAGTAAATGAGCTAAGAGTAAGTTAATTTTAAAAAACGCATATTCATTTCCCACTTTACCTTTAGGGAATGGCTGAATCTAAGTCTGGGCCAGGAAATATACAAAATGAGCTTGAAGCAGCTTGTTATGCCAGAAAGCAAAGACTAACAGGGCCCTAACTAAAGGACACAGGAGCCCACATGAAGGGGCTCCCGATGGCCAATAACGAGACAACTTGAGCATTAGAAAAATAATGAATGAGATGACTGAAATACAATGATTACATAAAAATTCAGACGTGCATAATGATACAGCATAGAAAGTGCCCTGTCCCCCCTCCCCCAGCACACACAAAGAAATACAAACTCGTTGAACTCCATTAGAGGTAAATACGACACCAAATCTTTACTCTGTAGATTGGCAAACAAAAGAAAACAAGTAAGCATTTAGCCTGTCTTTCCTGTATGAACTGAACTTCAGGGTAGCCAAATAGCCCCAGTTGAAGATGGCGAATTCCTTTTAACAGCATTCTAGTTCATAAATTGGGAAGACTTAATAGAATTCGAGAATTACCGCTTTGCAACCTCTAATGAAATAATAGATTCATGGAGTAATCCTCAATGAAACCATTAGACAAAGGTGAAGTGGAACTTCAAAATGGAGGGATTGTGATGCAAATTACTAAATCCATTGATGGAACTTAGCATCACTAAAATGGGACAATCAGACTTTGTGTGCCTCATTTAATGTAATGTCAAATATAAAGCACCACCTGTGAAGAATCTTTGGTAAAACAATTAAATTGAAACTGACTTAAAAGTGTGTTTGTGTGTGCGTGTGTGTATAAGATATTGGCAAAATGTTCACAAGATTGACACAATGTTGAAAATTATCGAAGCTAGGTGATGGATACATGGGGATTCCTTATATTATTTTCTCCATTGTTGTGTATGTTTGAAAATTTCCATAATGAAAGTTTTAAAAAGGCTTAAGCACCTAAGCAAATATAACAAGTACTTGATTTTAACAAACCATAAATAAAAATACGTTTTAAAGACAATAGAGGACATTTGAATATGGACTGGATACTAGAAAAAACCAAAAACTATTGATAATTTTGTTGGGTATCATAATGATGATTTTGTAAGAACATGTTTCTTTTACTTAAAGATGCATTCTGAAGTAAGTAGGGGTGATTTTATTTATTTTAAAGTGATTTTAAAGCTAGTTGTGTAATAAAACAAACTCTAAATTGCAGTGGTTAAGAGCTCGGCTGCTAACCAAGAGGTCAGCGGTTCAAATCCACCAGCCACTCCTTGGAAACCCTACAGGGCAGTTCTACTCTGTCGGCAATGGGTTTGGTTTTTTTTAACTTTGTATAGCTGTAGCTTGAAATTTATCCCTGAAGGCAAGAAAGAATTCTGACACTATCTTGTCTCAGGAAAAGCATACTTCTTGCTAAGTAGATTCCTGAATGCAGTGATTTAAAATGCACTGTAAGGGACCAAGTGATACCTAAGAAATGATCTCTGCCTGCAAGCTGCCTTCAGTTTAAAAGTAATAATACACCCGTTGGGTTTTCAAGTTAGAACTCTTTGTCACAAGTGTGACAGTTCTTTGACCTGACCATTCTGAACATAATACACAGCGCTTCTGAGATAATGTATGTTAAAGCCTTTTTTCAGCTGTAAAGCATTATGTAAAGTAAGATGTTATTTATATTAAATGTCTGCAAAGATGAAAAAATACAGAAAAAATAGAGCTTATCATTAGATCAGTAATCTTTCCGGCGACATTATTTTGGTGAAGTCATGTTTTCTACCTGATGAAAATATGGAGTATTTGTTATATTAATATATATTTCCCATTTATTTCTAAATTGTATAATGGAGTTTTCTAGCACTATGTTGTTGTTAGGTGCACAGCGACCCCATGTACAACAGAACAAAACACTGCCTGGTCCTGTGCCATCCTCACAATCGTTGCCATTCTTGAGTCCACTGTTGCAGCATTCCATCTCATTGAGGGTCTTCCTCTTTTTTGCTGACCCTCTACTTTACCAAGTATGATATACTTTTCCAAGGACCGGTCCGTCCTGATAACATGTCCAAAGCACACGAGGCAAAGTCTCGCCATCCTCGCTTCCAAAGAGCATTCTGGCTGCACGTCTTCCAAGACAGATTTGTTCATTATTCTGGAAGTTCATATTATGTTCAGTATTCTTTGCCAACACCATAATTCAAAGGCATCAATTCTTCTTCGGCCTTCCTTATTCATTGTCCAGCTTTCACATGCATATGAGGTGATTGAAAATCCCATGGCTTGTGTCAGGTGCACCTTAGTCCTCAAAGTGACATCTTTGCTTTTTAATACTTTGAAGAGGTCTTTTGCAGCCAATTTGCCCAATGCAATACATTGTTTGATTTCTTGACTGCTGCTTCTGTGGGCGTTGATTGTGGATCCAAGTGAAATGAAATCCTTTGCAGCTTCAATATTTTTTCCATTTATCATGATGTTGCTTATTTGTCCAGTTGTGAGGATTTTTGTTTTCTTTATATTGAGGTGTAATCCATACTGAAGGCTGTGGTCTTTGATCTTCATCAGTAAGTGCTTCACATCCTCTTTGTTTTCATCAAGCAGGGTTGCGTCATCTGCATAACACAGGTTGTTAATGAGTCTTTCTCCAATCCTGATGCCCCCTTCTTCTCCTTGTAGTCCAGCTTCTTGGATGATTTGCTCAGCATATAAATTGAATAAGTATGGTGAAAGGATACAACCCTGACGCACACGTCTTTGGATTTAAGCCACACAGTATCCCCTTGTTCTGTTTCAACAACTCCCTCTTGCTCTATGTACAGGTTCTGCATGAGCACAGTTAAGTGTACTGGAATTCCCATTCTTCACAGTGTTATCCATAATTTGTTATGATCCACACAATCGAATGCCTTTGTATAGTCAATAGAAACATAGTTAAACATCTTTCTGGTATTCTCTGCTTTCAGCCAAGATCCATCTGACATCAGCAATGGTACTCCTCATTCCACGTCCTCTTGGACTTCTTCCTTCAATACCCTTGGTTCTTGATCATATGCTACCTCCTGAAATGGTTGAATGTCAACCAATTCTTTTTGGTACAGTGATTCTGTGTATTCTTTCATCTGCTTTTGATGCTTCCTGTGTCGTTCAGTATTTTGCCCCTAGAATCTTTCAATATTGCAACTTGAGGCTTTAATTTTTTCTTCAGTTCTTTCAGCTTGAGAAATGCCAAGCATGTTGTAGTCTTCCCTTTTGGTTTTCTAACTCCATATCTTTGCACATTTTATTATAATACTTAGTCTGCTTGAGCAGCGCTTTGAAATCTTCTGTTCAACTCTTGTACTTCATCATTTCTTCCTTTGGCTTCAGCTACTCTATTTTCAAGAGCAAGTTTTAGAGTCTCTTCTGACATCCATTTTGATCTTTTCTTTCTTTCCTGTCTTTTTAATGACCTTTTGCTTTCTTCATGTATAATGTCCTTGATGTCATCCCACAACTTGTCTGGTCTTCGGTCATTAGTGTTCAATGTGTAAAATCTATTCTTGAGATGGTCTCTAAATTCAGGTGGGATATATGCAAGGACATACTTTGGCTCTCATGGACTTGTTTTAATTTTTTTCAGCTTCAACTTGAACTTGCATATGAGCAGTTAATGGTCTGTTCTGCAGTTGGCTCCTGACCTTGTTCTGATTGATGATATTGAGCTGCTTTGTCGTCTCTTTCCACAGATGTAGTAGATCTGATTCCTTTGTACTCCATCCAGTGAGGTCCACATGTACAGTCATCATTTATGTTAGTGAAAAAAGGTATTGGCAATGAAGAAGTTGTTGGTCTTTCAAAATTCTATCATGTGATTTCCAGCATCTTTTCTATCACCAAGGCCATATTTTCCAACTATCAATCCTTCTTCTTTGTTTCCAAGGTTCCCATCCAATCACCAGTAATTATCACTGCATCTTGATTGCATGTTTGATCAGTTTCAGGCTGCAGAAGTTGATATTCAGTTTCTTCATTTTTGGCCTTAGTGGTTGGTGCATAAATTTGAATGATAGTTGTATTAACTGGTCTTCCTTGTATTTGGGTTGTACTTTAGGATAGATCTTGAAATGTTCTTTTTGATGATGAATGTGATGCCATTCCTCTTCAATTTGTCATTCCCGGTACAGTAGACCATGTGATTATCTGATTCAAATACTTTTTCTTATTTAAATTAGGCAAAGGAAGTTTGCCCCGCACATAAAAGCAAATATTCTCTGAATGTTCAAATAAGTTGTGATTATAGATAACTTATCTGTAGAAATATGGAATGCCTAGTCTTTCTTGAATTTATGATGTATCTGAGACCTCAATTTATATATGAATTGATTTTTAGTATGAAGAGATTAGTGTGCTTTTTTCCTATAAAGTTTCTTTTTTTTTAGCCTTTATGAAAAATTTAGTTTGGTATCATCATCTATTATAATAGGTGACAAAAGAGTAAAAACTGTTTCTGTTATGGATCTGTTAAAAACCTAAATGTGCAGAGAAATACCAGAAATTAGTGTAACAGAATATATTTACTGTGCGTAGATACAATTTGAATTGGGCAGGGTCAACCCAAAGATATCAGGAAGGTGCTCCGAAGAGGGGATAGTGAAAGCAGGTTATATAGGCAGGTCCGGGTAGGGTAGTCTCTGAGGGTCATTGTAAATTCCTTTCATGTTGGTTTCTCAGAGCAGATGCAGGGCTTCATGGTCAGTCAGTTGTAAAAAGAGTCATTAAGGACATTCCGTATATCCTAAAACAGCTTCCAGTCAAGACACTGGAGTTGCTGCTTCTTGAAACTGGCTGCACATAGATTAATTCCCCAAAAGAGCCCAATGCTCAAGGCAAAACAGCCTCTGCTAAGCTGCTTAATAGGCTATTGTATGACCTGAAGATGACTCCAGGAAAACCAGTGCCTTAAAGGCTCAAGGTTCAAAAGGACTCTCAAGGGCATATGGCCTGGGTGGGTCACCCCAACTCCAAGGACCCAGAAATCTGAATTCCAGGAGAATTAAAATGGTTTCTCAGATCTTAGCAAATTGCTGACTCCTAATGGAAAAAACAAAAAAAACTGGAAAATCAATTTCAAAATAATTCTGCTGATATTATGTTGTATCTGAACTTTTGCTTTTCTAAGCTCATTTGTGAAAACTACATTTCTCCTGTTCCTATAGTTCTCAGAAAGTAGCTGAATTTTATAAAGTTATTTTTGAAATCAAATGTAGTAGTAATTAGAAGTGGATGTGTGAGGAAGTGGGATCTCAAAGCTTATACCTAGAAGAATGGGAATTCCAGAACACTTAATTGTGCTCATGAGGAACCTGTACATGGATCAAAAGGCAATCATTGGAACAAAACAAGAGGATACTGCATGGTTTAAAGTCAGGAAAGGTGTGAGTCAGGGCTGTATCCTTTCACCATACTTATTCAGTCTGTCTGCTGAGCAAATAATCTGAGAAACTGGACTATGTGAAAAAGAACGGGGCATCAGGATTGGAGGAAGACTTGTTAACAACCTGTGTTATGCAGATGACATAACCTTGGTTGCTGCAAGTGAAGAAGACTTGAAGCACTTACTGATGAAGATCAAAGACTACAGCCTTCAATATGGATTATACCTTAACATAAAGAAAACAAAAATCCTCATAACTGGACCAATAAGCAAATGATAAATAATGATAAATGGAGGAAAGATTGAAGTTGTCAAGGATTTCATTTTACTTGGATCCACAATCAACACCCATGGAAGCAGCTGTCAAGAAATCAAAAGATGCACAGCACTGGGCAAATCTGCTGCAAAAGACCTCTTTAAAGTTTTAAAAAGCAAAGATGTCACCTTGAAGACTAACTTGCGCCTAACCCAAGCCATGGTGTTTTCAATTTTCTAATTTGCATGCAGAAGCTGGATGATGAATAAGGAAGACCGAAGAAGAATTGATGCCTTTAAATTGTGGTGCTCGCAAAGAATACTGAATGCACCATGGACTGCTGTAACCAGGTACAGCAGTCCAGTGACAAGGGCC
>NW_004444022.1:8605411-8641636 GCF_000243295.1 Trichechus manatus latirostris
GTTGATGTGTTGTGAGATTGTTAACCATTGTCATAGGGCAACATTTGTAGTAACTGTTAAATGAGAAACTATTTGTTCTGTAAGCATTCACCTGAAGTATAATCAAAAAATAAAAAAATAAAAAAAAAAAAAGAACGAGCAAGTCTGTCTTGAAAGAAGTGCAGCCAGAATGCTCCTTGGAAGCAAGGATGGCGAGATTACATCTCGCATACTTTGGACATGTTATCAGGAGGGATAACATGGAGAAGGACATCATGCTTGGTAAAATGGAGGGTCATCGAAAAAGAGGAAGACCCTCAACGAGATGGACTGACACAGTGGCTGCAACAGCAGACTCAAGAATTGCAACCATTGTGAGGATGGCGCAGGACAGGGCAGTGTTTTGTTCTGTTGTACATAGGGTCACTGTGAGTTGGAACCAACTCAAGGGCATCTAACAACAACAGCATACCTATTTTCTTTAGTTTACATTTATTAAACATTTACTGTGTGCTAAGCATGAAGCCCTGATGGCATAGTGGTTAAGAGCTCGGCTGCTAATGAGAAGGTCCACAGTTCGAATCCACCAGCTGTTCCTTGGAAACACTATGAGGCAGTTCTGCTCTGTCCTATAGGGTCACTATGAGTAGGAATTGACTTGACAGCAATGGGTTTTGGGTGTGCTAACCACATGCATTAACTAATTAAAGTATCAAAACAGTACAGTGGGGTTGGTACTATTATCATCACCATTTTACAGATGTGGAAACTGAGGCATAGAGAAGCTACATAATTTGCCCAAGGTAATTTCCCAGCTGAGAAGAGAATTCTGATCAGCCTGTCTGACTCCAGGCCCTATGTTTATAATTATTATGTTTTTCTATCTCTATGATTCTTATTAAACATTTCTCCTCCAGTGTCTCCACTAGAAAAAAGACCTTTTTTTTTTTCCTTCAGAAAGTCTTAAATTTTGTGATAAGTTTTGTTGATTGGATAAAGGAGAACATCTGAATTTTTTTTTTTAATAAAGAGGAATGTACTGAGCAAAAACCAAAAATGTTTTCACCTTTAGTCAACAATTATAAGATTCCATCAATTACACAGAACATGAATCATCTCTCCTACTGTTACTTTGCATCCTAGCTTTCTGAATCACTAGTTGTGTGAGCTAGAACAGGTTACTTAACCTCTCTAAATTCTTATAAAATGCAATATACTTTACCAACTCATATATGGGTCAGTGCTGGGGGATGATTTCAGGTGAGACCCTGACATGGCATGAAATAGCTTTGAATTCTGTGGTGGTGAGAAAGTGGTTCCTTTTCCAGCTGTCTGATTTCTTCAAGGAGAACCTCTTAGCTTGGTATCAGTGGTGGCAGCTCTCTAACACATGCACATTTGCCTTTTCCTCAGAGAGAGCAGGCCCCAGGCTCAGAATATGGATCATCTACTTAAAATTTGTGTTGCTTTCATGCTATTTTTATAGTTACCTGCTATTTGTGGAAACTAATACTGGTTTTTCATGTAAAGTAGTGAGTCAAAGTTTTGTTTATAAACTCTTCTAAGCAAAAAGAGAGCTTCCTGGGTGGCACAAGCAGCTTGAGCTTGACTACTAACCTAAGGTCGGCAGTTCGAATCCACCCAGTGGTATTCTGGAAGAAAGACCTGGTGATCTGCTCCCATAAAGATAACAGCCAAGGAAAACCTATGGAGCAGTTATACTCTGTAACACATGGGGTCATCATGAGTCGCAATCGATTCAATGGCAACAGGTAAGCGAAAAACAAAAAGCAAATATTAACACGTGTATGTTTCATGGATTATGGTAAATGGTATGTGAGCAATTGAGGTTCAGCGAATTCTGAGGTAGGGTATGAAAGAGAGAGGTTTACTAGCAACAGTGAGAGTATTCCTTGCATAGGTAAAGCTTGAGTAAAAGGGCACAGGCAAATAGTATTTTTCGAGAGTAAAAAATGGTTCTATTTGGGGGGGTCACGGGTCGTATGATGAGTAATAAAGCTAGAAGTACAAAACTATATTACAATTCCATTGGTAATAAAGTTTTACAAACCTATCAGTAATAGCTGATATTTCTAAACTGCTGTTTCTTCTTATTTTTTTTAATAGAAGATGTTTTTGTGTTTCTGTAGATCAGAAGAGAAAATTAAGCACTTCAGTCAACTTAAATCTGAGCTTTTTCTTAAAGAAAATAGTTTGAGGAAGATACTTTGCTTAATTACAGAACTTAAAGTAGCAGCTCAGAAAAACTTCATTCTGAAAAGGCTTTTCTGGAAAGTAGGTGTTTTTGTTTTTCATCTTTAAAACTTGTTTTATCTGTTTGTCAAATGTAGCATATTCGAGCATAAATAAAAATATAAATAAATGTCTTGTATTCTGAGGCTGTATTTCAAAATGTTGATTAAATTTAATTCAATACTGTCTAAACACTTAAACATTTTTTACATAATCAGTAATGTATATGTGCTGGGTATGGGGGAGGGGGAGGCAGGAAGAGAGGGAGAGTGGTAGCAAAAAGATTGTAGCCCCCATGGGCTGGATTGGCCATGGGATTCAAAGAAAAGACATAGAGGAGACACTCTGGCATGTGAGATGTATTAGTACAGGAAGAGAGATGGGGAATTAGATTTTAAGATGTGTTGCTATACAAGTTCCCCTACAATAAAAATATATCTTAAAAAATTACTTTTAAGCGTTGTTGTGTGCTGTTGAGTTCATTCTAACTCATAGTGACCCTATGGGACAAAGTAGAACTGCCCTATGGAGTTTCCTAGGCTGTAATCTGTACGGGAGCAGATCACCAGGTCTTTTCTCCTGAGTAGCTGCTGGTAGGTTCAAACCGACAACCTTTCAGTTAGCACTGAAGAACCGGTTAAAATGTGACTTCTGGGGACCAGCCAGCCTAGCTCTTGGTAGGTTACAAACACTTCATTTTTGGTTTCAGGTGAAGGTGTGGAGAAGCCCAAGTGAGGACTGGTGTGGTACGAATGAGGCCCAGGTGAGGGGGTGAGCCCTGCCCTGAACCCAGCTCACTACTGCATTTGATGGCTGTATGATACATCCTAATTTGTCCAGCCGTCTCATACATAGCTGCCATCATTTTAATGAGCAGTTGTGAAGTGTACAACCTGCCCAACCATACAAGACAGTCCTGGCCATTTCTTAGATTCTAGGTGCTTCATATGTAAGGTTTGCCCAGCTCTATGGTGACCAACTCTCCCAGTTTTCCCAGGACTGAGGGAGTTCAGGTGGAAAGGCCAAAGAATTTGGGGTTATCTCCCACCCAAATAAACCTCTCCGGTGTATCCCACACATGATATCAACTTATGCTATAACCCCGATTGTGTGGCTTGCTTGCTCAAAACGTCTTGTGGCTGTATCTATTAAATTTAGTGCAAATATTTTGGCTTTGGCATTTAAGGCTCTTCACTAATTACCCTGCCACAGATTCCAGATTTGGATGGGCATGGCCTTTATTTTAGCAGGATGAGGTTATCAGGAAGGGCCCAACATCTGGGTAGGGCAGACACTGGGAGAAGTAATCCAGTTATAGATGCTCCTGGAGAAGGTATGAAGTGAGAGTAATCCCAATAGAGTGTACAAAATGAAGTATCAGAGTATTTCTGCACGTGGGTGGATTACACCCAGATGTCTGCACAGACATTTGGCATCAGGAGGATCTGCTTATTTGGGGTTTGGGAATCCCAGAATGTGGTGGTGGGGGTGGTGAGGACATAGAGGTTGTCAAGAGTAAAGCCAGTACATGAGAGAGGACTGGAAAAGGACTTAGGGCCCAAAGAAGAAGTCCAGTTAGACCAACTGGGCACAATCATAGGATGGACTTAAAGTAGGTGGATGTCTAGGCAGGAGAACGGAGATATCACCCAAGGGTCAGATTAGGAAGAAGAGTGTTGATGTTGATTAGGAAGAAGAGTGTTGATGTTGAATGCCAGAGTGTTGTCTGGAGGCTGTTTAAGGATCTCCAGTCTTAAAGCAGGCCTGATGCAGGTGGCCTCAGGTGTGGAGCAAAAGGATGCCGAGAATGGGAACAAGGCTAGGTCTAGCACACTTGGCCCACCACTTCACCTTCTCTCACTCCTTTCCTCTGAAAGCTCCTGCCATGTGGGATGGCTTGAACACCCATTCCTCTCTAGCTTCTCCACGTCTCCCCCCGCTGTTTGCTTTCTCTAGCACATGCTTCCTCCATTTTCATCTGTTAAAATCCTACCCATTCTTCAAGGCTCAGCTCAAATGCCATTATTCTGCCCTTCCTGTCGTCCTCCCTGGGGAACTTCCGTCTTTTCCTCCTTTTGATCCTCAATGGCAGTTTTGTGCAATAAAACTTTTTGCAATATTTTATAATCTGCACTGTTCAATACAGTAGCCACTAGCCACATGTAACTATTAAGCACTTGAATGTGGCTAGTGTGACTAAAGAACTGGAACTTTTAATTTTATTCTGTTTTAATTAATTTAAATTTAAAGAGCCACACATGGCTGGTCGCTATTGTATTGGTGCAGTTCTATGGTATTTCTCATAGCACTTTCTCTTTACAATTCAACAAACATTTATTGCATGCCTGGTGGCGCAGTGGTTAAGAGGTCAGTGGTTAAGGTCTGCAGTTCGAATCTACCAGCTGCTCCCTGGAAACGCTATGGGGCAGTTCTACACTGTCCTATAGGGTCTCCATGAGTCAGAATCAACTCAATAGCAACGGGGTTTTTTGGAAACCCTGGTGGCGGAGTGGTTAAGAGCTACATCCACTAACCAAAAGGTTGGCAGTTTGAATCCACGGGGTGCTCCTTGGAAACCCTATGGGGCAGTTCTCCTCTGTCCTATAGGGTCGCTATGGGTTGGAATCGACTCGATGGCAATGGGTATTCTGTGCCAGATGGTGCAGGGCTGGGCAGTGTTTCTGTTGTACGTGGGGTCATCGAAGCTGACTTGATGGCAGCTAACAATAATATTCTGTGTCAGGCAAGGGTAATAGGCAATAGAAGTGCAAACATGGATAAGATACAGTTCCTACCCTCAAGAATTAGCATAGACATTCTCCCTTTTACTATAGTTATTGGTACATTTGCCTTATTTACCATAATGTGCTTTAAGCTTCTTTCGGACAGGCATGCGTCTTACTCATCTTTGTCTTCTCCCTAGTGCCCAACAATGCCATGCATATACCAAGTCCCTTAATCAATTCATATTGAATTGAACAATTATTCTCTTGTAAAAATTAACCTGATCAGAACTCTAGGAATAAAAGATTCATGTTCTGTTTTAAACTTGAAAACATTACAGCCATTGTTTAATATAATGTCCTTAAATGGACTAAAACAGAAGAACTGCAGATTCATTTGTCAAAATTGAAAGGCCAGAGTATTTGGAGCAGAGAAATAAAGGATACACAGTTAGTCTCCGTATTTGGAGTCCTTCCACACGTTAGTGGAGTACCTCATGCATCCCTTCCCCCCACCACCGTCCTATCAAGACCTGGTAGTTTTATGTCCCCTCTTTTTAATCCATAACCAAAATATGTTTTCATATTCTTCATTAACACAAAGTTAGAATAGATGACTAATAAAAGTCAACATTTTTACTTTCTTTTGGGAGCTTTCGTATTGAAATGGTTATCATAGCCTTAAGCTAAAGCAACGTGCTGTTTTCCAACTTTTTGCTGGGTTCCCTGGAGAACTTGAGTTTATATGAGGCCCTCTCAGGAACTCATACTAGGGTGAGGCGATAAAAGGCATCTCTATTTTTTGGTTCCTGTATAAGAGGATGGAAAAAATAAATTATTTGTGTGTATATGTACGTTCCATTTTAAAATTAACTTTTTTGAGGTATAAGTTACATATAATAAAATGCACCCATTTTTAAGGGTGTAGTCTGTAGAGTTTTGACAAATAAATATACCTATGTAGCCACCACCTCAATCAAGATTTAAAACATTCCTGTCACCCACAAGCAACCTTATGTCCTTAGGCCATTGGTCCTCTCCTACCCCTCAGGCAACTATTGACAAGCTTTCATCACTATAGATTAGTTTTGCCTGTCCTAAGAGTCCCTTCACGTGGCTTCTTTTAGCATAATATTTTTGAGATTCTTTCATGTTGTTGCAGGTAGGTGGATGACATTTTAAGAGTGAAAATTCCTGAACTATTGAAAAGGTGGGAGATAATAATAATAGGTGATGTTTATTAAGCACATATGATATGCTAAGCACTGTCTAACTGCTTTACAGGTACTATCTTATTTAATCCTAACATCAACCCCATGAGGTGATACTATTATCCCCATTTTAGAGATGAAGAAACTGAGTCACAGAGAGCATTAGTAATTTGCCAAATGTCATATAGCTAACCAGTAACAGAGCTGGGATTTGAAGAGCCTGGCTGCAGAGTCAGTGTGTAAAACCTATGCTAATTTATCAGGGCACTGGTGGAGCCCAAGCACTTCTGAGAGTGCTCAGTGAACCATTGTATACATCCTTTTCCTCCTTCTCTCTTCCCTGTCACCACTGGTCATCCTCTACCTCATGCCATATCACCTAAATAAGGACATACACGTACTTATCTAAACAGAGGCTAAGTTTTCTGTAGTCAACAAAAGTTCCAGGAAATACGTGAACAAAGAAGAATACAAAAGAGAAGCAATTACATTATACTTCTCATTGGCACCAACTTGCCTGATTTCATGGGCCGGTGCTTATTTTCATGCTCAATTTATCTCATGAGACTGGACAGGAACATAAAAAAATTGCTTCCTCCACTCTAAATCAGTGTTTATTTTGGCAGAAATGGCGATTTGTATTCCACTGTGTTAACAGGAGCCCTGGTGGTGCAGTGGTTAAGAGCTCAGCTGCTAACCAAAAGGTCGGCAGTTCAAATCCACCAGCTGCTTCTTGGAAACCCTATGGGGCAGTTGTACTCTGTCCATGAGTCAGAATCGACTTGACAGCAACGGGTTATATTAACAGAAGTATCAATATTGCTGTGCATCTTTTTCATAGGCTATGTATTTGTTTTTGTACTAGTAAATATTTTTTAAGCAAGAGCTTTTCTATTCATTATTTCATTATATCATCACAAAGGACAAATTACTTTGGAAAGGCAGGAGTTATAATTGGTCCCATTGAGTATATACAGTAATGCTTTGCTTAACATCCACGATATGTTCTATGAAATAGGATGTTATGTGATTTGGATGTTGTGCAAACACCATATTATATACAAGCAGTCCTCGGATTACGAATGAGTTCCATTCATAAGTCTGTCTTTAAGTCCAATTTGTACATAAGTTGGAACAGTTAGGTATGGTTCGTATGTAATGTCAGTCAAATGTTTGTCTTAGTATACAGTATAATATATAGTGTAGCTTTCTATGCATAAAAAAATCAAAGAAAAATTTCCAGGTACACTAAAACATCTTTAACATCATAATGCAGTAATAATAATAATGTTTTGATGCATTTCACAAAGTAGCACTCATTTGTTATTATGAATCATTGTTTGCACCTTGAATTTTTAATATAATAGGCTTTACCTACGGGTTTACATAAGTTGGATGTTATTAACCTGGAGATGATAGAAAGTACAGTACAGTACATACTGTAAGCCAGTAACACAGGCATTTATTATGACTATCAAGACATATGTATTATAGGTTATATAGGTACTGTACCATTATACACCTGGCAGAGCAATCGCTTTGTATACAAGAGACATGAAATACACGTGTTGCGTGTGGGAAGCTGATGCGTTTGCTATGTCTGGTTACGTCTGCTATGTCCGGTTCTCCAATCGGGATTTCTGAACTGTATTATAACCTATGGACCACGGACATATGTGTGGTTGGATATTGCCTGAACAGATATTATGCAACATGTGACTAATTCCAGGGTGACTAAATGACTTGCCTGAGATTATACACCTACTTCTGAATGATCTCCAATATTAACGATTGAGCTGGACCTAGAAGGCCTCTCCCATCATCATCCCCTAGGCATTAGCTCTTGTTCTGTTCACCAGCACAGTGGTCTCCTGGTTGTAAGTAAAAGAATGCTTTCAGTTTGGATTATGCTATTAATGAGAGATATTATAATTCACTGCCTCCCAAATCAAAGAACAAATCATTTCTTAATATTTTTATTATATAAAGATAGAGAGTATTCACAACCAATACCTTAATTACCATTTCCTTTCTTGCTTGCTTTCACAGACCAGTGACCTTTTCTATTTCCTAGTGAGCAAACTTCATGAATACTTGCCAGAGTCTAGGGATAAGAATGCACTTCAAAATAAAAGCCAAAGGGCTGATGAGCTGGTGTAAGTACTAACTGGATAATTACAGATGTTTCTTCCGCTGGGGTGTCAAAGATAAATGGAAGGCCCTGGATAAAAAATATACTGTATTAATGACTAATAGTGTTACAAGTTTTGCTTCACATAGATTTTTAAATATGGCAGTTATTTTGTTCCAGTTTTAAAAGGAAGATACACAGAAAACTAGTAATATTGGCTGCCACAGAGAATCAGTGAGTGTCTGGAGGAATAGATGTAGGAGACACCCCTTTCACTGTATTCACTATTGCACCTTTGAAATTTTGAGCCTTAAGAATATATTACCTATTTGAAAAAATTAAAATTATTTTTCAAGAGTAAAAAATAGTATGTAATTATTATAAAAATTTGGGGGAAAATATGTGTACCGCAAATATGAGAATGACTCCTAATCCCAACATCCAGCTATCAATTCATTCATTCAACAAAAATTCCTGAGTGTTACTATGTAGCAATCACAGAGCAGGCACTCAACCAATGTTGGCAATCTGATGTATAGAATTTCCTTCCTTTTTTTTTATTTTTCCTACGTGGATGTCTGGATGTACTTTTATCAAGGATTAATTACAGATTCCATGGAACTGTGAGCTTCTAATGAAATCACTGTGCTTCTCTTTGTTTTCTAGGGCATGCATCGAAATTATACAGACTCTGGGACTGATGTTCAGAGAAACAGAAACCGAGTTATCGCGCTTGAACACATTGGCTGCTAAGAAGTAAGGTCTTTTTGAATTTGTGACCTTGTAGTTGCAGCCCTTAACTACTCTGTTGAGTGTCTTCCCAAAACTCATAACTCTCTAACTTCTCTGTTCTACTCCCCTGTTCTTTTGTCATTTGTCTTTCCACTTCCTTCTGTGATAAACAGATTAATTGGCACATGCTGAGTTCTCTCATCCCTCTGGATTATTAAGGGTACAAAGATTTTCTTTAGCATAATTTTATCTTTTATTCTAGTCTGGTGAACTTGAAAAAGACCAAATGACCCACTGAAATTAAAAGCCAACAAGACTCCACTAGAATTTCCCATAGTGTCCTTATAGCCTTACAATAGAAAAATTACAATACAAAGTCAGGAGTTATAGTAGCTTCATTTAATACATAATTGTGTGATCTTGGAGGATTTTTAGAGTATAGAGAAGACTACTGCAATAAAGATACTCCAAGATATATGACCCAAAGAAAATAGAAATTGGTGTCTGTCTTACATAACTGTCCAGGGTAAGTAGCCCAGCTTTCTTCCATAAGGTCAGCCAGGGACCTAGGTTCCTTCCCTTATGTTGCTTTTCCACCTTCTGTCATTCTTTCTAGGAGCTCTAGTGACTCAACAGTTAAGTCCTCGGCTGCTAACCGAAAGGTGAGATTGGTGGTTCCAACCCACCCAGCGGCTCCGGGGGAGAAAGACCTGGCGATCTGCTCCCATAAATATTACAGCCTAGAAAACCCTATGGGTGCAGTTCTACTATGTCACGGGGTCACGATGAGTTGACACTGACTCGACGGCACTTGACAACAACAACATCATTCTCTTTGTCCTCATGGTTGAAGCTGGCTGACCTTTATGCCTTCATTACAACCCTGTGGGAAGGGGAAGGAGAAGCAGGGGCCAAGCAAATTTCCTTTTTAAGCAAGATATATAACATTTCTGCTCACATTCTTTTGGTGGGAACTTTAGGCACATGGCCATACCTAGCAGGAAGAGAGGCTGGCAAATGTGGTCTGTATTTGGACGGTTATGTGCCTAGCTAAACTTTGGGTGGCAGTAGGGGCATCTATTACTAAAAGGAAGACTGGAAGAATGTTTAGTGGGGGACAACAGTATTCTTTGCCACAGAAAGTATGTTTCCATGTTTTGCATATTATCTGCTTGACTTTTTTACATGCGTTTATAGAGTATAAATTAAATCCTTGGGCAATTTTCTGGCTTAAATCTTAATTTTTTTCCACCAGCATCACTTGTTTATCTAAATTCTCTGTATTAGAAAGTGGAGGAAGGATAAGGAGCATGCACTCTAAAACACTCAAATCAGAACTTTTAGTAATATTTTTCCAGGCTACTAAAGAATTGATGCCTTTGAATTGTGGTATTGGCGAAGAATATTGACTATACCATGGACTGCCAGCAGAATAAACAAATCTGTCCTGGAAGAAGTACAGTCAGAATGCTCCTTAGAAGCAAAGATGGAAGCAAACATGTCCCTACTTTGGACACGTTGTCAGGAGGGATCAGTTCCTGGAGAAGGACATCATGCTTGGTAAATGGTAGATGGTCAGTGAAAAAGAGGAAGACCCTCAACAAGATGGATTGACAAAGTGGCTGCAACAACAGGCTCAAGCATAACGATTGTGAGGATGGCGCAGGACTGGGTAGCGTTTCGTTCTGTTGTACATAGGGTTGCTGTGAGTCGGAACGGACTTGATGGCACCTCAGAACAACACCAAAGACTTTAAAAACAAATTTTAATGATACTGTTCATTAACATTTCTTAAGCAACTTGCTATGTGCTAGAGACTATTGGCATTGTATGCTTCATAGCAAGGATGGGCAAACATTTCTATAAAGGGCCATACAATAAATATTTTTAGTTGTATGGGCCATACAGTCTCTGTGACGGTTACTCTGTTGTTTAGCACAAAGCAGCCACAGACAATGTGTAAATGAACGAGCACAGCTGTGTTCCAATAAAACTTAATTACAAAAACAGGCTGTGAGCTAGATTTGGCCTCAGGTCGCAGTTTGCTGACCTCTGCTTTATAGCAAACAAGAAAAATACAGCTCTGTGTTATTTCTTCTACGTACTTCTTTATGCAGTTGATAGTACGACCACTTTCTTGATCACTAAGATAGAGATTCAAAATTATCTCTGATATTTTTGTCTTCTCCCACACTCAAATTATTACTAAATCTTGGTACCCTTTTCCTCCACCTTTTCATCCCTATCTTTCTGTATCCAAGTTGAAAAGAAATCACTCTTATTTACCTCTGTTGCATTTTAAATGTTATTTTAACTTGGGTTCAACTACATCACATTGACCATCTCAGGTCTCCTCTCTGATATGACTAATTCTTTCCATGTCCTTCAATACATATATTACATTGCTGTAATAAAGTCTGGTTGTAATACTAATTCTACAGCAAATTTTGATATGCAGAGGGTCAAGTCATGTTACCCATAGCACTAACTCGCACAGTAAATATCTCATATAACTGTATGAGTTTTCTATTGCTGAGTAACAAATTACCACAAACTTAGAGGCTTAAATCTCTGGGTGTTGCAAACAGTTAATGTGCTCAGCTGCTAACCAAAAGGTTGAAGGTTCGAGTCCACCCAGAGGCACCTCAGAAGAATGACCTGGTGATTTACTTTAAAAAAAGTCAGCCATCGAAAACCCTATGGAGCACAGTTCTACCCTGACATATGAGTCAGAATGGACTCGATGGGAACTGTTTATTGGTAGAAGCCTAAAACCATATATACTCACTCCTCGCTTATGGACATAGGTTCCAAAGATCAGGTCGTTATGTGAAAATCAGTGATATGCAAAAGTCAGGGCCAGTGTTGTCTTCGTCTCCCTGGCACTTGGCGTGTCTTGGGATGCATGTGGCACAGCGGACCCCCCTTCCACACCACTGTGGAGCCTGCAGGGGTTAGGGGTGGTGGAAGTGGTGTTCGGGAGGTTGACTGATGCCTCTGGAGCAGCAGGGGCCCACTATCACCTGGCTGCACTCCAGACCTCTGCACAGACCCCCATGCCTTGCCTCTCTACCTTCCCTCTCTGCCAGCCCTGAGACAAGCCTCAGTGGCGGGCGGCCTCTGGGTCTGTGGGCAGGTGAGGCCCGGCCACCTGGGCCCAGTGGAGGCTGCAGAGGTGGCAGAGAGGCCTCTTTGGAAGAAGAGACTTCCAAGCCCCCTGCCCGACTTCTGCAGCTGGGTTCCGCTGCCTCCTGCATGCCGCCCACCCACCGCGTGCTCGCTGCAGGCCCAGCCAGCTCCTCTGCCAGACCCGGGTAATAAGAACCGCTGGCAGCCCGCATGGCCTGGCTCCCTCTCACAAACCGTACCGTCCTCCCCTCCTCGCCTCGGCTCGTCATTAATATGCAAAATAGCCGATAGTATATTTTTTACTATTGTTGTAAATGCAAAATGTGTGATAACGAGATAGTCGTTAAGTGAGGAGTAGGTGTACATTTATTATCACACAGTTCCTGTGGGCCAGGAATCTCCGCATAGTTTAGGGACCACAAGGTTGCAATGAAGGTGTTGGCAGAAATAATTTCTTTGCAGCTGTAGAACTCATGGCAACTTGCTTGACAAGGTTAGCAGGAGAACATCTCTAAGCTTTTTTTTAAAGGGTTCACCTGATTAATTCAGGCCAACCGAGAATAATCTCCCTTTGATTAACTCAAAATCAACTAATTAGGGCCTTATCTGCAAAAGGAGCCCTGGTGGCACAGTGGTTAAGCGCTCGGCTCCTAACCAAAAGGTTGGTGGTTGGAACTCACCATCTGCTTTTGCAGGAGAAAGATGTGGCAATATGCTTGCGTAAAGGTTTACAGCCTTGGAAACCCTATGGGGCAGTTCTACCTTGCCCTACATTGTCGCTATGAGTCAGAATTGACTCAAAGGCCGTGGGTTTGGTTTTTTCGGTAGGTACATCTGCAAAATCCCCTCACCTTTGCCATCTAACATAATATAATCATGGAAGTGATGGCCTATCATATTCACAGGTCCTGCTTATATTTAAGGGGAAGGGCTCTCTTAGGTGTATATACCAGGAGACAGGAATCTTGGGGACCATCTTAAAATTCAGCCTACCACAATAACAGATTGATTTATGAAACTGTGAGTTTGCCCTTCAAATTCTGTGTTTTAAAGGTTTTTGTAATACATTCAAAAGTCATGTGTTAGAAATAGTAACATTCTAAGCAATGAAAATATCAAACTCGTGGTGCAATGGTTAAGTGCTTAGCTGCTAACCAAAAGGTCAGAGGTTTGAATCCACCCAGTGGCTCCACAGGAGAAAAACCTGGCAATCTGCTCCTGTAAAGATTACAGCCAAGAAAAGCCTATGGGGCAGTTCTATTCTGTCACATGGGGTTGCTATGAGTCAAAAATTGACTCAACAGCACCTAACAACAACAAGCACTGAAAGTATCAAACTGTTGGGGCCATTTTTAAAGCTGTGATAATCAATTCGATAATAAGTCTCTTTTCAGGAAGAAACTATCATTTAGATTAAAAATTATTCCATCTATTATTGACCTAGTGGATTTTAAATTAAGTGAGTTGGTGGAAGGGGTAGATTTCACATTAAATTCCATTTAAGAAAGAAAAAAAGAAGAAGAAAGAATTCTCCTCTTTATTATTTTTATAAGTGGGGACTTTATTAGTTGATCCACTTAGCTTTATTCTTCTTGAAGTGTGCCATAATTGTTTCATATTTTAGGATTGTCGTTGTTAAATTCATATACTATCACAGCAAGTGACCCAGAATTTAAGAATTCCTTTCCTTAGCCATCAGTATATGATATTTTTAAAAGAAGCTGTTGCTGAAAACAAAGGATTATAATTAAATATAACAGCAAATGAAATGTCAATTCAAATCCAGTATCAGGAAAAGCTTCTAAATGGAGTGTTCTGTTGATTTTGGAAGGGTTCTAAAAATAAGACTGGTCATTTTAAAATAGCCTCAATAAAACATTAGGAAATAGAACATATCCTGCTTTTTTTTCAGAAATGCACTAACTGACATGATTTTTCTCTTCCAGATCTGAGCACTAGGCTTGCTTTTTGGGTTGGAGAAAGACGAGAAATTGTATTTTTACTAGAATTTAGGTTAATTTAATCATGAGCTTCTAATCATAGTAATGATTAAAACAATTATAAAAAGAGTAAAAAGCCTCAAGAATATCTCTCATGAATAGAGATGCAAAAATTTTCAACAAAATTCTAGCCAATAGAATTCAGCATCATATCAAAAAAATAATACACCACAACCAAGTGGGATTCATACCAGGTATGCAAGGATGGTTTAACATTAGAAAATCAATCAACATAATCCACCACATAAATAAAAGAATCACATGGTCATCTCAATCGACACAGAAAAGGCATTCAGTAAAGTCCAACACCCATTCCTGATAAAAACTCTCAATAAAATAGGTATAGGAGGGAAATTTCTCTACATAATAAATGGCATCTATACAAACTGACAGCCAATATCATTTTAACAGAGAGAGGCTGAAAACATTCCCCCTGAGAACAGGAACAAGACAAGAATGACCTTTATCACCACTCCTATTTAATATTGTGCTGGAAGTCCTAGCTAGAGCAATAAGGCAAGAAGAAGAAATAAAGGGCATCCAAATTGGTAATGAAGAAGTTAAACTGTCCCTATTATATGTAGAGAACCCAAAGGACTTCACAAGAAAACTACTGGAACTAATAGAAAGATTCGGTAGAGTAGCAAGATACAAGATAAACTACAAGATAAAACCTATATACCAATAAAGAGAACTATGAAAGGGAAATCAGGAAAGCAACAATATTTATAATAGCCTCTAAAAAAAAAAAATGCTTAGAAATAAATCTAACCAGGGATGTAAAAGACCTATACAAAGAAAACTACAAAACACTACTGCAAAAAATCAAATGAGACCAATATAAATGGAAAAATATACCATGTTCATAGATAGGTAGACTCAACATTGAAAATGTCAAGTCTACCCAAAGCAATCTACAAATACAATGCAATCCTGGTCCAAATACCAACAGCATTCTTTAAAGAGATGGAAAAACTTACCATTAACTTTATATGGAAGGAAAGAGGCCCCAGATAAGTAAAGCACTATTGAAGAAGAAGAATAAAGTAGAAGGACTTGCACTACCTTATCTCAGAACCTATTATACAGCTACAGTAGTCAAACCAGCCTGGTACTGATACAATGACAGACACATTGACCAATGGAACAGAACTGAGGACCCAGATGTAAATCCATCCATCTATTGTCACCTGATCTTTGACATAGGCCCAAAGTCCATTAAATGGGGAAAAGACAGTCTTTTTAATAAATGATGCTGGCAAAACTGGATGTCCATCTACAAAAAATGAAACAGGACCCATACCTCACACCATACACAAAAATTAATTCAAAATGGATCGAAGACCTAAATATAAAATAAAAAATTATAGAAATCATAGAAGAAAAAATAATGTCAATTCTACAGGCCCTAATACATGGCATTAACAGGATACAAACCATAACTAACAATACACAAACACCAGAAGATAAGCTAGATAACTGGGATCTTCTAAAAATTAAACATTCATACTCATCAAAAGACTTCACCAAAAGAGTAAAAAAAGAGAACCTACAGACTAGGAAAAAATTTTTGGTTATCAGAAATCTGACAAAGGTCTAATCTCTAAAATCTATAGGACAATCCAACACCTCTACAACAAAAAGACAAACAATCCAATTAAAAAATGGGCAAAGGATATGAACAGATGCTTCACCAAAGAAGACATTCAGGCAGCTAACAGACACATGAGGAAATGCTCGCGATCACTAGCCATTAGAGAAATGCAAATCAAAACTACAATGAGATACCTTCTCACTCCTACATTACTGGCACGAATAAAAAAAACAGAAAATAACAAATGTTGGAGAGGCTGCCGGGGAGACTGGAACTCTCATGCACTGCTGGTGGGAATGTAAAATGGTACAACCATTTTGGAAAACGATGTGGTGCCTCCTTAAAAAGCTAGAATAGAAATACCATACGATCCAGCAATCCCACTCCTAGGAATATATCCTAGAGAAATAAGAGCCATCACATGAATAGACATATGCATGCCCATGTTCGTTACAGCATTATTCACAATAGCAAAAAGATGGAAACAACCTAAGTGCCCATCAGCAGATGAATGGATAAACAAACTATGGTACATACAACACAATGGAATACGATGCAACAATAAAGAACTGATGAATCTGTGAAACATCTCACAACATGGATGAATCTGGATGGCATTATGCTGAGTGTAATAAGTCAATCACAAAAGGACAAATACTGTATGAGACCACTATTATAAAAACTCATGAAAAGAAAGAAACAATCTTCGATGGTTAATAGAGAGGGGAGGGGTGGGGAGAGAAATACACTAGCTAGATGATAGATAAGTGGTAACTTAGGTGAAGGGTAAGACAGTACACAATTCTGGGGAAGTCAGCACAACTTGACCAAGGCAAGGTCATGGAAGCTTCATAGACACATTCAAACTCCCTGAGGGACTGAGTTACTGGGCTGAAGGCTGGGGACCATGGTCTCGGGGGATAGCTAGCTCAATTGGCATAACATCATTTATAAAGAAAATGTTCTACATCCTACTTTGGTGAGAAGTGTCTGGGGTTTTAAAAGCTTGTGAGCAGCCATCTAAGATATTTCACTGGTCCCACTCCATCCGGAGCAAGGAAGAATGAAGAAAACAAAGACACAAAGGAAAGATTAGTCCAAAGGACTAATGGACCACAACTACCACAACCTCCACCAGACTGAGTCCAGCACAACTAGATGGTGCCTGGCTACCACCACCGACTGCTCTGACAGGGATCACAGTAGAGGGTCCTGGACAGAGCTGGAGAAAAATGTAGAACAAAATTCTAACTCACAGAAAAAGACCAGACTTACTGGTCTGACAGAGACTGGAGAAACTCTCAGAGTGTGGCCCCTGGACACCTTTTTATCTCAGTCCTGAAGTCACTCCTGAGGTTAACCCTTCAGCCAAAGATTAGACAGGCCCATAAAACAAAATGAGACTAAATAGGCACACCAACTCTGGGGCAGGGACGAGAAGGCAGGAGGGGATAGGCAAGCTGGTAACGGGAAACCCAAGGTTGAGAGGGGGAGAGTGTTGACATGTTGAGGGGTTGGCAAGCAGTGTCACAAAACAGTGTGTGTATTAATTGTTTAATGAGAAACTAATTTGCTCTGTAAACCTTCATTCAAACTACGATTTAAAAAAAGGAAAAAAAAAGAGTAGAAAGCTTCAAATAATATTATTAAAAAAGGATTGTTTATAGTCTCCTTTATGCCATGATAGGGAGCCCTGGTCCTGCAGTGGCTAAAGTGCTCAGCTGCTAACAAAAAGGTTGGTGGTTCAAATCCACCAGCCGCTCTGCAAGAGAAAGATGTGGCAGCCTGCTTCCATAAAGATTTACGGCCTTGGAACCCCTATGGGGCAGTTCTACTCTGTCCTATAGGGTCAGCATGAGTCGGAATTGACTCAATGGCAATGGGTTTGGGTTTTTTTTTATGGTTATGCCATTATGAAAGGAATGTTTATGGTTATAGAGAATTTGCATATAGTTCTATTTGTAAATTCTTTTACTGTTCTACCCCTCAAAGCTACTGATGTTTTCTTTAATTAGGCAGCTGATCTTTCTAGTGGTCTGCCTTCAACTCCTCTTCAATCTTACATGGGTTGTACTTCACATATGAACGTGCTGTCACTAACCTAGCTCCTCAGGATGCATGTTTTGAATTGTGCCTTTTTTTTTCTCTCCAAATAATAGGATATATTATTCAAACATGTGGTAACATTTAAGTGAGTTGGTATCAGTGTGAGTTTATAGATCTGAGTTTAATACTAGTTTTATTAACTAGTAGCTAGTGATGCTTAGGAGCCCTGGTGATGCAGTGGTTAATGGCTGCTAACCTAAAGGTTGGTGGATCAAACTCACCAGCTGCTCTGCAGGAGAAAGATGTGGCAGTCTGTTTCCATAAAGATTACAGCCTTGGAAACCCCACGGGCTCTGTCCTCCGGGGTTGCTATGAGTCAGAATCGACTCAACAACAATGGGTTTGGTTTGGATTTAGTGGTATTCAGTGGAACATAAGCCCCTGAAATGCCCTGTTAAAAAATAGTTCTGGTGTCAGATAGGAGCCCTGGTAGCACAGTAGTTTAAGAGCTCGGCTGCTGACCAAAAGGTTGGCAGTTTGAATCCACCAGCCACGCCTTGGAAACCCTATGGGGTAGTTCTACTCTGTCCTATAGGATCACTATGAGTCGGATTCGACTCCACAGCAACAGGTTTGGTTTTTTTTTTTATTTTGAAGCGGGGAGTCAAATACACTTGGGATCAAATAAGCATTTTAAGAAATGCTGCATACTGTATCTTCTTCCTGGAGACACACAGTGCGCATTTTTAAAGTCTCTGAGAAGTCCTATAGTAAAGGTTCCTGATGGACTTTGACCACAGAATCCATTTTGATCATAATATTGCTTGGAATTACTAATACATGAAAAGTCCTTTGGAAAATACTGCTATAATTGAAATCACCCAAATGCCCTTTAAATCCAGATTTCTAAGTTTAACAACTATGTGACTCCCCTTATTTCTCTTAGAATAAACTTACTCTGAGCCAAAAGACCAAGAAACGTTTTACTTTAATTTAAATGTCTTATCACTGGACACTCATCTGCACGTCCAAGGGTTCAAAATTCAGTTAAGAATGGTCCGTGATGCTTAGTATTTTTAAGTACAATTATATTCAGTGTCTGCAAAGTTGGCTTCACCGCTTTTCTTTTAAAAAATTTACTCATTAATTGCCTTTTATTTATTTTTCAGGGGAACACTATTTAATCTTTTGGTAATTTTAATTAGTGAGCCTCAGATTCCAAAATCTTGTCCTGTGTTTGATATCCAGTTGGTGGCTGATTCAACTTTAGTTGAGATGTCTTTTGATGCTGAGGTGAGATGGGAATTTTGGGGGTAGACTAAACATAATATGTGGGAGCCCTGGCTTCTTGTCTTTCAATGTGGACCATAGCATTGTAGAATATAGAAGTATTCTATATTAAATCGAAGAATACATGTTTTGTCATTGACCTCAAAACTTAGATAATTATTCTGTCAATATTTATATATTTACTTTATGTGTTTTAAGGCATACTGTATATGCTAAAAATATTTAACATTCTTTATAAATTAGGTAAAACTGTTTATTTCTGATTATAGAATTATTTACGTACATGTAGTTCTATAGTAGGAGTACTATGGGTAAAAAAGTACTGTCCTTGGAGAATTTGGGGTTAACTCTCATGCCTTAGTTTACCTTTGGAACCATCTCTCAACCTCTCTGAGCAGTGAAAACTCTTGGCAAGAGTTATACTCATTTTTCTAAGGTTGTGTCAAAACAATAGAAATATCAAGCTGCCTAGAAAGCACTTATTCTGAGAAAATAAATCAGCTTGTTGTTAGTTCCTTTTGAGCCAGGCCAACACAGAATTTTAAAAAAAAAAGGATGAGACATGATTCGATAGTTCTTGAACATACCATCAGAGTTGTTCTAGAAAGCTCTTATATTTACTAACTCAATAAATATTTATTGAGTATCTATTATGAGCTAAACAGTATGCTATGCAGTGGGATACAAATGGTATGCAAAACCAACATAATCTTTGCCCTCATAAGTTTATGATCTGGTGGGAGAGAGAGCCATTAATCAAATACACCCGTGAACATATAATTACAGACTATATATGGGACTTCTATGACAATACTTTCAGTAGTAAAGCCAGTGGATTAGAGATTAAAGAGTGGAATCGAAGCAAGGCTCAGACAGGCAGTGCTGTTAAGAAGCTAGTGTGGTAGTCCAGGTGAGAGGTGATATGGGCCAGAAGGAAGACTTCCTTGACCCCAAGATGAGACTAGGCCTCCTTTCTAGAGGTTTCCTAACTTCCTGTGGTTTTCTTTCATACTCCTTGTTTCAGTTTGTAACTGCAAATATATTTATTTGATTATTAGATTAATGTCTGTCCTTCAACTAGATGGTATATTCCATGATGGCAGGACCATGTCTGTGTTGCTCTCCATTGTATCTTAACCACCTAGCCCAGTGTCTGATGCATATTTGTTGAATAAATAAATGAAGAAAAAAAAAAAGGGACAGTAGTTGTAAAGAGGATAGATACCAGAAATTTTTAGAAAGTTGAGTTGATAGGTTGATGTAAAGATAGAGAATAGTGAAGATTGGAAGATGACTTTTAGATTCTGACCTGGGAGTCAGTTAAGAATTACAGGAAGAAGAGAGGGGAAATAACAAGCTTGGTTTGGGATTTGTTAAATTTGATTTGCCTACGGCATTTTCATGTGAAAATGTCAAATGGTGACAGAATCAAGAGGTCTGGGTTTCATGCTGATCTATTGTACCTGGGGTATTAGTGCTGCCATGAGCAGATAATATCAGTTTGGGCTCCAAGACCTAATAGAGTGGGCAATTTCAAACTAGAGCTCTTCCTTGCAAACAAAACTGTTAGGTAGAATGTATTGGTCTGCAGCATGCCCACAGACAAGTTCTACACCCCATGTGGTCTATGGGTCAGAAGACAGCCTCATCAACTGTTTTGAGGGCTCTTGAAAGCAATAAAATGTCTCTAAACCCTCTATTTCCCATACTGGAGAAAGATTTTTAGTTCAAGCTGGGGATAGTCTAATTTCCCTCAAAGAATCCTAGAGGAGTAGAAAGGGAGCATTTTCTCCCACATCAATTCTGGAAAGCATATTTCTACATTTTTTAAAGGAAGAAGGATTGTTGTATCAATTGATTTAGCAAATTGGGTATGTATTTTTTTGTGTTAGTATTCTGTGGGCCATTGTATTTTCTTTCCCTGACCCAATTTCTTGGCCAGTATTAAACATGTAGTCTTTTTTACGAAAGCCACTTTCTTGAGAATAACTGAAGCAAATGGAACAGGAAGATTGTCCACACTAATTATATTTTCAGAATATTTCAAACATTCTTTTATAAGTACCTAAAGGGAACCAAGAGAAATTACCATTTTCTGGTGCTGCCTCTAATACTGCATTGATTATTCTCTAAAATTCTAGTTACAGAAGCTTATTCTGGAGTATACAGATACAGCTACAGCACTTTTATATGAGATACTTCTTGTCTTTCAGCAGGTACAATATATACTTCTTATTATACATTATATGATTATTAGATAAATAAGATATATGTGTATACATATGATTATATATTAGATGATTAATAATATAGCAAAAATGCTTAGATTAGAGCTGGTCTCCAAAACTAATTAACCTACATGATTCTACCTTTACTCTTAAAGTACTCATTTATTCTAAAATACTTCTTTTGAAGATTTATTAATCAGGATAAAAATGTATTTGAGAATGAGTACCCTACTGGATATATCTTGAATTTCATCATGAATATAACTTGTTTATTTCCTTGAGTCTTTTAGGGAAATCTTGGATTGGGATCAACAAAATTTGCAATTAGTTGGATGATGTCCTTTCTACAAAGTCATCCTTGCATAGTAAGTATCTAGGAGTAGAAACAAAATTACCATTCAAGGCTAATTAATCATAAGTTCTTGTGCTCAATTAATAAAACAAATTTTCTCTATGAAATAGTCTAATTTATCAAACAGAAGCAAAATGTAAACTGACAGTTATATTATTTAATTACAATAAAATGTTTTTACATTTGAGGCCTTAATGTTTAAAGCACTGAGATGATCTTTATTTCATGAAAAGTTCTAAACTATATGTAGAAAACAGTATATTAAATTATTGGCTATACAATTAAGTAAAAAAAAATAAGTTAAACAGATCTCCATTGGCAGAAGTATGAATGTATCACTTGGGATAATCTGTGAACTTCTGCCCTGGCAGCCATCATTCTAGCCCGTACTATCACTCTCTCTCTCCTCAACGCTACAATTCCCTGTGACATGTCTATTTGACACTGGCTGGGGCCAGAGGGTGCACTTGTCAGTAGCACAACCAACTGCCTTATACAGAGATTGAGCCCGTGAACTTGGCTCCTTTAGTAGCGTAGAAACCCTAGCCAGTCTCAGGCCCACTTCAGAGTATCATAAGGTTATAGCCACTCACAGAAACAGAGGCTCATGTGTTAGGATGAAAGACCCCTACTTTTTCTGTACAGTGGTTGCAGTCCCTATCATCTGAACCAATGTGTGAAAATCCGGGATCCTAAGAACTCTGTGCAACAAAAAAGTTTCTTTATCAACTTCTAGGGTTGGTTCAAGGAGCCCTGGTAGAACAATGGTTAAATGCTCGGCTGCTAACCAAAATGTTGGCAGTCTGAACCAACCAGCCACTCCTCAGGAGAAAAGATCTAGCGATCTGCTCCAGTAAAGATTACAGCCTAGGAACTCTATGGGACAGTTCTACTCTGTCCTATAGGGTCACTATGAGTTGCGGTCGACTCAACAGCACACAACGACAACAGAGTTGGTTCACCCAAGAAATTGAGTTGCGTATGATGCCATTCTGTGACCAGGATGTTTATCAGGATGAAGGGTGACAGAAGGCTGATTTGGAATCTCCAGGATCACTAACACTGTTGAAAGATTCAATATTAACCCAGTTCTAAAGGGCTTGGGTAGAAACAGGCCATGTGAGAGAATTTTGCAAGCAAGGAAACTAGCCATCATTGAATGCACCTGCTTGTCAGTCAGCTCTGATTATCTCAGTTGGTTAGAGCAAGGTGCTAAAAAAGTTAAGAATTTAATCCCCAAATGGGCTAATTAGCATTGCTTTGTTCCACTGCCCCAGACTCTCTAAACTCAATCTGTGTTTGCCAGTCACGATGTCTAGTCAGTGTATGCAAACAGATCTGGAAAAAAAAAAACCCACTTTAAACCACATGTCCTACTTATGAAGAGCCATAGCAACATCTTTTGATAGAAAAGGCAATGCATTTTTTGTTGCTAATTTAATGGGGTGCGGGGTGACCTGCTGGTTAGAACTTGAAAGAGCACCAGCATTCCTGTTTTTCACACTAGCCAAGAAATGGCATAGACCTACATTTATGGTAGTAGTTTGAAAATGGAAAAATAAATAAAAGACTTCTGCAATCCACTGTTCTTTATTTTTATTGTTTGGTTCCATTGTAAATGCTTTTTTGGTGAAAAGTAGGCACCCAATAACTTCATATTACTTTTTCCATTTTAATTTCTCCCTGAGAAACCACACCAAAAGTGCTCTTGATGAAAACTCCAGCTAACAGTAACATCACTTGCATGTGTCAGTCAGGCCTGGTTTTCTTTGTCTTCTCAGAGTAGTGTTTCTTAAGGTATGTTCCAGGGAACAAATTCATCAGAATTATTTATGGTAAATATCTGGAGAGTAAAGCCTACGATTCTGCACTTTTAGTAGGCTTCCTAGGTGATTCTTAGGCATACTAAAATTTGAGACCCACAGTCTTGTAGGAACCCTGTGGGCGGTAGAAAAGAAGAAACACCATCTTCCCCACTGAAGGAGGCTGTAGACCTTTCTGAGCTCACCCTTTGTCCCCACTCCTCCTTCTAATGTTCTCCTTCCACTTTTGGAGCCAAACTTCCTTGAAAGTCAGTGCTAGTTCTGACCCTGCTTGTAGAGGGGCAGTTGGTATACCCAACTGGTCTATGTTCTTGTGCTCTCTGAGTAACATTTTGATAAGAAGTAACTGTGAGGGCATTGGTGAAGGGCAATGAGGGCTTCAGCCTAGATTTGTAGTTGAGGCCCCAGCTGAAACAGGTGCCCTTGTGGGTAACATGCAGCTTTCATGTAATTTCATTTTTCTTGTCTAGATTACTTTTGTGGCCAATATTGTGAAACAAGTGGTGAAGGGGCTTTCAGCTTCATTTCAGCTGCTAAGTCCCTGCCAAGCAGTTCTGTTGTACCAGCAGTTTTACATCCTCAAGAGCTGCCTTCAGTACAGCAAGACTCTAGCTGAGTATATTAGGAATGACTACAGAGAAGAATTCAGGTAAGAAAAAGTCCAGAATCTAATCTGTAGCAAAACTCCACTTGTTTTCTGATTTTCATTCAAAACTACAACATAGTCCAATATTTAGAAGCCTAAGTGATTATGACAAATTCTATTTTTGTTTTTAATAATGTTTCACTTTGATCTGAAGTGGGGTAGGATTTGGGGGAGCTCTAAGAAGCACTGCCATTTGAAGTATATTTCCAGGCCAGAAAGGGTGAAATATAAAACTCTCTTTGAAGAACTGTTTCTCACTCATTGTCTTTACTGCAGCCAACTTCCCACAGAAGTCATAATGATTTTAACTTGCTGTGAGTAATTGAGAGAAACAAATCCTACTGAAAGGGATGATAAAGTACGGACTGAATTCAACTGAGTCCTTGGAAAGAAACAACTGATAAAGGAGGAACAATTAATGAACACGATTATTAGTTTTTGTTTCGTTTATCCCTCTCTTACTCTCAATAACAGAACAGTAATAAAAAGCAGTAGCAAGCACTGGTTTCATCAGCCAGCCTGTTCTGTACCTCAGGGGTTCCTAGTTCTATTTATAGGCTGGAAAAGCCTAGTGCACTTAGTGATAAAACCCTGCATTAGCACTTACTAAGGAAAAAGACAAGGAGCACTGGTGGCACAGTGGTTAGGTGCTCAGCTGCTAACCGAAAGGTTGGCAGTTCAAACCCACAAGCAGCTCTGCGGGAGAAAGATGTGACAGTCTGTGTCTGTAAAGATTACATACAGCCTTGGAAACCCTACTGAGTAGTTCTACTCTGTCCTATAGTGTCACTATGAGTCAGAATTGACTCCACGGTAATGGGTAAGGAAAAAAACCACATTGTGTCTGATTTAAGATGAAAAGGGTGCAGTAGGCATAGCTTTGTCACTAGTTTGGATGCAGGCATAAAAGGATGTGGAGACATACATTACGGCTTAGACTGGCCTTTTTAAAAATTTAAGCCTGATTTGTGGACCTTGTTTTCCCTCCTTGCAGTTTTATACCATAGGTTCTATTCCATGTCCCATGAAAGGGTATTATTTGGTTTACTCTGAGTTGGTCCTCATAACCCAATTTTTTCCTACCTCCTTGCCTCTTTTTTTTTTTTTTTAAATGAAGTAAAATTCACATAACATAAAATTAATCATTTCAACCATTTTATATAATTCAGTGGCTTTTAGTACGTTCACACTGTTGTGTAACCATCACCACTATCCAATTGCAGAACATTTTCATCACACAAGAAAGAAATCCTGTACCCATTAAATAGTCACTCCCCTTCCCCTATCCTTCAGCCCCTGGTAACCACTAGTCTATTTTCTGTCTCTATGGATTTACCTGTTCTGGACACTATATTTCATATAAATGGAATCATTCAATATGTGGCCTTTTGTGTCCGGCTTGTTTCACTCAGCATATTTCCAAGGTTCATCCATTTTGTAGCATGTATTACACACTCCAGTTTTTCAAAATTAGTTATGATTTTGACACATTGTGAAAAAGGTAACCAATGTCACTGAACAATTTGTATAGAAATTGTTCAGTGGGGCATGTATTGTTTGCCACTGTTTCTAACCCTATTAGTGCTACCCAGCCTCACTGATTTATGTTACCTGTGGGCATTTCGTTTGCGATCATTGTTTTAAACTAGTGATTTTCAACTTGCTGTGCATTAGAATCACCTGAGGAACATTAGAAAATACTGACAGCTAGGTCTTATGTTTAGAAATTCTGTTTCAGTTCATTGGGGTGGGGCCTGGGCATTGACATGTCTTATAAGCTCTCCAGGTGATTCTAGTGTGCAGCCAGGGTTGAGAATTACTAAAGGCCTGCTCACTCTTGTCTCTTCCTTTGGCCCTTCCTATAATTTTACTGAAGCCATGAGCACGAGCCCTATCCCTCCTCTCTTGACTTGTTCCTTGTGGTCACCACAGCTTAACCCTTTCATTTAACTCCCTAACTTGCCTGAGGAACCAAAATTTGGGAGCTTCAGCCCACACTGTGGTGAGGATATTCCTGGCTTCCTTATTAATGCTTTGATGATTTATACATTATTAATGAAATTTACTTTCTTTGCTGAAGTACAGTGCTTCAGTGAGCTGAAAGGCACACTTATTAGAAATTTTCTAGGTCACAAATGGGGGAGCTGAAAATGCTGGCTGAGTCTTGTGGCTTAGACTCCCACACCCAGCAATAGCTCTATTCCAGTAGTGTGAACATATTGATGTGGCCAATGTGAAAATTCTTGTTTTTAAAGATATTTTGTTTCTTTTTATGATTTGCAGGTACTTTATTCACATGCCAGCCTTGGAAAAAAGGCTCCCGTTGTGTTACCCTATTACCCAACCTACTACTCAACTTGTTCACGAAGTTCTGCACTTGGTTGAACAGAAACAATGTGTAAAATGTTAACAAGAATAGAAAATGTTAATCAGGAGTCAATATTATGAGAAACACATATTTTTTATTTATAAAAATATCTGCTAATATCTGCCTATTCCTGAATCCTATTTGAATGTTCCACCAATACATCTCTAAGAGAAATCTTTATTAGAGTTACCTGCCACAAACAAAATGGTCTGTATACATTGTGACATATATAAGGTGGTGCTAAAAACTAGTATTTCTACAGAAAAAGAAAGTGTTTTTCTAAAGAGCATAAAAACTATAAAGGGAACAGAGCCCACGGGGAGCAAATGCAGAAAATGTAATCTGATGAGTTGTGTTGGTGCAATAATGGTGAGTGGTGTGGAGCCACTGAAACATTCAAAGATAAGTTGTTGGTGGGGGGTATAAACAACAGAGTGATCATTAGAGAAATGCTGAGCAATAGGATGACACCCTTCTTCTCCACCTGCAAAAATCCTAGTGACGTAATCATGGAAGATAAGCGGATGAAAACCGACGTAGCTATAAGAAATATGATTCTTATTTATCACGGGGAGAGATGCTTGGATTTTCTTCAACAAAATTAAATGTTAATGAGTAGAAAATGTTAATCAGGAGTCAATATTATGAGAAATTAAATGCATTCTGCCACTCTGTTTCAGTCACCTGTGGGCTAATCTGAACAGTCCCATACAGTCTATGTGAAAGAGAAACTGCCCATGAGTAATTATGGAACAATCATTAAAAAAAGGGCATTAAAAAAAATGTGCTTGTTGTACCTTATGGCAATAACTAATTTAATCCAACAAATACTTTAGTATCACTATGAATGATTGAATTTGGATTTCTAAGAACCTAAGAACTAGACCATTCAACAGAGTCATCTCAATTTACCACCTGGGGAAGGATCAGAGAAAAATTCACCTTCAAGAAAGAGCTCCCAAGGCAGATTTGCCTGTGCTGTGCAGTTGAGAAAGAACTGAACTCACTCAGGACATCTTATTCTGGTTCTAGTTGAGCCATTGCTCAGTTGTTTGACTTTAGGCAAGTCAGAACCTCTTTCTGGGTCTCATCTGTCATGTGAAACAGTGGGACTAAATGTTCTTCAACTTCTCTTCCAGCTGTAATATTCTCTGCCTGTGACATGCCATTCCTTAATACTCTGTAATGGGGTAGTCCATTCCTCTGCTATCCTAGTTCAGTGAATGATTTCAAACTGATTCCAAACAATCCTGCCTTCTCTGGACCAACGCTTTCCCAGTTTCAGCTGTGACCAATATCACTCCACAAAATGTCCAACTCTTCTCCACTGTCACCCATCAAGAGTCCATGTCTTCCATCCTTCCCTTTGGGGATGGAGAAGAGAGAAAAATGGTGTTTATGAGTGTCTTGAGCTGACAGATGGGGGATTATTCACAGGAGATGGTCAATCAGAGAGAGTATGAAAAGTTTCTTGGGACACAGGTAAGTATCCCTTCTAACTGGGCAAATGATGGGCAGTGGGCTGACTACTGGTCAGTGGTGGAACCCACAGGATGACAATGAGAAGATCAACTCATTTCCACCTTAGCTTCTCAGGAGTACTCTGGCTCTGGGTTTTAGAGCAATGCAGGCTCTGGAGGAGGCTTGGGTTTACCTGCAAAGGCTGGCAGAAGGGAAAAACCAGACATTCATGCTTTGAAGGGCTATTATGCCGCAATTATTTTCTCTTTCTGTGTACTTTTTTTTGGATTGTTGTCAAAGGCAAGAAAATTACTAAATAACCCACTTCTATCAGTCATCGGAGCCCTGGTGGCACAGTGGTTAAGAGCTCAGGCTGCTAATGAAAAGGTCGGCAGTTTGAATCCACCAGCTGCTCTTTGGAAACCCTATGGGGCAGTTCTACCCTGTCCTATAGGGTTACTATGAGTCGGAATCAATTCGATGGCAATGAGTTTTTGGTATTTATCATTAGACACATTTGATTGACTAAATATTGACCTCAACCACCAAAGAATAATTATTTTTCAGGAAATCTAATTGTAGAAAAATTTGAATATAAAAATCACATAAATAACTTTTTAAGAATACAAAGGATCACAAAAAGGCAAGCACATATGGCCACTTTTCAGGTCACATACAGATTATAAACTCTTTGACCACCTTTACAATACAAGCATCACATTGCTATCCACCACCCCCATTAAGAGTTTACAATGCCTGGTACATCAAATCAAACCAGTTGCCCTCAAGTGGATTTCGACTCTTGGCAACCTCATTGTCGTAGCTTAGTGACTGGTGATATGCTACAACCTGTGGCGTTATATTTTCTTTTTATGACTTTAGAACCACTTGTTTTATATTTAATATATTTGCAGAATATAGAAGTTCAGTTCATAAATATGGAAGAGAAGCTGGACATTTCTTGAAAGGGTGAATTTGCTGGAAATTTTTGAGAGACCCTTAATAGTGTTAACCCATTGTCTAATTTCTCTTTGTTTACTGTATTTACTTCTAAAATGCTGTACAGGCTTGTAAGATTGACTTGGATTTGGCTCTTTATAGGAGGGAGACTGTCAGCAATTCTCCATCCAGTCTGACCAAGCACTCCTGTGTCTGTTTATCTGTGTCTTTTGAATCTGAAGCTTTTCTCATTTGGAGGAAGGCAGCATGACTCCTTGACTAGAGATCTGGGTAGTTTAACTTTGTGGATAAGAGTCCAGATGCTGTGCCAGAAAGACACTGTTTTGAATCCTGCCTGCCTACTTGTCAGATATTTGCAGGTAATACTTAACCTCTTTCCGAACCTCAGTTTTATCAATTATAAGATAATAAAAAGCCTACCTTAAAGAGTTGTTGTGAATATTCATTAATTTATATATAAAATCTAGTTCTGTGTCTAGTCTGTATTAGGATGAATCATCTGGCATTGCCATTTTCAAGTCCAAAATTGACGACATCAGCAATTTCATACGATTCAACCAAATAGAAGCCCCTCAGTAAATGGTGGTTATCTTAACAGAAACATGAACTTTCTCAGTGACCTTGTATTTTAAGTATATATAATTTATTCTAATTTCCTTATAGTATGGTACTTTGTTATAGCAGGCTAATTCCTATACAGATTCCAGATCACATAATTTAATCAAAAACTGTTGAGTGGGCATATCATACTGAAACACGTTCAGATGGAATTCTTTATTTTCTTGATTGCCTCCCCCTACCCTCATTAAAAATCTGTCTTCAACAATCTGCTAAGTAAATGGTACTCCATGTGATTCCATGCTTAGAGTAGAAACCTGGGAGACCTCTGTGTCTTTTCATTCTCCACATGCAGTTTATCAGCAATGCTTATTGGCTATTCCCCCAAAATATATTCCTAACCTACAGATTTACCATAATTTTTGCTAGTACCCTAATCCAAACCTCCATCACCTACTGCAATAGCCTTTATAGTCACCCAGCTTTCACCCTTGACACCTACAGTTATCTAAGATGAAAGTGGAGTGATCTTTTAAACAAGGAAATCAATAATGTTTCTGATTTACCATTTACCATGACCTAAGATTAAATCCAAAGTCCTTAACATGGCTCCCGAGGCACTACATGACCTGGCCCCTGACTACATCTGTGACGTCATCCCAAATCATTCTCCTTTTCACTCACTAGCCCCTAAACACACGGGCCTTTGTGGTGGTCATTGGAAGGAACAGGCCCTGGAAATTTGCACTAGTAAATGCTCTTACCCCACATCTTCAAATATCACTTCAAAGAGGGCTTCACTGATCACTCTACCTAAAGTAGCCTCCCACCCATTCACATCACATTAAGGAATTATCCTTTTAATGTATTTGTTTACTTGCTTATTCTTTGCAATTGAACAATTTAAGACTTTAAGCTCCATGAGGATTTTGTCCTCATTTGTCTTGTTCAATACTATATCCACAGATGCCTGGAACAGTGCCTGGCACAAAACAAGTGCCTAATCTATGTTGAATGAGTGAATGGACTAAGGAAATAAAAATCAGACTGAGGATTAATTGCTGGCTTAAGATTTCATTATGACTTTTCTGTTTTAAAACCAATGTAATAGCTGGTCTCCAAAGATACCTCAAACAATACCACCCTTAACAGCAGGTGTATGCTACACCTCCCTTCTCTCATCTGGGCTGGGCTTGTGACACTTTCACCAAGAGAATGTAGAGGAAGTGAATGAAGTTCTAGAACTTTTAAGCCCAGGCATTAAAGTGTGGCAGCTTTTGCTTCTCCCTCTTGGAGTCCTGGGCTCCACGTGAAGAAGTCCTAGAGAATAAGCCACCATGTGCAGAAAAGAAGCCACACAGAGGAGCCCCAGTTCCCACAGTTCTCATTTCACAACAAACTCATGAGAGACCCCAAGTGAGACCAAGAGAAGGATTGCCCAGCCGATCCATAGAGACGTAAGATATAATAAAATGGCTGTTGGAAGCCTCTAAGTTTTGGGGATCGTTTATTAGACAACAATAAATACAACAGTCAAGAACATTTTAATTTATTATTAAAATTATACAACATTATAGAAACATTAGGGTGATCCCAAATAAAACAAATACTTCACCACAATCAGGCCACTCTATACAACCCAACTATTTTACTTTGTCTGTATGCCTTCCAGCTTTTTCTTTTCTACACTGCTTAAAATCATAATATAAATTTTTCCTTTTGTCATGGAATAGATTCAATAATATTTCACAGACTTCTCAGTCCTTTTAAAATGGAGTTTAATTTTTAAACATCAATTTAGATACATTGGGTTCCATGTCATCACTGCCCCTCACTAGGGAGGGGCCCTAGGAATCACATAGCACAAATAATAGCTGCCCACATAACACAGTCAAATATTGATGGTATATGATGCAACCAACTATACAGATTGCTCCTTCCCTCTTCGAGCCAGCCCCTAGAAGGAACTGGTGGGGGAAAGTTTTATAAAGCAGGGGTGGGGGTTGGGGACAAGGTCTTTGGAGGTTTATTGGCTATATATCTGAGATTTCTGGGTTTGGGGAGACATTAGGTGAAAGGTTTTTCTTTCCATTTCTTTTTTTTTTAAATTGTGCTTTAGGTGAAAGTTTATAGCTCAAGTCAATTTCTCATACAAAAATTTATACATATATTGTTATGTGACATTAGTTGCAATTCCTACAATGTGACAGCACACTCCCCCTTTCTACCCCAGGTTTCTCGTGTCCATTCAACCAGTTCCTGTCTCTTCCTGCCTTCTCATTCTACTTCCAGACAGAAGCCACCCATTTGGTCTCATGTATCTGACTGAACTAAGAAGCATTTTTCACGAGTACTATTTTTTGTTTTATAGTCCAGTCTAATCTTTGTCTGAAGAGTGGGCTTTGGGAACAGTTTTAGTTCTGGGTTAAAGCACCTGGGGGCCATAGTTTTGGGGGTTCCTCCAGTCTCTGTCAGACCATTAAGTCTGGTCTTTTTATGTGAATTTTGAGTTCTGCCCCATACTTTTCTCTCGCTCCATCCAGTTCTCTCTGTTGTGTTCCTTGTCACGGCAGTCATTGGTGGTCGCTGGGCACCATCTAGTTCTTCTGGTCTCAGGCTGATGGAGTCTCTGGTTTATGTGGACCTTTTGTCTCTTGGGCTAATATTTTCCTTTGGTGTTCTTCATTCTCCTTTGCTCCACGTGAGTTGGGACCAATTGATGAGTCTTAGATGGCTGCTCGCAAGCTTTTCAGACCCCAGATGCCACTCACCAAAGTGGGATGCAGAACATTTTCTTAAACTTTGTTATGCCAATTGACCTAGATATCCCCCAAAACTATGGTCTCCAGGCCCCAGCCCCAGGTACTCTGTTCTTTAAAGCATTTGGATGTATTCAGGAATCTTCTTAGCTTTTGCTTTGGTCCAGTGTGCTGACTTCCCCTGTATTGTGTGTTGTCCTTCCCTTCACCGAAGATGATCCTTCTCTACTATCTAGTGAATTCCCCTCCCCCTCCCTCCCCACCCTCGTAACCATCAAAGAATGCTTTCTTCTGTTTAAACCTTTTCTCAAGTTCTTATAATAGTGGTCTCATACAATATTTGTCCTTTTGCAACTAATTCCACTCAGCATAATGCCCTCCAGATTCATCCATGTTGTGAGATGTTTCATGGATGCATCATTGTTCTTTATCATTGCATAGTATTCCTTTGTGTACCATAATTTATTTATCCATTCATCGGTTGATGGGCACCTAGATTGTTTCCACCTTTTTGCTACTGTGAACAGTGCCACAATGAACATAGGTGTGCATATATCTATTCCTGTGATGACTCTTATTTCTCTAGGATATATTCCAAGGAGTGGGATTGCTGGATTGTATGGTACTTCTATTTCTAGCTTTTTAAGGAAGCGCCAAATTGTTTTCCAAAGTGGTTGTACCATTTTACATTCCCACCAGCAGTGCGTAAGTGTTCCAGTCTCTCCACAACCTCTCCAACATTTATTATTTTGTGTTTTTTGGATTAGTGCCAGCCTTGTTGGGGTGAGATGGTATCTCATTGTAGTTTTGATCTGCATTTCTCTAATGCCTAATGATTGTAAGCATTTCCTCATGTATCTGTTAGCCACCTGAATGTCTTCTTTGGTGAAGTGTCTGTTCTATGACTACACTATTTAGTCCCTCTTTTTTGTTTTAATGTTGTCATTGTTTACATATTGATGTCTCTGTTTCCCTATTTTCAGTCTTTTAGCATTGACTTATTTTTGTGACTTCCCTATCTGGGTTGATATCTGTTTGTTCTGTCCTGTGTTCTAGTCTTGGGTTGTTGTCTGATATTGTTGGGTCTCTAGCTGGAGGACTCCCTTTAATAATTTCTTTAAATTTTGGTTTGGTTGTTACAAATTCCCTAAACGTCTGTTTATCTGGAAATGCCCTAATTTCACCATCATATTTGAGAGACAGTTTTGCTGGATATATAATTCTTGGCTGGCAATTTTTTTCCTTCAAGGCTTTATATATGTCATACCATTGCCTTCTTGCCTGCATCGTTTCTGCTCCACAGTCAGAGTTTAGTCTTATTGACTCTCCTTTGTAGGTGACTTTTTGTTTATCCCTTGCCGCTCTTAATATCTTTATCTTTGGTTTTGCCAAGTTTGATGATGTCTTGGTGACCTTTCGGGATCTACCTTGTGTGGGGTTCGATGAGCTTCTTGTATAGATATCTTCTCATCTTTCATGTCAGGGAAGTTTTCTGCCAGCAAATCTCCAACAATTCTCTCTGTATTTTCTGTTATCCTCCCTGTTCTGGTACTCCAATCACTTGTAGGTTTTTACTCTTGATAGTGTCCCACATAATTCTTAGAGTTTCTTCATTTTTTAAAAATTCTTTTATCTGATTTTTCCTCACATCAATTGGTGTCAAGGAATTTATCTTCAATCTCACTAATTCTGACTTCCATTGTCTCAATTCTGCTCCTGTGACCTTCTATTGAGTTGTCTAGTTCTGAAATTTTATTGTTAAGCTTTTGGATTTCTAGTTGCTGTCTCTCTGTGGTTCCTAGCAGTCTGTTAAATTTGTCATTCTGTTCTTGTATTGTTTCCCTGAATTCCTCTATTGCTTTGTCTGTGTGTTCCTTGACTCGGTCTGGATTTTGCATGATCTCCTTCCTGATCTCTTGAAGAGCTCTGTATATTAATCTTTTTAATTCTAGCTCCAATAATTCCAAGACTTTCTCTTCCTCTGGAAGGTTTCCTGGTTCTTTGTTTTGGTCACTTGCTGGAGCCATCTTGACCTGCTTCTTTATATGAGTTGACTCTTGCCTCTGAGCCAACAATAAATTATTATATTTATTTATTGTATGTTTGCTTACTATGTCCTAGCCTTTTGTTTTGTTTTGATATGCCCAAGTAGGCTGGGCATGTTAGCCTACTTGGATATTGGCATCTTTGAAGCTCTCATGTCCTGTCACCAGGTGGGTAGAGCAGCTACTAGGTATGTGACCCCAGGAGTCTGTTCACTTTTCTTGTGTGGATTCAGCTCAGGTGTCCACCAGGTCGTCAGTCACCAAGCATGTGGTGCAGACTCTCACCTACAGTCCTAGATGGGCAGGGCTGCATAGGAGTGTTTGGAGCAGGCACAGGTATCTGGCTGCAGTAGGGAGCTATGTGCTGAGCAAGGCAGGGGGCTGACAGCTGCCCCAGAGTGCCTGGGTGGAAGGCATGTCCCTGTCCCCTAGATTACATAGGTGGGTGGGTTTTGCAGCTGGACTTTGGACACCCAATGCTGTTGGCTGTAAGGACTGGGAGGCACCACTTATTCTAGATGGCTAGATGGAATGGGTGATACCACCTGCCCTCAGGCCCCTGATGTGGGTGGCTGAGGACCCTGCTTAATGGGCAGGGCAGTGTCAAATGTTATGAATCTGCCACTCCCACTTGGCTGCTGCAGTTGAAAACAGGCTTCAGGTATATGCCCTGTTGTTCTATGCTAATGAGGGCCCATGCTGTTGAATCAGCCCACACAGGTCTAGGCAGGGGTGAAGGGCATTACAAGACCATGCATCCCTTATGCCAGTGCCTAGGCAAAGTGACAGTGGCTACCCCGAGTTCCCAGCTTAGGCGGCTTTTTTTTTTTTCCCTAAAGCTTCGAGTCTGGTTTGGGCAAGGAGAGCACTTAGTTCTGGCTTAGGAGGCGTGGCAGATGTTGAATACTGCTGGAGTGGTGTCAGAGCGGAGTGTGGAGGGAGGGAGGTGAGGGGAAACTGGCACTTCTCTGTGAAAGTTCTGGTGGGGTAGGGGCTATTTTGATTCCATGTGATAGGTTAGATGCTCGCATTTAACTTTTGCAGGTCCAGCACCGCTTCCTTCTGGCTCTAGAGGCTTATGCAGACTCTCCACTGCCTGATCTCTCCCAATGTGGTGAAACACATCCCGAGCACTATTGCTTGCCTCAGCCCACGTAGGCCAGCTGACCCAGCCCGCAGGGTGCTGGCTACCTCATGACTGGCACTTCTTCGCTGCTTCTGAACTGTCTCTCCCTCCTCTAGCTGTTCAGTTTGACTCCTCAACTTTGTCTTTGATGATCAGGGCTCCTAGACTGTCGTATATAATTGATTCGCTTGTTTTTTCGGGTCTTTGTTGTAAGAGGGACCACAGAAAGTGTCTGACTATTCCACAATCCTGGCCCCAGCTCCCTTTCCATTTCTTTTTAGTCTCCTTTTCCTTGTTGCCTTCTAGTTGGAAGGTGATTTTGACTTTGGAGAGCTAAGAGGACTATGGGTGGGGCAAGAGAAAAGAAAGCAATAAGTGCTTAATATTTGCCCCCAAATTCTGAAGGAGGCAAAGAGGACCTATATGTTTCCTTCTAGGTGGTACACTCACTTGAAGGTCACAAGGTGGGGGTAGAGATTCAGGGCAGAAGTTATGCCTACAGATAAACTTGTTGGATTTGACCAAAGAATTAACCCCCTTCTTCCCTCCTCTTCTCTCCTCTTCTATTTCTGGTAGTGATGGGGAGGGAGTAGTAATGGTGGTGACAATGACTGGATATGGTGATTTTTTGTTTTACTAACAATGAAGGCAGTGATGTGGAAGAGGGAGAAGGAGGGTGTGACATACTATTTCAAACACTATTTATATGGTTGTTTGTAGGCAGTTCTTCAATACCTACAGTTCTATATAACATGGTTTTTTTTTTCTTTTTTTTAATATTTTATTGTACTTCAGGTGAAGGCTTACAGAA
>NW_004444022.1:8643940-8704817 GCF_000243295.1 Trichechus manatus latirostris
CTGTTTTGACTACTGTAGCTGTATAGTAGGTTCTGAAGTCAGGTAGTGTGAGTCCTCCAACTTTATTCTTCTTCTTCAGTAGTGCTTTACTTATAACATGGTTTTTATAGGGGAATTATTATCTTCCACACAACTTACCTACAAATGAATTTGGAAAGGACACATTCATAAGGAGTATTTTACTTCTATTAGCAACTAAAACCACCAGAGGGCATAGTTGGATTAGGAAGGGGAAGAAAGAAAAGCAAAACTTTGCTATAACCATGGAGCCTTGTTTTTAAAACTTAAAGTTCCCACAGACTTTCAAAATTAAATTATTATTTGTTGTCATGCTTCTTTAATACTAACATAAATCTATGTAGAAGAAAACTCTTTATGGTCTTATACAGTCAACTCAATTTACAAATTAAAAAGTTTATAAAATTAAATGCAAATAAATATCATTAATGAATGTATTGCTGAAACTAAATCTCCTCTTGCAAACTGAATATGGTTAAATGCTACTACATAGACCCTTGAGTTCAGCATCCTTCTGCTATCAAATTTCATTTTTCTCTTTTAAACCATTACATATCTTTATTTCCATGCCATGCTGTCCTTTTGACCTTCACTTGGCTTGAACATCTGACTTACTTGTGAAGTCTTCCTCTGTTCTCTTTGTGGCCAGGGACAAAGTTCTCCCACTCAGGGTCAAACAATGGATCAATGTAAACAATGCAACACAGGCACTTAAGTCATGTGGCATTTCATTGAAATGAAAACAATAAATTCTCAAAGAAATCCCACAGACCTTCAAGTTTACATTTAGAGATTCCAATTTGAAAGGCTCTGCATAGAAGATAAAAAACCAAAAACCCATTGCCGTCAAGTTGATTCTGACTCATAGCAACCCTATAGGACACAGTAGAACTGCCCCACAGTGTTTCCAAGGAGCGGCTGGTGGATTCGAACTCCCTACCTTTTGCTTAGCAACCAAGCTCTTAACCATTGCGCCACCAGGGCTCTGCTATAGAGGACAAGGGGCTCAAAATGTTTTTACTATGGTGACTTAACATACTTTTAATGCCCAGATGGGTGCTGGTTTAAGCCTTTATTCTTAGCACTCCCTTTCAGTCTCAAGTGTCCTCATTTGGATGATAAAGAGTGTGGTTACCCTGGGAATAAGCCAGTCCTGGCCTGAGGTTTGAAGATCAGGACAGACCTGTGCCGTAGCAGAAGTTAGGAGAGAAAGAAGTCAGTGGCATTGCAGAAGTTTCACAGATTTCCCTCTGAAGCATATCTAGTCAAATATGAGTGAAACTTTGAGGTTTAAACCAAAGTTCAGACATGTCTTTCTGAGCTCCTTTTGAGACTCAGATGCCTTAGTGGTTTCCCCTACTCCTGACCTCCCCAAATCACCGTCTCAAAACACAGGCTATGAGAAAGGGAAACTAAGTGAAAGGTTTTGTTACAATTAGGATCTTCTGATCGTTAAAAGCATATAAGGTCATCTTAGGGTAGGAGGAGAGAAACTTGTGAAAGGGTCACATTTAATCAGAAGAGCTGGAAGGTAGGACAGCAGTTTTGTAACTCCATGACATCATTTGGCTAAGATTGTGAATAGGGGTTGCTACACAACAAAATGATTCCTCACTGCTAAGTCTCAAGACAAGATCCAGTTGCCAATATGACTTCAGTAGTTCAGTTAGTAATAATAAAATGATGGCAAGAACTAGTGATTTTTAAGGAGACTGAGAAAGGTTTCTCTAACAAAATAGTGTTTTGAGAGAAAGTGTGTGTGTGTGTGTGTGTGTGTGTGTGTGTGTGTGTGTGTGCTGGACCAGATCCAAGAACCAAAGTGGTTCACAAACTGAAATATGCTGAGATTGGTCTGTTGGAGCAAAATTAACTAGATCATTCTGGCAACCTTATGTCCTCATTCCTCCTGAAGATGACTGTTATTAGCATTATTTCATGTTTATCAAGCCCCAATTGGGGCAACTTGTCATAATGGGCAGGGAAAGGACAGGAAAAAAAGGTACCATCTGTCCCTACCATCAGATTCACTGTGGGGAAAAATGTCTTCAAAGTGGTCTGCCAGGAGGTTCAGGAGGTTCCTAAAAATTAAGTACTTAGGCTCATCAAAAGACTTTACCAAAAGAGTAAAAAGAAAACCTACAGACTGGGAAAAAAATCTTTGGCAATGACATATCTGGTAAGGGTCTAATCTCTAAAATATATAGAAAACTTCAACAACTCAACAACAAAAAGACAAACAATCCAATCAAAAAATGAGCAATGGACATGAACAGACACTTCACCAAAAAGGACATTCAGGCGGCTAACAAATACATGAAAAGGTGTTTGCAATCATTAGCCATTAGAGAGATGCAGATCAAAATTACAATAAGACACCATCTCACCCCTGCAAAAATGGCAGTGATCAAAACAAAAAAGAAAACAAATTCTGGTGAGGTAGTAGGGGGATCAAAATTCTCATACATTGCTGGTGGGAGTGTAAAATGGTACAACCACTATGCAAAATAGTATAGTGCTTCCTCGAAAAGATAGAAATGGAAATACCTTATAATCTAGCAATCCCAATCCTAGGCATATATCCTAGAGGTATAAGAGCAGTGACATGAATAGACATATGCACACCTATACTCATTGCAGCATTATTCACAATAGCAAAAAGATGGAAACAACCTAAGTCCTCATCAACAGATAAATAGATAAATCTGTAGTACATACATAGAATGGAATACTATGAAACTATAAATAATGAGGAGTCTGCAAAACATAACATGGATGAATCTGGAGTACATTATACTGAGTTAAGTCAATCACAAAAGGACCAATATATATGCTCTCACTTTTATAAAAGTCAAGAATAGGTATACATACAGAAACCAATGTTCTTTGATAGTTACCAGGGATGAGAGAGGGAGGGAGGAGGAATCACTTCCTAGATAGTAGACACATGTTATTTTTGGTGATGGGAAAGGCAATACCCAATATGGGTGAAGTCTGCACAACTTGTTCAAGATAAATGAAGACACTAAGAAGTATGCAAGAATAAGGGACAATTTTGGTAAATGCTATAACATAAAATTTTGTAACAACAATAACCACCAAAAAATATGTGTGTGGTTACATAGGTAGACATGTATGCATATATATGTATAGAAAGGCACATGTGAGTATACGGGTGTGCATGTACAGCTGTATCTGTAGGCATATGTATATAGATGTTTATGTGTGCTACATATATAATAAACCACACAGGGGGCACAGTTACAGATACTTCCGAGACGTAACTAAACACCTCGTGGGATTGGTTTACTGGGTTTGAAGGCTTGGGACCACAGTCTTGTGGGACAACTCAGTCAACTGGCATACCATAATTCATAATGTTCTACATCCTAGTTTCGTGAGTAGCATATGGGGTCTTAAAAGCTTGTAAGCAACCATCTAAGATACAACTATTGGTCTATACTCGTCTGGAACAAAAGAGAATGAAGAAAACCAAAGATTCAAAGAAGAAACTAGTCCACAGGACTAACAGTCTACATGAACCACAGCCTTATCTAGCCTAAGACCGGAAGAACCAGATGGGAACCAGCTACAACTACTGATCGTTCTGACCAGGGACACAATTGAGGGTCCCAATTAGAAAGGAAGAAAAATGTAGCACAAAACTCAAATCCCTTAAAAAGGTCAGACTTACTGGACTGATAACAGACTGGAGGAATCCCCGAGACTATTGCCCTAAGATACCCTTTGAACTTGGAACTGAAGCCACTCCCGATGGTCACCTTTCATCCAAATAATAGACTGGCTTATAAAATAAACAGTATCACCCATGAATACTGTGATCCCTTAAATAATCAACTATACAAGACCAAATAGTCAACATTTATCCTAAAACAAAGAGGAGAAGGTTAAGGAGGGGCAAAGAAGCTAGATTAATGGAAACAGGAGAAAAAGAATGGAAATAATGAGAATGTTGACACATTGTGAAAAATGTAACCAATGTCATGGAACAAGCTGTATGAAAACTGTTAAGTGGGAACCTAATTTACTGCGTAAACTTTCACTTAAAACACAATAAAATATTAAAAAGCAAGCAAACAAAAAAAGGTTCAGGAGGCTCCATAAGATTTCCAAAGATCTTGCTGCCCCAGAGAGAAATCAATTCAATTCAACAAGTATATTCTCTGAGTTTGTTGGATGCCTGGGGTATAGAAAAATAAATAAAACTGGGCCCCTTATTGTCAAGGATTTACATCCTAGTAAGCTGTGTTTGCCAAGCTACAGTTACATGAGTAAAACCTTCAAAAATTTTGTCCTATTTTGTTAAGCAAAATGCAATTTTGCCATATTATTATTCAATGTTTTTCTAATATCATAATTAATTGCTCAATAATTTTCTAATATCTCTACCTACTTTAGTCCTGTTCTAAAGAATATCTGGAAAATCACAGATTTGATGTCCTAGATAATGCGTTTTTAAATATTTATGTATATATTTATAATAAACATTTAAAAATAAACACAATTTAAAAATTTTAAATGTCTCTTCTTTGGACTATCTCAAATAACCTTTGTATCACTCTCTGGGAATGAGTAATAATATGGCAAAATGTTATGATTAGACAAAGCCTGGTGGTAAATTCACAGATATTACTATATTATTTTCTATATACTCCTCTGTATGCTTGGAATATTTCACAATAACAGTAATGAAGTGTGTCTAGGATTTGGAGAAAAGCATTCCAAGTAGAAGAGAAAGTGTGAGCAAAAGCACAGAAACCTGGAATTCAGTGTCAGGTGTCTGGTCTACTGAAGGTGAGAGAAAATAAGGCTAGGAAGGTAAGATGGGGTCAGATTATGCAGGACCCTGAGTGGTCCTCACTAAGAGGTCTGTAGGTGGCAGGGAACTAGAGAATATTTCTGATGAACAACATGGTATGGTCAAAGCAATAGATTAGGAATAGAATTCTGGGAGGAGTTTGCAGCAGTGAGCCCAGAGTTGGAAGGACCCAACTGTTCAGGTGAAAATATGATGGTCTACCTAAACTCCCTAACATCCTGATTTCCTACCTCGTTCTACCTGTTTGCATCCTATTTTTATTCAGGAAAACATTGTCCATTTCCACTGGACAGCCATATTTCCTCCTTCCTGTCCCAAATCCTTTGTAGTCTCATCCAATGATATTGCAGACCAAGGGTTGGTAAGCTTTTTCTGTAAAGGGGTAGATAGTATATATTTTAGGTTTTGCAGGCCACTGCCACTGTAGTGTGAAAAGCATCCATAGACAATACATAATGAATGCATGGTTGTATTACAAGAAAAATTTGTATTACAAGAAAAATTTATTATGGACACTGAAATTTAAATTTCATAGAATTTTCATGTGCCATGAAATATTATTTTCAATTTCTTCCAACAATTTAAAAATGTAAAAACTATTTTTAACTTGTGGGTTGTAGAAAAACCCTCTGTGGATTAGGGAAATGCGAAGCAAAACTACAATGAAGACAAAATTAATTTACAGGATGAAAAGTCTACATGAACCATGGCCTTGTTTACCTTGAGATCAGAAGAACTAGATGGTGCCTGGTTACTACTACCTACTGTTCTATTCAGGGCCACAATAGATGGACCCTGACAGAATGGGAGAAAAATGTGGAACAGAACCTCAAATTAAACACATACAGAAAAAAAAAAAAAAAAAAAAACAGACTTATTGGACTGGTTGAGACTGGAGCGTTTCCCAAGGCCCTGAGATATTCAAACCTTGAAACAAAACTAACCCGAGACACCAGTTCCCACCCACTGGGTGGCTACAATAAAAAAGACAGATATTAACAAGTGGAACCCTCACACACTACTGGTGGGAATGTAAAATGTTACCTCTGCTTTGGGAAACAGTTTGGCAATTCCTCAAATGGTTAAACATAGAGTTACTATACTGCCCAGGAATTCTACTCTTAAATGGCAACATGCGTCCACACAAAAACTTGTACATAAATGTTCATAGCAGCATTATTCATAATAACCAAAAAGTGGAAGCAACCCAAATGTCCATGAACTGGGGAATGGATAAACAAGATGTGGTATATCTATACGATGGAATTTTATTTGGCAATAAAAAGGAATGAAGTATTGATATGTGTTACAATATGGGTGAACCCTTAAAATATCGTACAAAGTGAAAGAAGGCAGTCACAAAAGACCATATACTGTAAGATTTCGTTGTCCATAACAGGCAAATCTATTTTCTACAGAAAGTAGACTAGTGGTTACCTAGGGCCAGGGGAGGGGATCGAAAAGAAATGGGGAGTGATTGTTAATAGGTACAGGGTTTTGTTTGGGTAGAGGTGATGAAAATGTTCTAAAATTGATTGTGGTGATGAATACACAACCCTGTGAATATACATCAAACCAATGAATTGTACACTTTATAAGTAAGAACTGATATGTGAATTATATCTCAATAAAGATGTTAAAAAAAAATAACAATAGGCTGAGGGTCAGATTGGTTGTGAAGATGGTAGTTTGCCAACTTCTGGTGTAGACACATTCATGCAGGACACCAGAGGAACTGGTACCATTTTAGAACATTACTACTGGGATCAGGCTCTTTAAAGTTGGAAAATTCAATTTAGGAGAGCTGGAAGATGGCTATAGTCAGAAAGGCCTTTGATCCTTCTTGCAGGTGGTGGGGATCTATACACGTTATACATGTGTGATGTAGGCAATGATGGTGGTTTGGAATTCAGCCCACACATTCTTATACATTCAGACTTACTGTGGTTTTCCATTGCCTGGTTCTTGCACAGCCACTAGGCTAGGAGGAGCTTCACTTGGTCCCAGCCAAAGGCAAGCAATCATTTTGTCCATCTCTCTTCTTCAGACCAATTGGCCGGTTCGCTTAAATTCCTAAACTTCCCAGGGTAGAAAAACAAAGCTTCATTTCCTTTTGAGGAGGTAATGTGAGAGGATGGTAGTGGAGTTTAATCTAAATTTTTCTTCTTATAATCAGTGACGGCTTAACTGGAAAAACATTTATTTTAGAAATGATAGGAGACTTGGAAAGTTGAAATCCAAGACTGCTTCCCATACACTGGTCAGGGTAAAGACTATTCCAAATTTTTTAAAGAAAAATTTTCTCCATCTCTTTATGTCTTTCATCTTAAGCCCTTACAATCTCCTAAATGAGATGTTACAAACCTTTCTCGAAAGGGCTAGATGTTTTAGGAAATAAAGCACATAGCAGTGTTTCTGCTTTCTAGGCGGAAGTTTCTCAATTCACTTCCAGCTCAATTCTAGGGTAATGGGTACTCCCATCTCCTCTCCCTTTAGGCCTCCCCAGGTGGTGATAGCTAATTAAAAGAAAGAAAAAAAAATTAGAAAGGAATCTTCGGTTTCATCATTACGTGTCAGAAAGAGGATATTTTTAGAAAGAAACTGCTTAACAACATGCAGAAAGTACAGCCCCAAGGGTCTCCATGTAGACCCTTCCCTCAAATGTAAACGTGAGTGGATGGAAATGCCGCCTGTTAGTAATGCAAGAAAGAATGACAGGAGTGAATGTTCAGATGAATTAAGAATTTAATGATATATACATACTTAAAGAAAAAATAGTCAAAAGATCTCTGAGGTCCACAAGATATGAATTTTAATGATACTAATGATATCACTAAAAGAATCAAACAAGAAAAGGGGATCATTTTAAAGCATAGAGGAGGTCTTAAATGAGTGTGCCAATCTCCTGCAGAATTAACTGGAATATGTTAACAACGATATATTTCCAATCTCGTTCTGGATTTTAAATAATGTCCATATACGAGAACAATGATGAAAAATAGTGTATTTGCTGCGTTTCATAGTGTAGCACTAGCAAAACTGATCACTGTAATCATTTCAACAACTAATTTTGAGTGCCTACTGTGTGCTGGACACTATAAAAGTTAATAAGACCCAGTGCCTGTCTTCAAGAAGTTTACAATATAGCAAGGGGAATAAGTTAACCACAAAAATAGCTATGATACAAGGTAGTTGATAATAAGTAATCAGGAGGTTCAAAGTTTTATGAGGGTTAGAAGGAGAAAAGGCTTACTATATCTTCTTGGGACAATCAGTAAAATCTTCATAAGGAGGTAGCATTTGAAATGAGTCTTGGAAAACAGTAACATTTTAATTATCTGGGGCATAGGGAAAAAGTATTCCAGGTAGTGGGTACAGTAAACACAAGGGTGCAGAAGTGGAAAAGCAAGAAAGATTTTTAGGAAACTCAAGGGTTCTTTTGGGCAGAGTGTAAACTATATGTGTTTGGGAAGCGATCAATGAGAGAGAGGACTAGAAAGATAGGTAGGAGTCAGATTGTGAAGAGCTTTTCATTCATTCATTCACGTACTCATTTAAAAAATATTCAGTGAGCACCTACTATGTGCCTAACATTGTGCTAAACATAATGGCAAAAAAGACAGATAGGGCCTTGAGTGCTATAACCACACCAACTGCATTATGCACAGACTTTCATAACTAGAGAACTAATTATTCTTTTGATAAAGTGAAGTCACATTATTGCCTGCTCCCCAACTTTCATAATGAATTAGTCAAAGTTATCCACCAATGGTGGTGGTCCATGGGAAAGGAAATGTCTCACAGGGGTTCAAAAGTAATTTTGACGAAGGAAGAAACACATTTGCAACTGATTATACTTTCAAGTCGCATCCTAGTTTCAAGGAACTAGGTCAAATTCCTTAGCAGGTTTGGAAGGATTCAACGTGTTCCTTTCTTGGACAAGTTAATTCTGCACCTTGCTCCTGAAGAGGCTAGTCCTGTTGTTTGTCCCAGTGAGGGGAATATCATGATGATGATCCCGTCCCAGTGACTGATACACTAGACTGGCCAAATTTGGACTTTAACTGGAAGCTACTGCTAAAGAATCCCAAGGACAAATTCTTGCAGCTGTTTTCATCCTTGAACATTACTAGAATACCAATCTTTAAGCTGGAGGTGGCACACCTTAAGGATCTCTTGAATCCACAGGAACCCATATTTTAAAGTGGCAAATATGGGTATACTGGCTATTAAAATAAAAAGGATATGTCTACGTTTAAACCCTTGAAAAAAGAAATGTGAAATAACAAAACACTAAAAATAGAAATGGAAGTAATTGAGATACAGAGCAATTATACAGCTGACAATTAAAATGAAATGTAGGAACACATTAGGGAAAAGGCTATAGTAAAAGAGTATCATTAATTCAAGGAATTATAATAAGAAGGCTTCCCAGGCTGAGTCTTAATTGGGTAGAAGGGGCAGTTAGGTGCTTAAAAAGCTTTCTCAGTTTGAAGCTGAATTGGAGTTGGTAGAACTCCCTGTCCTCAGGGTTTTAACTGGCGCCTGACATTAAACACTTCAGGAACCGCTGCCAAACTTGTCTTTTCACCTAGGCAGGAAACAATACTGTAAGTCATTACACAAAGCTTCTGGGCCTTGAATGGCCTCCCTGATAAATGTGAATTTACTTAATATTCTACTTACCACTTATAAGCTAGCTTTCTAATAGCATAATGTCTCAGATTACTGTGACCCTAATATTCCCCAGCATGTTTTCTCCTTTTCAAAATGGGCGACTGAGAGCTTGACATAACTAATGCCATGAAGAACCCGTAAGTTTCAGGTTTTTTTTTTTTTTTTTTGCCTTTTCCCTTTTCACATACCTTTGTCAAATGGCTTTGTTTTGCGCATACCTTTGTTAACGATTTACAATCCCCCACAGGAAGATTAGAGCCCAGATGTCAGAGACGTGTATCTTTAACCTGATTAAGGAAATGTCTGGTTCCCTATCTCTTCAGTATGATAGTCTCTTGTAATTACTTTGGAATGAATAACAACACTTCTAACCTTTGTAAAAATCATATATAACCTTTAATGTAAAAATGCCTTTTGGGACTCCTAGAGACAGTCTGTGTTGCTGTTGGGTCCCCGGTGGTGTACACTTCCTGAATTAAAACTTTCTCTCTGTTTCTGACTTGGAGTATGTTTTATTAGCTCGACTGCTCCAGGGCACGGACCCTATTCGGGTAACATTACATAATCACTGTCCTTTAACATCCTCAGTCTAAATCCATGTTGGACCAGCCTCAGGCAGGAGAACGGCTGAGTTTTGATCCCCTACACAAATACAGAAGCTATTTTTAAAATCAAATGTCTGTCTATGTGACTCTCTCTGTAGCTTGGAAAGGAAAATACAGTAGAAATACCATTCATTCAATACCATTCATTCAGTATGTATGTCTGAGTGTCTAATATATGCCTAACACGTGCTTGATGCTATGAGGGAGAGAAGAAATGTCAGAGGCTAATAGCCAGGGAAATAGGATCAGCACAATTAAATAAAGAAGTCTAAAAGACAGTACACGATTAGCTGTTACCTCTATCCTTTGTATGTACTGTGCTAAAACAGCATCTTTGTCAAACTGCCTTGCTACCATGGTGATAGTTACTAAGAAATTCACAGACCCCACAGATGAACAGGTTACAGAGTTCTGTGGCTTTATACATATACATACATATATGTACTATATATATGAGCAAAAATGAGAATGCTGCTAAGCTGAAATTATATATTAAATATTAGCTTTGCAACACATTTTGTTTAATCTCATTATATATACATAAAATATTTTTCCAGTCAGATTAGTGGTTCTTAATATCAGTCTCCAATTTTCTCTGTGGATTCTCCATGTTCAAATCCTTAAAGAAAACTAAACCAAGAGAAGTAAACTCATCCATGCTAACCCTGCAGTTTGAGGCTTTTCCTGTTGCTTAGGGATCATACTTTAACCTTTCATGCATAACCTGGAATGACAGCAAATGTTCCAGGCTTCTAAGTTTATCAGTTCTTTTAATACTCACACATGATTGCCCAAGGTTGCCCCAAGGTTAAGAAGGAATCCTGGGGGACTTAGCACTTCTTGATCATCTCTCACTCTAAATTTCTGCTTTGATCTCTTCTGTGGCTACTATCTTCTCTCTGCTCACTTCACTCTATTTGTGGCCACCGTTCCTCCTCCTCTGTTCCTGAAGCTCCATTACCTACAAGTGATCATTCACAATAAACCTTTACTGAAAGTCTGGGAATAACAAAGGGGTAGGATACTACAGCAGGACAGGAAATAGAAATATCTAAAAGTTCTTTGGCCATCTTCAACATAGGGAATTTCTCACCATATTTTCTCAGGCCCTGCTGCTGGCATTTTTCTCAGACTACCTTCTCCTCCTTCTCTTCTCTGAATTCTTTAGGCCAAAATCTCTGTGATTTTACTATTCTAAGCAACGTAATTTTTTGGTCAAAACTCTTCCCCATCTAAACTAGCTTACAACCCCCAAAGGCCCATCTCTTCTACCCCATAAGCCTGAGACAAAAGCTCCAACTACCCCACAGGTAGATATTGCCATTCCCCTATAATGTAAAAGCAACTAAACAGTTATTCTAAAAGTTATTTATTTTCTTTCCCTGTTCATATGCTTTTTGGCTCAACTCTCCCATTCAATCTGCATTTAAGGCGGCCTTTTTCTTAAGATTGTCTGAGCTACAAATATAAAATTAATGTTCTAGAAACATTCTGCATTGTGGATAAGTTATTCTTATGTTTGGGGAAAATTTTAGTTTCTTTTTTTTAACTTCATTTTCTAAAAAGAGATTTCTCAGAGATTCAGAAAAGCTATGGATTGACGTGATTTTCTGATTGCCCTATAAGAGACAGGGAGCAGAAATATTAACTAGTTCCCTATAGAAAACCCCCTACTGTATCTGGCATTAACCACAGGCTGGGACCCTTTTACATGCACTCAGCACATTTTTCACCAAAGAAATCTTTTCCCACTCAGCTATCAGAGTAGCTGCTTGAGCAGTGACTACAGCTCTGCTTTAAGGATAAGAATCTTACCTTTGACTATACAAAAGTTTCCAAAGGTGCTGAGTGCTGATTTATCTCTGTGGCAGCCCTAAATTACATCTGAATGGCATCCTCAAAGGAAGGTAACATATAATAATAAGCACAGCTTCTTGTGAGGATGGATATTTCCACTTTGACAGATCTCAAACTATATGTATGTATACGCATATCATGAGCCTGTCATGTACTATGCAGTGCACAAGATTAGGTACCATGGATAATGTGAAAATATATAACAAAACTGAGACCCTACAGGGGCTTTCAATGTAGAGGGTGAGAAAGGCTTACTATACAGAAGCGATAATTATTGAATGACAGCCAAAGTAGAATTCATTGATAGAGTTCTGCAACTGTAGAACTGGAAGTACTTTACAGATAATCCTCTATTTTGCAGGGAATACTGGAGTCCAGAAGGGTTAGTAGTTTACCTGAGCTCACATGGTGAATCAGTGATAGAGCCAGGACCAGAACACAGGAATCAATAGCTTTGTTTATTGAGCATCAATTCTACGCAAGAAAAACATATAACTCAATACATGTAAAATGTCTAGCACAATGTCTGGCACTTGACAGACATTCGATAAATGTTAGCTTTCATCATTATTGCATTATCATCATTATAACCTGTTGCCGTCAAGTAGATTCCAACTCATAAGCAGCCCTATAGGACGAGGAGAACTGCCCCACAGGGTTTCCAAGGAGTGGATGATGGATTAGAACTGCCAACCTTTTGGTTAGCAGCTGTTATGATAATGATTAATACAAAATTTGTTGTCAGCCAGACTTGGATGTGTGTAACTATGGCTAAGCTATTTACCTTCTATAAGCCCCAGCTTCTTCATCTATAAAGCAAGATAACAAAAAAAGGTACCTAGCCAATAAGATAGTTGTGAGAATTAAATGAGATAATATACATGAATTGTTTAGTAAGCGAAACCAAACCCATTGCCACTGAGTTGATTCCAACTCATAGTGACCCTATAGGACAGAGTAGAACTGCCCCATAGGGTTTTCAAGGAGTGGCTGGTGGATTTGAACTGCTGACCTTTTGGTTAGCAGCCAAGCTCTTAATTGTTTAGTGTATTGTGTAAAAACACAACATTTAACTAGTAGGATAATTTGAGAATTAAATGAGATAACATGCATAAAGTGTTTAGTATATTACCTAGCATGTTGAAACTGTTCAACTATTGTTTCACAGCATTTATTAAGCTGTATAGGTACACAGAGAGTCAACAAATAGACACACACATAGAGTACTGATGGAACTTCTCTTTGCCCTGCTGAAGAGAAAGTCAGTCAGCTAACATTTACTGAACTTCTACTGTATACAGATACAAGCACATAAGAGTATGGGACAGAGAAATTAGGAGAACTACTACTTGGGACATTAAAACACAGGAAGCATTCCTCATCCTCACCAAACATACACTGATTACTTACACAGTGATGAATAAGATAGAGTTTCTGCTTTAAAGGAGTCTAGTGGAGGAAGCAGACAAGAAACCAAACTATCACAATATGAAGTGATATTTACATTACAGAGTTAGGGCTGAGAGCTATAGAAGCTCACAAAAGGGGCATCCAATCCAGAAGTGGTGAAGGTGGGGAAGGGAGTGTCAGGGAAGGTTTCTCAGATGAAAGAATGAGGAGTTGGCCAAAGAAGAGAAGAGTTGAAAAGAGCCTAAAGCCACAAACTAGCTGTGAGAAGTACTCTGAACTGGCTCTCAGCATCCATTCCTATCTTCTAGCATGTATTTTTTATACTTCAGAGGCTAACGGAGGAAAAACCACATTTATCCATCTCCCTGCAGCTAAGGTGCTGCTTCTGCCAATTGGATGCATTTGGAAGGTGGATTCCAGGACTGGAGTCATCTGCTTTGCTTCTGCCGGCAAACTCAGATGTGGAGACGCCGGGCTTTTCTGCAGCATTTTTAGCAGTATTTCAGTGTCCAGGCACTAAGTCTGTGAATGTTGAGAGGTGGCTGCAGGGCGTCCTGATCCTTGGATCGCAGCTCCAGTGGTACGTCCTTAAACTCCACAGTACCAGTGGAGGCCCAGCTTCTCACTCATCTTTGTGATTGTTGCAGGTAGACCAGTGCAGCAGTCTTGTCCTTGGAATCATTCCTGGAGGTATCGTCAAGAAACCCCTCCTTTAGCCTCTCCGATAATTTTGTAAGCTCCTGATTTCCTGATTTAAAGCTTTTTGCTTAAAATGGAGCCCTGGCGGCACAGTGGTTAAGAACTCAGCTGCTAACCAAAAGATTGGCAGTTCGAATCCATCAGCCGCTCCTTGGAAACCCAATGGGGCAGTTCTACTTTGTCCTATAAGGTCACTATGAGTTGGAATCAACTCGACGGCAACAGGTTTTTTGGTTTTGCTTAAAATGGTTTGAGTGGTTTCTACTTCCTGCAAGTAACACACTAACAGAATACAAAAATGCAAAATATGCTATGAATAATATAGTGCAGGGATCAGTAAACTTTTTCTGTAAAGGGCCAAGATAATAAATATTGTAGGTTTTGTGGACCATATATGATCCCTGTCATATATTCTAATTTCTAACAATGCTTTAAAATGTAAAAACCATTCTTAGTCCTGCAAGACAGGTTTAGCCCACAGGCTGCAGTTTACTGATCCTTAATAATATGTTTACGAGCATGATGAAATGTCAGAAAATTAAAATATCAAAGATAAAAAGCTTTTAATTTTTTAAAACGCAATGTATGTTTAATGACATGACCATACAAGGACACACACTAGCAAGTCCTAGGGTGAAATTAAGAGCCGATGAGAGAAGGCAACAGAATTCAGGTAAGAAAGTGTCCCTTACTTACCCAACTCTGACACTGACTCCAGGTTTAATCTGTACCCCAAGAATGAAAGTCTAACCTGGAGTAACTCACCGGCACTCTGGCCAGGTCTGGAGCCATCTTCCATCCTAAAGACACTGGTGGGAATCAGCCAGAACCATCTCTATTTTGGATACTTTGGGTCCCGGATACTCCTATTCCTTACAATATCCAAAAGCATCCGATGACTTTGCTTTGGTCCAGAACCCCCAACCCAAGGTTCCTGGGGCTGCAGGATTATAAGCAGCCTCAAGATTGGAGTCTGGAGTGGGAAGCATGGAGGTAAACTCACTGGATTCAAATTTTACATTGTCAAGTGCCTGACGTTAGAAAGCTGAAGTCTAACATAATTTCAACATCTGTTTCCCAATTTGTCACTTTTTACTTCAAGTGGTAGTTTAGTTCAGCTTCTTTGATTCTCCTTTATTATGAAGAGATAAACATCCCAACCCTGGAGACCTAATGATTTCCAGTCAATTATATGGAGAGTTAATTTATGATTTAGTCTAGAATACAACTCAGTTCACACAATACTTGCTGCAAAATACCTTTGTTGATTCTGTACCAGTAGATATGAACATTATGAAATGGTGCAGTTGCTAAAATATCTGGAAGCAATACAATTTGAATTTATAAAAAGGTCTATTTCCCCTTCAACCACTACTGCCTTTTGGAAGTGTACAACTGGAGAAACTAAATAGGCTGGCTTATCAGTATTGAAGAGATTAAAAAAAAAAAGGTGAAAAAATATTTATATAAAATGACTGCCTCACTGTCCAGACTCTTATTTCCAAGCAGATTTAGCAAACTGATAAAATTATTTTATTCAAGATGGCTTATGGAAATAGCAAATTTTTGGGAGCCTTATGTGCATTATTTTTCTGGTTCCCACAAGACAAAGAAAACAGAAAAGCTAAGGACAAAGCTGCCAAAGAAACTTTGGAAATGCAGGATCCTAACTTTCTCCCTCCTTGACTATTACGGTAACTTGTTGCTACCACAGTATTTATGTTCAATGGACGTTCATCGCTGCACTACTTCTAATCATGAATGTCAGAAATAGAGACATTTACAAGTGATGTCAGCTGCAAATAACAGAAACTCCAACTACAGAAGATTTTTTAAAAGTTATTTTTCTCATCATAACAAGAAATTCAGAGATAGGCAGTTGTGGGCATTGGTTTGAATGTTCAACAATATCAAGGCCAACAGTCTCTGATTTTCTTGACTTTCCCCTCATGGATAGAAGATGGCTGCAACAGCTCCAGATATTTTATCGTTCACAAAGCAGAATGAGTGAGATGTTATTAGTTTTGGTTGTTCCATTTTATCTGGAAGGCAAAGGGTTTCCTGGAACTTCCCTCTCATGCCCCAGAAAACCTTAGTTTACTTCTCAATAGCTGGTACTTTGTCACACCTCTACGTATAGAAAATTGCCTATTTCCTGGACTGAAATAAATTCAGATAGATAACACGCAAAATAATAATTGGACTTCATACTCTGAAAGGAACCCTGGTGGCACAATGGTTGAGCTACAGCTGCTAAGCAAAAGGTCAGCAGTTTGAATCCACCAGCCGCTCCTTGGAAACCTTATGTGGCAGTTCTACTCTGTCCTATAGAGTTGCTATGAGTTGGAATCGACTCAACGGCAACAGGTTTGGTTTGGTTTTATACCTTGAAAATGTTGATTTAGGTTGAGTTTTCCACGATACAGATGCTGAGGTAGAGATTTGCATGTAAGTGGTTTATTTCTAGAGTGTTCTCAGGAACAGCACCTGTACGGGAAGCAGGAATGAGCAGAGGGTGAAGCTGAACTGTGTGTAGTGCAGTTGTCATGGAGGCTTTAGCCGATTCCATGAAAGCTCTAAAGCTGTTATGGCCCTTTAGAATCGTCCCAAATTGAGGCCCTGGGACTAGGCCACTGTACCACACAATTGACCGATCACTGGATTTGGACTGCCCCTGGGGAGGGGATATAACCTTGGGTGCACAGTTTCTTTCACTGAAGGAAATTTTGGAGAATTCAATTGTGAGACATCAGCAGCCAACACTCCTGGCAGCTTGGAATCTGGGCAGTGTACCACAGCATTCACTACAAATGTCAGCAGTGATTATCTCTGGGTTTTGGGATTAAGGGTGGTTCTATTTCTTCTTTTTTTTTTTTTACTTTCCAAATTTTCCACAATGAACACAGGGTTGTCCTAAGGATTAAATGAGTTAATTCATGTTAAGCACTTAGAACAATTTCTGGAATTTATTAAGTATTCAATAAATTTAGCTACAATTATTTTGTATATAGAAAGAAATAATATATTTATTAAAAAGTTAATGCTACTCTTGGGCATAAAATCTTATCTTCATTTCTGGACAGTGAGCATTTGCACCTCAGGGCTCTAGGTATTATGATTAAAGAGCATTTTGAAGAGAAAACAAAAATTAGGATATTTTCAAGAAGAATGAATGTGTGAAATAGGATTTAAAACAATATGCAGACCCTGTTGTTCATTTTAGTTTATTTTGTTGTATCTGACCTGTGAAATTCTTTCTTATGACATTGTTTCTTTGCAGCACTGTCCAACAGAACTTTCTGTGATGATGGAAATGTTTGATATCTGCCATTACTGTCCGATACGGTAGTCGCTAGCCACATTTGACATCTGGCTAGTGCTAAGGAACTAAATTTTAAATTTTATTTACTTTTAATTCACTTAAATGTAAACAGCCACATATTGCTAGTGGCTACCATACTGGACAGTGCTGTTTTAGATCAATACTGGGCAATGGTTATTAAGATGACAGATCTAAAATATTCTTTCTCTCATGAAGCTTGGATTAGTTCCTTACCCCACCACCAGGATAATCCACTAATCTTGATTTCAAAATCACATTTTATTTAGTTGTATAGAAAACCAAAATGGGAAGATCTAGTTAAGTGTTTAAAATAAAAAAAAAAGTATTTTCTACGTGAGACTTTAATTTTTTACACAAAACAGAAAAAGTAATTTAGTTGAAAGCTAGGTGCTGAGGAATTATATAATGTATTGCTAATTTGATGGTATTTTTTAAAGCAAATAATCTGAAAAGAAAATGATAGAATGGGAATTCCAAACACTTAATTGTGCTCATGAAGAACCTGTACAGAGATCAAGATGCAGTCGTTTGAACAGAACAAGGGGATACTGAGTGATTTAAAGTCAGGAATGGTGTGTGTCAGGGTTGTATCCTTTCACCATACTTATTTAGTCTGTATGCTGAGCAAATAATCTGAGAAACTGGACTATATGAAGAAGAATGTGGCATCAGGATTGGAGGAAGACTCATCAACAACCTGTGATATGCAGATGACACAATCTTGCTTGCTGAAAGAGGACTTGAAGCACTTATTCATGAAGATCAAAGACTACAGCCTTCAGTAAGGATTACACCTCAACATAAAGAAAACAAAAATCCTCACAACTGGACCAATCAGCAACATCATGATAAACAGAGAAAGACTGCAGTTGTCAAGGATTTAATTTTACTTGGATCCACAATCAATACCCATGGAAGCCACAGTTAAGAAATCAAAAGATGCATTGCATTGGGCAAATCTGCTGCAAAAGACCTCTTTGGAGTGTTAAAACCCAAAGATGTCACTTTAAGGACTAAGGTGCGCCTGATCCACATGGTGTTTTCAATTGCCTCATATGCATGGGAAAGCTGGGCAATGAATAAGGAAGACTGAAGAATTGATGTCTTTGAACTGTGGTGCTGGCGAAGAATATTGAATATACCATGGACTGCCAAAGGAACGAACAAATCCATCTTGGAAGAAGTACAGCCAGAATGCTCCTTAGAAGCAAGGATGATGAGACTTTGTCTCACATACTTTGGACATGTTATCAGGAGAGATCAGTGCCCGGAGAAGAACATCATGCTTAGTAAAGTAGAGGATCAGTGAAAAACAGGAAGACCCTCAACGAGATGGACTGACACAGTGGCTGCAACAATGGGCTCAAGGATAACAACAATCGTTCTATTTTACGTAAGGTTGCTATCAGTTGGAAGCTACTCAAGGGCACCTAACAACAATCTTTATGGAAGTAGATCACCAGGTCTTTCTCCCATGGGGTTGCTGAGTGGGTTCAAATCTCCAACCTCTCAGTTAGCATGAGTGCTTAACTGTTGTGCCACCATGGCTCCTCACCTGGCACATAAACTAAAACCAAACCAAACCCGTTGCTGTGGAGTTGATTCCAACTCATAGCGACCCTATAGGACAGAGTAGAACTGCCCTATAGGGTTTCCAAGAGTGGCTGGTGGATTTGAACTGCCAACCTTTTGGTTAGCAGCCAAACACTTACCAACCATGCCACCAGGGCTCCACCTGGCCTAAAGTGCTTAATAAATGACTACTTTTACTATTGTTAGTATTATGTCAAGAAAATAGATTAGCAAAAGGGAAGTAATCCCAGATAATATAAAGCTTGGGTAACAATTAGCCAGCACAATCATTAAACAGTAAAATTAATTTTGTATATGTTGTTTTATGTGTATGTTGACCACAAGTAAAATTTAGTCTACTGTCTATTAAATGAGTAAAAGAACGAATACTTGAAGAAACGAATGACTGATGAATGCCTTGCCCTATTTTCAATGTTGTCTTATCCACAAAATGGTTGTTATAATTAATTTGTCCTGGCCCTGTGATAGGGATATTTTCAAAGAGCTGTAAACAGTATCAAATCAATGGTCTTGAGCAGAGCTGTTTTTCTAGACCAGGAGAGATTTTGACTGAAATTAAGAAATAAGTTCTTGAGAATAAAGTATTATTGAAGGAGCAGTTAAGAGTTTCAATCCTTAAATATATGTATATATATACTTTATATAAATGGCAATTTTTTAAAGTTCAAGTGATGAGGCAAGTAGCTGATAAATAAGATCTTTAATATAAAATAATGATTTTAATTTGTTTCTCTAAGTTTGTAGCAGGCAAATTAATTTCTATTTTATGTCTTCATATTCACAAATGGAGAATGTATAATAATGCATCACATATATTCTGGCTCTGCTTTTAGTGGGCATGGCTTTTTTAAAACATATTTTATTGTGTTTTAGGTGAAAGTTTACACAGCAGATTAGGTTCCCATTTGTCTTAGTCATCTAGTGCTGCCATAACAGAAATACCACAAGTGGATGGGTTTAACGAAGAGAAGTTTATTTCCTCACAGTAAAGTAGGCTAAAAGTCCAAATTCAGGGCGTCAGCTCCAGGGGAAGGCTTTTTCTCTGTTGGCCTTCTCATCAGTGTTCCCCCAGACTAGGAGCTTGTCAGCACAGGGACCCCAGCCCAAAGGACACACTCTGCTCCCGGCACTGCTTTCTTGATGGTCTGAGGTCCCCCTGTCTCTCTGCTCACTTCTGTCTTTTGTATCTCAAGTCATTGCCTCAGGATACAATCCCATCTTGTAGACTGAGTCCTGCCTTACTAATACGACTGCTGCCCACCCTCCCTCATTAACATCAAAGAGGCAGGATTTACAACATAGAGGAAAACCACAAATACCAGGAATCATGGCCTGGCCAAATTGATACCAACATTTTTGGGGGGACATAATTCAATCCATGACACCAGTTAACATTTTTTTATACAAATTGTTCTGTGACATTGGTACATTTTTCACAATGCGTCAGTATTCTTATTATTTCTATTCTGTTTGTTCTGTTTCCATTAATCTAGCTTCCATGGCCCTCCTTACCTTCTCATCTTTGTTTTAGGGTAAATGTTGACTGTTTGGTCTAGTATAGTTGATTATTTACAGGAGCACAGTATTCACAGGTGATATTGTTTATTTTATAAGCTAATCTATTATTTGGATGAAAGGTAACCTCCAGGAGTAGCTTCAGTTCTAAGTTCAAAGGGTATTTTAGGGCTATAGTCTAGCGGGATCCTCTAGTCTCTATCGGTCTAGTAAGTCTGACATTTTTTAGGAATTTGAGTTTTGTTCTACATTTTTCTTCGTTTCTATCCTGGACCTTCTATTGTGTCCCTGGTCAGACCAGTAGGTAGTGGTAGCTGAGTCCCATCTAGTTCTTTGGTCTTAGGCTAGATGTGTTTTGTGTGGGCTTAGTCCTGTGGACGAGTTTCTTCTTTCAGTCTTTGGTTTCCTTCATTCTCTGTTGTTCCAGAAGAGTAGAGACCAACAGTTGTATCTTAGATGGCTGCTTACAAGCCTTTAAAACCCCTGACGCTACTCACCAAACTAGGAAGTAGAACACCGTCTTTATGAAGTATATCATGCCAATTGATTGAGCTGTCCCACGAGACTATGGTCCTAAGCCTTCAAACCAATCCCATGAGGTGTCTGGTTATGTCAAAGAAGTATCCGTAACTGTGCCCCTTATGTGCTCTATGTGAATATATATGCAGCACACACAAACATGTATATACATATACCTACAGGTGCACCCTGGTGGCACAGTGGTTAAAGCACTTGGTTGCTAACCACAAGGTTGGCAATTTGAACTCACCAGCCACTCCGTGGGAGGAAGATGTGACATTCTGTTTCTGTAAACATTTATAGCCTTGGAAACCCTATAGGGCAGTTTTACTCTGTCCTGTAGGGTCGCTATGAGTCAGAATTAACTTCATGGCAGTGGGTTAGGTTTGGGTTTTTGGTACAGATACACCTATGCATGCACACCTGTATACTGACATGTGCCTTTCTATATAAATATATGTATACATATCTACCTACGTAACCACACACTATTTTTTGCTTGTTATTGCTGTTGTTGCAAAACTGTATGTTACACCATTTAGAAAAATCGTCCCTTATTCTTGAGTACTTCTTATTGTCTTCGTTTGTCTTGGTCAAGTTGTGCAGACTTTACCTATATTGGGTATTGCCTTTCCCATCACCAAAAATAAGTGTTTACTATCTAAAAAGTGATTCCCCCTCCCTCCCCCTCCCATCCCTGGTAACCATCAAAGAATACTGCTTTCTGTATATATATACCTATTCTTGACTTTTTATAAAAGTTAGACCATACAATACTTATCTTTTTGTGATTGACTTATTTCACTCAGCATAACGTGCTCTAGATTAATCCATGTTATGTTTCGTGGACTCCTCATTATTCTTCATAGTTGTGTAGTATTCTATTGTATGTACGTACCATGATTTCTTTAGCCATTTATTCACTGATGGGCACTTAAGTTGTTCCATCTTATTGCTATTGTGAATAATGCTGCAATGAACATAGGTGTGCATATGTCTATTCGAGTCACTGCTCTTACACTTCCTTAAATATTTTTAACAAGATAATTCACCATGCTGGAAATGTCATCATCATTTGTGGTAGCCAACCTCTAAGATAGCCTCCAGGGATCCTTACTTCCTAGCTTTCATGCCCTTGAGTAGTCCCTGCTCATGTTCAATCAAGGCCGGCCCTGTGTGACGAACAGAACATGGTGGAGGTGATTATGTGCGCGTTGCAAAGGTAGGTCATAAGAGGCATTGTAGCTTCTGCTTTGTTCTACTGCATTGATCACTTGCCCCAGGATAAGCCAGCTGCCATGCAGTGAGGACACTCAAGTAGCCCTGTGGAAAGGTCTGTGAGGACAAGATCTCAGCCCCCTGGTCAACAGCCTGCACCAACTTGCCAGACATCTGAGTGAGCCAACTTGGAAATGGGTTCTCCAGCTCCAGGCAACATCTGTTTGCAACCTCATGAAAAACTTGACACAGAACTGCCCACCTGAGCTGCTCCTCAATTCCTGACTCACAGAAATTATGAGATAATAATTTATTATTGTTTTAAGTCACTAAGTTTTGGGGCTATTTGTTATGCAACAATAGATACTTAACATGTCATCAATAATAAATACGGTCATATACCACAGAACATCTATTTGGGCAATGTCCGACTGCATATATGTCCATGGTCCCCAGGTTACAAACTTCTCACCTACATACAACCCGTATGTTATGGATTCAATTGTGTCCCCCAAAAATGTGTGTCAACTTGGCTAGGCCATGATTCCTAGTATTGTATGATTGTCCACCATTTTGTCATCTGATGTGATTTTCCTATGTTATAAATCCTACCGCTATGATGTTAATGCAGCAGGATTAGAGGCAGTTATGTTAATGAGGCAGGACTCAATTTACAAGATTAGGTTGTATCTTGAGTCAAATCTCTTTTGAGATATAAAAGAGAGAATCAAGCAGAGAGGGGAGGGACCTCATACCACCAAGCAGAAAGAGCCAGTAGTGTGCACGTCCTTTGGACCCGGGGTCCCTGCACTGAGTAGCTCCTAGACTATGGGAAGATTGATGAGAAGGACCTTCCCCCAGAGCCAACAGAGACAGAAAGCCTTCCCCGGGAGCTGGCACCCTGAATTCGGACTTCTAGCTTCCTAAGCTGTGAGAGAATAAATTTCTGTTTGTTAAAGCCATCCACTTGTGGTATTTCTCTTACAGCAGCACTAGATAACTAAGACATAATTTGGTGCCAGAAGGGTGGGGTGCTGTTCTAATAGATAACTAAAATGTGGAAGTAGTTTTGAAACTGTGAATGGGTAGAACTCGGAAGAGTTTTAAACTACCTGATAGTAAAAACCTAGATGGTCTTGAAGAAACTGTTGGTGGAATTATGGACATCAAAGACAATTCTGGTGAGGACTCAGAAGGAAGTGAGGAGAGCTGTTACACTGGAGACAGTGAAGACAGTGAGAAGCAGCAGCAGAGAAATGGCAGCACCAGAACCAGGAGACCAGGGTGAGACAGTGCTGGAGCCAACCCATGGAACAAGAGAGCTCAGTGCCTTCTGGCCAAAGTTTACTGGCAGAGTGGGGTGCCTCCAGGCATTTATCGATGGAGCTAAAGAGCTCTGGAATACTTGTCCCACAAGGGCAGATCCGAGGCGCCAAGAGGCCAAGGAACCAGGAAGCAGAAGCTGAAGAGACAAGGAGCATGGGAAGCAGAGCTGCCTCAGTCTCAAAGGGTAGTACCACAACTCTGGGATCTCAAAGGCTGGAGCCATGGCCTCTGGGGTTTCAAAGGGTGGGGCCACAGCCTCCTAGGTTTCAAAGAGTCAGATCTTCACCAATTTGGTTCTGGAGTGTGGGGCTGCCTTTCATGAGTGCCAGCAGGATGGGGTGAGATCCACTGCCCAAAGCTGAGGGAGTGGGGCTACCATACACAAGGGGAAGAAGAATGGGGCCTGCCAGGGCTGAAGAGATGGGAGTTGCCACTCAGATGGACTAGGAGAATGGGGCCACCCAAATCTGAGGGAGCAGAGTTGCCATTCCAGTGGGCCTGGAAGGTGGAGCTGAAGCACCGGGCTGAGGGGCCTTCACCCAGAATCCAGATAGTGTGGCCAACACTCAGAGACTGGTGGGCAGGGAAACTGCCTAAATGGTCTCAGAGAACAGAGGATTATTTTTAAGCCTTGAGAGCTAACGTAATGTGTTCTGCTGACTTGCTTGGTGCCTGTTATCCCTTCTTTCCCTCCAATTTCTCCCATTTATAATGGAAATATCTAGCTTGTGCCTGTTTCACTACTGTACTTTGAAGCAGATAACTTGTATTCTAGATTTCACAGATGAAGGAAAATTTTTGGAATTTGGACTTGGAGTTGATTTAAGACATTTGCTATGATACGATGGGATGAATGCGTTTCACATGTGGCAAGGACATGTATTTTGGGGGGTCAAAGGATGGAATGTTACAGATTGAATTGTGTTCCCCAAAAAAGTATGTCAACGTGGCTAGATCATGATTCCCACTATTGTGTGACTGTCTACCATTTTGTCATCTGATATGATTTTCCTATGTGTTCTAAATCCTACCTCTATGATGTTAATGAGGCAGGATTAGAGGCAGTTAATGTTAATGAGGTAGGACTCAACCTACCAGATTAGGTTGTATCTTGAGTCAATCTCTTTTGACACATAAAAGAGAGAATCAAGCAGGGAGGGGAGGGACCTCATGCCACCAAGAAAGAAGTGCCAGGAGCAGAGCATGTTCTTTGGTCCCGGGGTCCCTGTGCTGACAAGCTCCTAGATTGGGGAAGATTGATGACAGGACTTTCCCCCAGAGCCAAGAGAGAGAGAAAGTCTTCCTCGGGAGCTGGCACCCTGAATTTGGACTTCTAGTTTCCTAAACTGTGAGAGAATAAATTTCTGTTTGTTAAATGCACCCACTTGTGGTATTTCTGTTATAGCAGCATTAAATAACTAAGACACCATAGTTACGAACTAACCTTTGTAAAGCCTATTATATTAAAAATTCGAGGTACATACAAGGGTTTATAGTAACAAATGGGTGCTAATTTGCGGCTGTATTATCATGTTAAAAATGTTTTAGTGTATCTGTTAGTATTTCTTTAATTTTTTTATTCATAGAAAGGTACACTATATACCACACACTAAGACAAACATTTGACTTACTGACATTAGATACAAACTATAACTAACTGTCCCAACTTATGTACAAATTTGACTTAAAGACAGACTTAGGAATGGAACTCATTCGTAATCTGGGGACTGCCCATATGTAATACAGTGTTCCCATAAAATCCAAGTAACACAACGTCCTATTTCACAGAACGTATCGTGGATGTTAAGTGATGCATGACTGTATTTATTGCGTACTACCATATTAAATACAAGGGAGGCTGGGTGGTGCAAACTGTTACACACTCAACTACTATGGGAAACGTTGGAGGCACCTTGTAACACAGGCCTGGCAATCTGCTTCTGAAAGGTCGCAGCCATGAAAACTCTATGGAACAGTTCTACTCTGCACACACGGGCTTTCCAAGAGTTGGAACTGACTCGACGTTAACTAACAACAACACACTAAATATCCTGCTTGTGGGCCGAATCATGTGATCATTCAAGATAACTTCTTGATAACTTTAATGTTTTAACAGCTTGATATATCATTAACGCTATAAGAGAATCAGCCAATCAACAAATATTTAATGAACATCTATTAAGTTCAAGGCATTATTGTAGGTGCTATGCTGAATAAAAAGTATGATGATGCTAATGATAATAATAAAAATGATAGGTATTACCGATATTTGTTAAGCATCTACTTTATCCTGAACACTGTTCTAGATACTTTACATACATTCTCACTTCATCTTGATATATTTGCCAAAATGTTTCCAGAAAGGCTGTACCAAGTTACACTGCCATCTGCAATGTATAATAAGAATAGACTCATTGCATGCTTATAGTACTTTTTCAAAAAGGTCTTTTGTTAATCTGACAGATGAAAAATAAAATATAATGATTTAATGTGCATTTCTTTGATTACTATTGAGGTTAAACATTAAAAAAAAAGAACTACTGTGCATCAAAGAACTTTACCAACAAAGAGACAACTTACAGAATGGAAAAAAATATTTGGGAACCATATATATGATAAGCATTTAATATCCAGAACTCCTACAACTCAACAACAAAAAAGACAAACAACCCAACCAAAAATGGGCAAAGGACTTGAACAGACATTTCACCAAAGAAGATATACAAATAGACACAAGACATGAAAAGATGCTTAATGTGATTAGTTATTAGCAAAATGCAAATCAAAACCAAACTGAGATTCCACTTCACCATCAGTAAAAACCAACCGAACCACTGCCATGCAGTCTTTTCTGACTCATAGTGAGCCTCACTAGAATGGCTATTAACAGAAAAACAGAAACTAAGTAGTGTTGGCAAGGATGTGGAGAAACTGGAACCTTCATCCATTGTTGGTGGGAATGTAAAATGGTACAGCTGCTGTGGAAAACTGTTTGGCTGCTTCTCAAAAAGTTAAACACAGAATTATGATATGATCCAGCAATTCCACTATTAGTTATATATCCAAGAGACTTGAAAGCAGGGACCCAAACAGATGCCTATACACTAGTGTTCACTGTAGCATTTGTAACAACCAAAAGGTGGAAACAACCCAAGTGTCCATCAGTGAATGGATAAACAAAATGTGGTATATCCATATAATAGATTATTCTTCAGTCATAAACAGAAATGAAGTTCTGATACATGCTATGACGTGGATGAATCTTGAAAACATTATGTTTAGTGAAATAAGTCAGACACAAAACGAAAAATATTGTATGATCCCACTTTTATGAAATATCTAGAATAGGCAAATTCATTGAAACCAAAGTTTATTAATGGTTACCAGGAGTGGGTGAAGGGGGGAGGTGGGGAGTTAACTGCTTTAGGAGCACCGAGTTTCTGTTAAGGGTGATGAAAAAAATTTGGAAATGGATAGTGGTGATGGTTGTACACCATGGTAAATGTAATTAATGTCTCTGAATTACACAGGTAAAAATGGCTGAAATGGCAAATGTTTTGTTATAAATATTTTACCACAATTCAAAAAGAAAAAAAGAATGTTAGACTTTTATGTTTATTTAGGGATTTGTCTATTCACGTCCTTTTTTTCTTAATGGTTTATAAAAAAATCTTAAATGTTAAGCATATTAAACCTTTTTCTGACATGTTACAAATATCTTCCCAGAATGATATGGACATATAAAACTTTTAAATTTTTGTAGAGTCAAATCAATCTCTTCTTTTGTAACTTCTTCCAATTCTTTTATGATTAAAATGTTCTATTCTATCCCTAGATCAATTATCCCAGATCACTTAAATATTCACCTATATTTTCCTTTAGTTTGTTCATGGTTTTATTTTTTACATACATAATTACTTTCTGTTGTAGGATACAAGGTGAGGGTCTTTTTTTTTTCTCATATAATTAATCATGTGTCTCATTCACCATTTATTGAATAAGTTTTCCTTTCCCCACTGATTAATGATGCCACTTCTATTACCTAAGGAAATCTTATATTGCTTGGATATGTTTATGAACTTTATAATCTCTTTCACTGATCATTGGCTTTGGTGCTAATACTATTTTTTTTTATTAAAAATTTCTATTCATGCATCAAGAACAATTATTCTCCTCCAAGAAGCCTCCCTGATTCTTCTAAAAAGGTATGATTGCTCCCTCCTTTGTAACAGGGTTAATCCTATCCAATTATATTCTTGAGGTCAGGAAACAGGTGCACAGCACATATTTGTTAAATTAGTAGGACTTGCATTAAAAAGCAGTGATGGCAGAACATCTCTAGTTTGAGGAAAAAATGAAAATAGGCAATTCACCCAATTGGTTCAACATCACTGTGTCTATGAATAGGTTATAAAGGTGACTGAACCACAGACTGCTCTAGGGAGCTCACCACTTAGTAGGGGAAAGAGACATGTAAATTAATATGTGTGATAATATACAGAGTGACTACCCGTTGCCGTCCAGTCGATTCCGCCTCATAGCCACCCTATATAGGACAGAGCAGAACTGCCCCATATTGTTCCCAAGGAGCGCCTGGTGGATTCGAACTGCCGACCTTTTTGGTTAGCAAACGTAGCTCTTAACCACTACGCCACCAGAGTAACTAAGTGGTGTAAAATAAGCATGGGTGCTATAGGAAAGAGAAATGAAAAATCAAACTTTGAAAGTAGCAGGCAGAGTTTTAAAGTAGTGGACATACGAGTTGGGCTTATGGTGTTTCTTAAACGCCAAAGGAATTTGGAATTAATCTGAATGGCAAAGGTGAGTTAATTCAGATGCGTTAGCAGAAGTTACGTTAATTTATCCTTCATTCTAGAGTTTGTTAGGAAGCTTAAGGTATGTTCGGTAGGACGATCGAGCTGAAGAGACTGGCGTCCAGGAGCTCTGCTTGAGATGAATAGAATGGGTTACAGATGAATTAACCCATGGTGCGTGACTGGATGAAAACTGGGCAAGGGGACAAGATATGAACCTTTATTGTCTGGCTTGTAATCTATAAACCACTTTCTTGAGCTGGTTTAAAAGATGTAAGAACTGACTACGGTCCCTGCTGTGAGAGCGAGCCTAGCTCCGCGCACAAATCTCACCTCCCACCCATGGCGAGCCCAGAACAGATGTTAGGGCAATAACTGACGTCACGTAAGCGTGTCGTCATCAGCACTGACGCAGTCTCACAGGGAGGGGCATCTCAGCTCACCTCTGAACGCAGTCAGTTCCACGGAGCACCGAGTTGGCCGCCTCCTATTCCACCCCGAGGGTTTAAATTGTCAGAGCTCAGGAACCGAAGCGCCGAACGAGCTCCGGAGTCACCTCCTTTCTTTCCTGCACCTCACCCACATCCTCTCTAAGGCCCGGAGCGGTCCAGCCGGCGGCGCGCGCACGGGCCTGTCGTTTGAGGCGGTCACGCGCACGCACGCTTGTGTGCATGCTCGTTCCTTCAGAACCCGGAAGTGCGCGGGAGAGGAGAGCCACGTGGGTGGAGGTGGAGCGCAGCTCGCATGGGGGAGTCTATCCCGTTGGCCGCCCCGGTCCCGGTGGAACAGGCGGTGCTGGAAACGTTCTTCTCTCACCTGGGTATCTTCTCTTACGACAAGGCCAAGGACAATGTGGAGAAGGAACGAGAGGCCAACAAGAGCTCGGGGGGCAGCTGGCTGTCGCTGCTGGCGGCCTTGGCCCACCTGGCCGCGGCCGAGAAGGTCTATCACAGCCTCACCTACCTGGGGCAGAAACTAGGTACCTCCGCCCCGCCCCCGTGCCCCTTGAGGGGGAAGGAAAGCGGGTACATTCCCCGTTCGGCAGTGGCTTGGGTTCCTTGTTTCCTGTCACTCGACTCTGTATTTAAGATTTCCTCCCACCATTCTCTTCCTTCCCTTGGCTTCCGCAAACCCCGCCCACCGGCCTTCGCTGCTGATAGATTGGCGGACCGGGTGGATGCTTTCGCAGGGCTGTGCCCCAAACCGATTGCTTTATCCATTTTACCCTGTGCATGGATTGGTGCCATAACTAAGCCCATCTCGCTCTTCTACCCAGTGACACTGCGGCCAGAGGAGCAAAACTTGGCAACACCACCTAGTTAATGAACACTATTGTCTGGCCTCTTAAGGTTAAGGCCTTGGAGAGTTATAGATCGTGTCTTACCCTATCTCCCAATAAATATTTACTGAATGAACATATTAATGAATAATGAGCCGAGAAGGCAAGAAATATGCCTGACGGTAGCCAGAGGAGACTTAAGGGGAAAATGGTAAACACTCTACCACCCCATAATAATTCTTGTCTCTGAAAATCAGTAAGATGCAACAGCTGATGCAATTGATTTTCACTACCAGTAAAAACAATTAGTATGATTAGATAAGAAGGAAATAATCTATGTAAAAGCCAAGGGCTATGCACACGAAGTATTACTACTTAGAGTAATAATTATCAATAATAGCATGTTTGAATCACAGAGCTTTTAGAGTCGTTGTAGTACTTCGGCCTGTTTTAGACCCTTTAATTATTAGAGGCACAGGATCTTGTGTTAAGGATACATATATACAGTATAGAGAATAGAAATGTAAAATTGGATCTAGATTCCATTTTGATTTTTCCTCCAGTTTCTTTATATTGTCTGAAGGTGACCATGTACATTTTACTGAGCTTTTAGTAAACACTCAAAGGGGCAGGACTTTCTGAGAGCTTAGCTTCTACTGTAGCTATTCAAATAATAACTCTGTTGATTTATTGGCAAAAACTGGTCAGATAGTTCCAGCTCGTGTATTTTTTCCTCCCCATTTTACAGTGGCACCTCTCACAAATTTGCAGTGTTGTTTGAGGAGTTACTATTCCTCTTTCTGCAGATTGGCATATTGAGTATATCCAGTTGTGTGGGTAGGTGATACAGCCCAAATCAGAACACTTGGCTTTGAACTATTAGATTGGGTGTATCCACATGATTTATCAAAAGATGCATACATATATTATAGTTTACATATAATATGTGATTTATAGATCAGTAATACTTCATGATGGGGAATACTCCAGCTGTAAAATTGAAGGTGGATAATTTTTTGCAGTTTTGGTGGTTTTCAGATTTCTCCACCTTGCAAAGAATGGTGATTGACCCCAGTGCCGTGCTGCTTAACTTTTTTTTTTTTTTAGCTCACTTAGGGGAATGTGATGAAAGATGGGTGCTTACTCCCCAGAAAAATATATGTGTTTTGCATATCTGAGAGAGTTCAGTTGGATTTCCTAAAGCCTATTTATGAACCCCCGAAAGGTTGGCGGTTCGAACCTACCCAGTGGCTTTTTGGGGGAAAAACCTGGCCATCTGTTCCTGTAAAGATTACAGCCTGGAAAACCCTATGGGACAGTTCTGCTCTGTCCTATAGGGTCGCTGTGAGTTGGAATCGACTTGACGGTACACAACAACAGTTTAAGTTGCCTGACCCAGGTTTTTAAAAACAGAATTGGCTGCCTATCTGTAAGAATCATGTGTATAAGACCCTCAGTGTCTCTGACTTGGTTTCTGTGAAGTGGCCCTTATTGACTAAAGTCATCAGTTCTGCTTGAACACCAGTTGGCATCAGTGAGCCTGAGGGCTGCCCGTGGAAGTTGACCCACAGAGCACTTTACACTGTGAAACATGCCCAGGCACTGTTCAAGCTCCCAGGTAATCTCACCACTTCTGAGTAACCATTCTGAAAAAGGCATATACAACTTTGATGCCTCATAACTTATTTACGTGTATGATAAATATAAGTTTTGGAATTTAAATTTTAACTTTGCAAATAACTGACAGCTTTTTTGTACTGGAATGTGTGTGATATCAGGGTGCTTACAACATGACTGCACATGACTCCATTTTTTGGAAAACGTTTTTGTGTTGCCATTTAAAACATTCCCATGTTCTTCAACTACTTGCTAATTAGAAAGTTTGTTTTCTTTAAAATGCAAACCAAAAAGTTTATGTTTACTTTAAAAAAATTTAAAACATGGTTCAGAAAAGTGAGTTTTTTTGTTTTTTTTTCTTCACTCTTATGGCTGGTGTTTATCTGAGGCCTTAGCAGTGGGTCCTGATTATAGGTGCAAGCTTGGGCCTTTCACAGAGGACAGACCTGACAGGGAGCCTTCTGTTCCCGTCTTGGCTCAGTTGTTGCAAAACTTGGGGTGGGGCCGTTCTGTTGGAGCCTTCCCTTCCTTTTGAACAGAGAATAATACCTGTTTGGGGAAGGATCAGTGATTAAAATATGCCGTGGAAGGTTTTAGAAGGTCATACTTTTTTTTCCTTTGTCTCATTATTGGCGTTTCCTCAATCTCTAGTGGCTGGAATTTAGCTTAGTAGACCTGAAAACTGATGTTTAAAGATTATCATTAGCAGGAAGTTGTTGAGTAAAATGCTTGATTAGATGTTTTGCATACTCCTTTAATATATTTGTTACTTCACATTTTTATCATGTGAGATAAACTGCTGAAGTCTTGAGAAATAATGATTCTTCATAGAGACTTCTGGAAATAATTAAAAATAATTACAGTTTATAAGTTCAAAGAATTGAAAAATGCTTTCACCTAAAACACAATAAAAATAGAAAAAAATTTTTTGAAAAGTGAAAGAAGTCGGGTATCTCTGATCCCTTGTTTCCCAACATGAATGAAGGAGATCTCCTTTGGATATTCTTAGCCAGTGCAGTCAATAGATAGGATTGTCTTCTTGAAGCTTTGAGAAAAGAGACTTGTTTAAAAGGAATGGATTGATGGTCTCTCCCTTCCTTATAGTGCTGTTTTACATGGTTTCACATACTGTTTATCGATAAGCTTTAAAAAGTATTACTTGTATTTATGTGGTGTTTCCACTCCCCCAGATAAGGGTAATCTGATGAAAGAAGGTATCCTTTTTTGACCCAGAGTTAAAATTTTCACCAAGGCTACCCTGTTTAACAGCTGAGGTCACTTTGCTATCTGTCAAATAGACAGCTATTGTTTTCCTAGTGCTTGAAGTTCCCAATTTACCATAGAGTTTCAGAAGCTCATTTACATATTATTGAGAAGTTTAAATTTTCTTTTACCAGTTATAGTGGAAGGGGAAGGAATTAGCATTATTAAATATGTACTTTGTTCCAGACACATTGCATACTATACATTACCTCATTTTGTCTTCATAGCAGCTCTGTTGCCATAGTTTTTTTTTCTAAATTTTATTTGTATTGTTGAGAATACACACAGCAACACATACACCAGTTTCTTCATGTACAATTTAGTGACATTGATTACATTCTTCGAGTTGTGCAACCATTCTCACCCTCCTTTTCTGAGTAGCTCCTCACTGACAAACTCACTGCCCTCTAAGGTTCCTATCTAATCTTCCAAGTTGCTGTTGCCCGTTTGATCTCATATAGATAGTTCTTAAAAGAGCATAATGCTGAAGGCAGACCTTTTTTACTAGTTAAGCTAAACTACTGTTGTGTTTTAAGATGACTTCAGGGGATATTTTTGGCTTAAGGTTTAAAGATTATCTCGGCATAGTTTTAGGGGTTCATTCAGCCTCCATGGCTCCAGAGAGTTTAGGCCCATGAGAATTTGAAATTCTATTCTGCATTTTCTCCCTTTTGATCAGGATTTTTCTGTGGAATCTTTGATCAAAATGTTCAGTAATGGTAGCCGGGCACCGTCAAGTTCTTTGGGTCTCAGGGCAAGGGAGGCAGTTGTTCATGGAGGCAATGAGCCACACATTCCATATCCTCCTCCTATTCCTGACTCTTCTTTCTCTGTTGCTCCAGGTGAATAGAGACCAATTGTTGTGCCTTGTATGGCCATTGACAAGCTTTTAAGACCCCTTACACTACACAGTGAACTAGGAGGTAGAACGGAAGCACTAAACATGTTATCAGGCCAATTAACTGGGATGTTCTATTGCCATAGTTATATGTAAAACAAAACAAAAACAAGGAAGGCTTAACGTGGCTGAGTAACTTGTGTATGAAATAGCTAGTAAATGGGGGAGTTGAGATTCGAAACCAAGTATGTCAGACTCCAAAGTTTTAGGGTTTTACATGATACTACCTTCCCAGCCTAAGAAGTTTTGCCTTAGACCTAGGCACAGAGGCCATATTGTCACTTTACAAAGTCAGCAGAACTAGACTGAGAATGGGCATGGGAGGAAAGCAGACTCCGGGGTACAGTCCTGTATGGGATGTTGGTGTCAGGATCGGTCTTCCTGTACCATATGGATTTTGCTGCTGTTGGTAGGAGAAATGAAATGAATGCTAGTCAATATGTTTAAACAATATATTGGAAAAATGTTTTTTGAATATTCGTAGTTCATCTGTGGAGTCAGTAGTAAGTAGGGTGACCAACTGTCTAGGTTTGCCCAGGGCTGAGGGGACTCCCAGTCGTGGAACTTTTAGTTTTAAAACTGTGAGTAAGGAGTTTCCTGGGAAACCAGCCTTTCAGTGCTAAAATCTGGAGTCCTGGACAAACTGGGATGATGTGGTCACCTGGTAGGGAAAGTTGTAAGACTCATTTCTTGAAACATTAACTAGATATGGTGAAATGGTTCATTCAGTAACAGGGTATCTTACAAATGCCTTGATGAATAATTTTCAACCCTAATTGATATGTTTAGAGTAGTAGTTCATTTGTTAAAGCATTATGGATATATCAATAAAAAATCTAAACTGTCACATATCTCTGAGATTTTTGCATATTCTAGGAATTACTGTTTTTAACCTGCCCTGTTTCTTTTCATTCTCCTACGATCTTGCCTCTGATCCTTTGGTGGAGTACAGAATTGCTTAAGAAAACATCTGTGAAGCTAGCGCAATAATTATTAGAGTAAACTTGATCATATGTTGATGCCAGATTAAGGAAATGATGTTTATGCCATTTGATCTTTGTGCTGAAAAAATGCATTTGATTCTGTGTTTTGCTGCTTTTCTTTGGAACCCCTCAGTTACAGCAGCGGTTATTTATACTGGGTTGCTGCTCTTAATAATTCACGGTTTGGTGTTTATTATGTTATAAGCTGTTCTGTCAACCTTGTCAAGACTGCTAAGACTTTCTCTCCACCCTGCACCCCCAACCCAGGATCCCAGTAGTCTGTGTTCTTGTGTAAGGAAGACATGTGTATATGTATTCTGTTTTCTGGTATGGCCTAAAGTACAAGATTCAAAGGAATATGCAGCCCCAAAGCAGGAAAAAAAAATTATTTACCAGGAATAGCAAAAAAATATTATTTACCATAATTTGGGTGCTGTGTTTGTATTAAATACCTAAATGTGGAAGGATGACTTTTTAGATCAAGGCTGATGTCATTTGCTTGGTTAGTTATGCTCTGATGTGAATTTGAATCTTCATTGAAGATGAGTGGGGGAAAATTGGTGGGTGGGTAAGAAAATCATACACCGGTCCTGTGCTACACTAATGAATTGTAATAGGCATTCATTTAGCTTGTTCCTCAGTAAAAATTATTAATCACAAAATATTTAAATCTTAATCATAGAAGTCAGAGAATATTATTGGTGAAAACTCATTAAGCTCAGCAGGTTCAGAAGGGAAGATCCTCTGGGATCCTGGGAGGTGTTTTGTACTTCTGGTTTCTCTTCCTTACCTGTCACATGACTATGTCATTTACCTACCAGGGGGCCAGTCTTTCTTCAGCAGGAAGGATTCTATCCGCACCATCTATACTTCTCTGCAAAATGAGCTGAAGAAGGTGGTGACTGGCCGTGGTGCCCTGGGTGGGACCGCTCCTCATGTGGAAGAACTCCTTTCCCACCTGTCAGAGCAGCTCTGCTTCTTTGTTCAGGCTCGGATGGAGATTGCAGACTTCTATGAGAAGATGTACACCCTCAGCACACAGAAGTTCATCAATGCTGAAGAGCTCATTGGCCTTTTGGACACCATCCTCAAGAAATACAGTTCCAGGTCAGTGTAGGTGAGGAGGGCGGGCGGGAGAGAACTCAGAAGCTCTCTCAGCCCCACTTGGGGTCTGAGTTGTTTTCCACACTCTTATGAAAATCTGTGATGAATAACTGTGAAGGAGAAATAACTTTATTACATTTTATAAATATTAATTAATCAACAAGTACATGTTAGTTATCTTCTTTGGGCTTAGCACTATGCCACATACTTCTCTAAGCAATAGGGAGTGACAGAGAATGAAGTAATCCTTAAAAGATGTATTATAATGGGTTATGCTGCTTATGAAGGAGTTCATAGAACAACTAGAGAGTTGTATATAAGATAATGTGATTTTTAGCAAACTACTATTCAAATAAACGTTGTCCCTTGCAAAATATCACTTCGGTGATGTAGTCCTTACTTAACTGTGTTGGAAACTCCTTTGGAATTGCTTTCAGAGCCTATGGAATATGTTTTTGGGTTTGTTTTACATTTCCTTAGTGGAGGCAGGTAACTCTGCATGTGATGAAGGCATACTTGAGTTTTTTTGAATAGTCAGAAGGTCATTTGGAGCCAAATCTAATTTTTTTTTTAAAAAAGATGTGGATCATGTGGAAAACTGGTTTTGTTTGAAGGTGATTGCTGCTTATAAAGAAATGAAACTAGTTGTAATATGTGGCTCACTGCCTGACCCAAAAAGCAATACCAAAAGAATTTCAGAAGCATTGTGAACATAATTGAAGTGAAGGTCCCAGTGTTATCTTTGTGTCCCAGAGCCTGGCATAGTGCCTTACACATAGTAAGTGCTAAATAATTGTATGTTGAACCGAATAAAAAATGATTAATTTGAAGGCTAACACTCCTTTGAATGAGTTCCAGTATGTTTGTTTAAAGAAAAATGGTAGATATATTAATTTATAGTCCCAAATGAAGGATAATGCCCATCTGATTAATGGATTGGGGGAAGAGGGCAAACTGGGGAGATTAAAAGAGACTTCATGGAGGAGGTGGAATCTGAGGTGAACTTTTAGGGACCAAGTATTTTGAAAACAAAGCCAGGAAAGAAGGGGGCAGATGCTTTGAGATGAGACTGTGTTTCCAGAATACTAAAAGGCCTAGTAGGGTTTTGGTAGTTGCTGTTCCCTCTTCCTGAAACACTCTTGCCCTAGTCGTCTTCTCATCATTCAGGTCTTGGTTCAAACATCAGAGAAACCTTCCTTCACCATCCTACCAGTACCATCCCCCTTTTAGTCATTATCCTATTCCCCTGTTTTATTTTCTTTATAGCATAGCACTTATTGCCATCTGAGATTACCCTATTGTTTGCTTAAACAGAAAAAAACAAACAAACAAACAAAAAAAAACTCGTTGCTGTCCAGTCAGTGCTGACTCACGTTTGCTCGGGGTGTTGTAAAAACGGCGTGGGGGCGGTGTCTGATCTCCTCCAACCACACAAGAAGTGGGGAGAACCAAGATCAACAGCCCAAGGCTGACTCCCATGAGGCAGAGGCCAGACAAGCCTCCTGTCTCCACCATCTTTACCAATTCTGACACCAACCGTCCTTCCCACAGCACTCTCTACTGGGTTCAATAATTCATTGCAAGTGGCCACACAGAGCTCACAGACCATGCTCACGATTAGGGAGTTTATTAGAGAAGTAACAGTTACAATTCAGGATCAGGAACACTCAGGATACAGTTCTTCCATCAGGCCAGCATTTTCCCAGCCATGCTCACATGCATGTCTCTCCCTGGCTTTAGACCTCTCCCCAAAGTCACTCAGTTTTCTCTCTCCATGGGCTGGAAAGCCCATCATGCCATCTTTGGGTCTCTGCTGTTGGGTCTCTCCTGCCATTGCTTCTCTCTGTCTTCAGAGTTACAGCTCACTCTCTCTCCGTCTTTGCTTCTAGGAGCTTCCCAACGCAAGGACCCCAGGTCCAAAGGACACACTATTCTGGCTCTTATTTCTTGGTGGTATGAGGTCCCCATGTCTCTCTGCTTGCTTCTCTCTTTTATATCTCAAAAGACAGTGGCTCAAGACACAACTCAGTCTTGTAAATCAAGTCCTGCCTCATTAACACAACTGCTGCTAATCCCATCTCATCAACATCATAGAGATAGGATTTACGACACTTAGGAAAATCACATCAGATGACAAAATCGTGGACAATCACACAGTACTGGGACTCATGGCCCAGCCACGTTGACAGATATTTTTGGGGGACACGGTTCAGTCTATGACAGCCCAGATTTCATTTTTCTTTTTTAGTGTGGTAGGATATATATATATATAAAACAAAAAATTTGCCATTTCACCATTTTTTACTTGTACAATTCAGTGATATTAATTATGTTCATCATGATCATGTTAATACAAGCATCACCTATTTCCAGATTTCATTCTTGAAGCTCTTAGGGCAGTACTTGGGTTTAACCCGTTGTCCTGAGTGGATATTTATGGAATCTGACAGAGCTGAGTTGCAATATAACATATGGTCAATAGGTGTTTTGCTGCCTTTCTCTAATTAATAGAGAATTACTGATCACAGAGATGCCCTAGCCTGAAAATTACCTAAGTTAGAGATTTGGGTTAATTTAAACAATATGAATTCCTTAGTTAAAGCATTCTGATAATTGAAATTCTGTACAATATATTGGTTTTCTTTGGGAAGTGAGATTCTTTTAAGTATAAATTAACATGGTTTTCCCTTTGCCAAGGTAACATCCTTTTTTCTATAGACTTTTTGATTTGGCATCTGTGCTACATCAGACACATTTCTTTTGTGGGCATAGCATTCTAGAGAAATAATTCATATTTTGGTATTTTATTGTATTGAAAGATTTAGTCTTCTTCCCATAGTACCCAATTTATCTTTCATGGAGTGTTTATGTGCCCCAGTATATCAGATCCATGTCAGAACACTTACGAAAAATTTTGTGAATAGTTTCATCTTTTCACAAATCAATGAAATGCATTTGTATTAAAAAATTAACAAGATTGATGAGTAGCATGAAGTCTAAACTTCTGGCCCTGATTTAAGATGCAGATCCAGTGTGTTATTGCAGATGTCCAATCTGCTTTCAGAAATGCATGGTGTAAAATGGCAGCATCAGACATTGTCTAACTTCAGGGGGAAAGATGAGAATTATCAAGATCAGTATCAGCCCAAGGCTAGTTCCTAAGGCGTAGATCAGACATACCGCCACTCTCCACCCCTTGTTACCAGTTCTGACACCAGCCGTCCCCCACTACAGCACTCTACTTCTCTGCTGGGTTTGATAATTCATTGCAATGACCACACAGAACTCACAGACTATACTCACAATTATGGGGTTTATTAGGGAAGTAACAAGTTAGAATTCAGGATCAACTCGGAAGTAACAAAAACAACTCAGGAGATAGGATACAGTTTGTCAGTCATGACAGCTTCCAACCTCTCAGCCCCTTCTCCGCCATGCCTGCAGGCAAGTAGGCCTCCCTCTCGGCCTTGGCCGTCACTCTCTACTTTGGCCCTTGCTCTCGGCCTAGGTCCCTGCTCGGGCCTGGCCTCTGCCCTGCTTGGGCAAGTGTCACAAAGCTTTTTAGCTCTGCCAATAAGTGCCCAGAAGCACCCCACTCTGCCAGGAAGCCTCCTACCTGAAGATGCTGAGCTCTCTTGCTCTGTGGGTCAGCAAGCCTAGCTTTGCCAGCAAGTGCCCAGAGACACCTTACTCTTCCAGCAAGCCTCCCACCCAAAGGCACTCAGCTCTCTCGCTCCGTGAGTCAGCAAGCCCACTGCAGACATCTGCATGTCCGGTGCCTCTGCTGGTCTTGTGCCACTGCCAGCTGGTGCTGCTGCCACCTCCAGTGTTACAGCCGTCTGGTGTTAAACAGCTCTGTCTCCTGGGTCTAGGATGTTCTCAGCACAGGGACCATGGGTCCAAAGGGCGCAGTCTGCTCCATCCTCTTCTTAGTGGTAGTGAGATCTCCCTTCAACCTCTGGGATTGGCTCTTTTTAAGCCTAGCAGCATGGCAAAAGTGACTAGTTCCCTTGGTGGGCCACAGGTACCTTATTTGCATATCCAGCCAATCTTGGTAAGAGTTTTACACACCTTATTTGCATAGTCCCACCTAATCATTTTGTGGGAGTTACAAGACCATGGCTAGAAAGGCCATATAAAAGTGACTCATTGCACTACACATGGAAAGCATGATTTCTTTTTTTCTTCTGGAAGCCAGTTGTATTCAGAGTAGAGTAGTGTTAATGATTTCCTTTTTCTGCATGCTTATTACATTATTAAGCAAGTGTAAATTCTTGCTTAAGAATCATAGTCATTTGTGATACTGCATTTCAAAGTGAAGATAATTAATCATAAATGGATTTTCAGTCTGTGCCATTTAGTAGGAGAAACATGAATTTAGCTCATACAAGGTCAGTATGTCTGCTATTCCTTGAATACTTTTGAGAGGAGGTAGAACTTGGGATTTTTCTTCAAGGAAGTATCAATAGAACATTTTCTGATTCTGTAGGATTTGTTTTTAGTTTATTCACCTATTTTGTACATGAGTGTAAAAGAAAATCCTGACTAATCTTTCTGTTTCATGATTAAAACAAAACTGAAAAATAGATTATAAATGCGAATTAATATTCACTCTTCTAAATCACTATGTGATTTTAAGAAGTAATGCCTTTAAAGAAAGAAATGAGCTATCATTTATGTATTTTAAACAACTACTTTTAAAATCCCTTTTGTATAGAAATAGTACACCATTCGGTGTTCTTTAATTTTTAATTATAATTTTACAGCTAGAATTTAAATAACATTTAAAAAAATTGAACTATATAAAATTTCTGTTTACATTTTAGAGGCATAGTTTCTTGACCTGAATGCTTCAGTTGACAGAATTCTCACCAATTTGGACTTTATGCCTTTTTCCTTTAAAAAAAGATGATTTGACTAAGACTGTTAATGAAACTGTTGGTTAATTGTGTGTGTATATTTCAACAAGGTTAATTATTGCCCACTGAAAATTTCATAAGCAAAACCAATACCAGTACAATTTCTGTGGGAAGCATTCTACTCTAAGTATTTGATACACATATGGATCTTAGCAGTGAAGACTCCAGGCCTTGTATGATCTTGTCCAAACTTAAACCTTTTCAAGTTCTTGTGCTACTGTTGTGTGCCGTTGAGTCGTTTTTGACTCATAGCAACCCCATGTGACAGAGTAGAACTGCTCCATATGGTTTTCTAGGCTGTAATCTTTATGAGAGCAGATCACCAAGTCTTTCTCCTTTGGAGTCGCTGGGTGGGTTCAGACTGCCAGCCTTTTATTTAGCAGCTGAGCATTTAACCATTGTGCCACCAGGGCTCCTACCGCCCATCAAATGCTTTAAGTTGCAGACAGACTGTTAGTAAGAAGGCAGCTTCATTGGTCTAACTCAAATGCTATTTCCTCTGTGGCCTCCACGATCTTTCAACGAAAAGGAGTCTTTCCTTCCTCTAAACGGTTCTTTTATTTGTACACTCTTAAGAGTATCCATTTTAAATACCTCCAAGGAACCCTGGTGGCACAGTGGTTAAGCACTCAGCTACTAACCAAAAGGTCAGTGGTTTGAACGCACCAGCTGCTTCCTGGTTGAAAGATGTGGCAATCTGCTTCTGTAAAGATTGTTGTTGTGAGGTGCTGTCGAGTCGGTTCTGACTCATAGCGACCTTATGTACAACCGAATGAAACACTGCCTGGTCCTGCACCATCCTTATAATCGTTGTTACCCTTGAGCCCATTGTTGCAGCCACTGTGTCAGTCGATTTCGTTAAGGGTCTTCCTCTTTCTTGATGACCCTCTACTTTACCAAGCATGATGTCCTTCTCCAGGGACTGATCCCTCCTGATAACATGTCCAGAGTATGTGAGATGAAGTCTCACCATTGTCGCGTTTAAGAAGCATTCTGGCTGTACTTCTTCCAAGACAGATTTGTTTGTTCTTTTGGCAGTCCGTAGTATGTTCAACATCCTTTGCCAACACCATAATTCAAAGACATCAATTCTTCGATCTTCCTTATTCATTGTCCAGCTTTCACATGCATATGAGGCAATTGAAAACACCATGACTTGAGTCAGGTGGTAGCGTATGATCGTTTCAGGAGGTAGCATATGATCAAGAACTGATGATACTGAAGGCAGAATTCCGAGCTGCACTGAAGACATTGGCGAAAAACAGCTCCGGGAATTGACGGAATACCAATTGAGATGTTTCAACAAAAGGATGTAGTGCTGGAATTACTCACTCGTCTATGCCAGGAAATTTGGAAGACAGCTACCTGGCCAACCAACTGGAAGAGATCCATATTTGTGCCTATTCCAAAGAAACGTGATCCAACCAAATGTGGAAATTATCAAACAATATCATTAATATCACAAGTAAAATTTTGCTGAAGATCATTCAAAGCGTTACAGCTGTACATTGACAGGGAACTGCCAGAAATTCAGGCTGGATTCAGAAGAGGACATGGAAAGAGGGATATCATTGCTGATGTCAGATGGATCCTGGCAGAAAGCAGAGAATAGCAGAAAGATGTTTACCTGTGTTTTATTGACTATGCAAAGGCATTTGACTATGTGGATCATAACAAATTATGAATAACATTGAGAAGAATGGGAATTCCAGAACACTTAATTGTGCTCATGAGGAACCTGTATATAGATCAAGAGGCAGTTGTTCGAACAGAACAAGGGAATACTGCATGGTTGAAAGTTGGAAAAGGTGTGTGTGTCGGGGTTGTATCCTTTCACTATACTTAGTCAATCTGTATGCTAAGCAAATAATCTGAGAAGCTGGACTATATGAAGAAGAATGAGGCATCAGGATGGAGGAAGACTCATTAAAAACCTGTGATACACAGATGACACAACTTGCTTGCTGAAAAGTGAAGAGGATTTGAAGCACTTACCGATGAAAATCAAAGACCACAGCCTTCAGTATGGATTACACCTCAACGTAAAGAAAACATAAATCCTCACAACTGGAGCAGTAACCATGATAAACAGAGAAAAGATTGAAGTTGTCAAGGATTTCATTTTACTTGGATCACCCAATCAACACCCATGGAAGCAGCAGTCAAGAAATCAAATGACGCATTGCATTGGGCAAATATGCAGCAAAAGACCTCCATAAAGATTTCAGCCTTGGAAACCCTGTGGGGCTGTTGTACTCTGTCCTGTGGGGTCACTTTGAGTTGGAATTGATGGCAATGGAGTTTTTAATGGATAAATACTTCCTTCTGCCATGTAAGGGTATGTAGGGCAAATCTCTGGATAATTTATGTTTGTATCCTAAATATATTTTTATCTAAGAACTAATAAACTAGTTAAATGAAAAGGGGTTACAGATTTCTTTTTAATTGGTCTTCTCATATGCATATGGCCAGTATACTTTTTTTGTAAGGTGCAGACTTGTGAAGAAGAGAGGTAGTGCTTCTGTAGTAGAGTTGCCTTTTTCTTCATTAAAATATTAAAGGAACCTATTTTATATTCTGTAGAGGGTTCCTCTGTCCTTTCTTCCTTTCTTTCTTTCTTCCTCCCTCCCTTCCTTTCTTAGTCCTGACTATAATTAGAGCAGCTATTCTCTGTAAATAGTTGTCAATTTATTCTGTATTCAGACTCTTTCAAGCTTGCTGCAGTAGATGAGGTGTGTATTTTTGGATTACAACCTTTAACAAAGTTTAACAAATCCCCTATAAAATGAGTTGTGAATAACTATGAGGCACACAGCAGAGTGGAAATGGTGAAATGATACATCATAATGCTAATCTCAAAGCCTTGGCAGACTAACATTAACATGAATTTTTTAGCTCTTCTTAGGGATGAAAAATAGCTTTGACTTTCATTCTTAATAAATGTTCAGCATTTAAATACGTTTAGTATATGTTTATGGAAGAGCTCATTCAGAATTCTTTCTGAAGGTTTATGCAGGGAATTCATGTTCTTTCAAGGAGTGCGTTGGATATAAATGGTGATTTCCAACAGAAAGCAGTAGAAAAATAACAGTAGTGTTATTTGTGGTGGAATTTTCTCCAACCCCATACCATTTTCCTGTCTGACTGTGCTAGTAGTTCCTTGGCAGATTTTCCTGATAGCTGTGATTATAGAATTGTGTGATAGTAACTCTCCTAAGAAGTGTCAGGGGGCCTAAAAGTTAAGGTGGTAGGAGCCTTTCTTACAATTCAAAGGTTTTGAGACTTATGCTATATTGATGTGTGTGTGTGTACCTGTGTATTAGACTCTCTTAATATTTATTCTAAAACATACACTGTTTGAAGAGTCCTAAGTTAGTTAGTTAATTAAGCACATTGAGCTAGAAGATTTGAGTCTCACCTATCTTTCTGATTATTTGGCTGTATTGTTATACTTGAGCTCCACTAATGGTTTAGTATCTCCATCTTGAAGAATGTTGAGGGTAAAATAAAAACTAATGTGTTATCTTATTGTGAATATTAAAAACTACATTCTATTTATCACATGATAATCATTTTCTGTCTTTAGAATGTCTAATCTAGTGTGGGCTCTTGTAACCATAACCTCTTAATTAGTGCCTAAATAGATTAAAAAAAAACCCTGTAGATATACTTGTGATCATTTGTTTTCTAATTGTTTAATTGATAGCCAGCATTTTCTTCTCCAAAAAGGGCCAAGAAAGAACACCAAAGACACAAGGAGAATATTAGCCCAAGAGACAGAAAGGGCCACAGAAACCAGAGACTCCATCAGTCTGAGACCAGAAGAACTAGATGGTGCCTGGCTACCACCAGTGACCACCCTGACAGGGAATACAACAGAGAGTCCCTGACAGAGCAGGAGAAAACTGGGGTGCAGAACTCAAATTCTAGTAAAAAGACCAGACTTAATGGTCCAACTGAGACTGGAGGGACCCCAGAAGACATGGCCCCCAGACTGTTAGCCCAAAACTAAATCCATTCCTGAAGCCAACTCTTTAGACAAAGATTAGATTGGACTGTAAGACATAAAATGATACTTGTGAAGAGTGTGCTTCTTAGCTCGAGTCGTTGCATGAGACTAAATGGGCAGCCTCTATCAGGAGGCGAGATGAGAACGCAGAAAGGGGCAGGAGCTGGTTGACTGGACACGGGAAATCGGGGGTGGAAAGGAGGAGTGTGCTGTCACATAGGGAGAACAACTAGGGTCACATAACAATATGTGTATAAATTTTTGTATGAGAAGGTAACTTGAACTGTAAACTTTCACTTAAAGCACGATAGAAAAAAAGAAAAAAAGAGGGCAGGGGAGGGCCAAGACACAACTGTGTGAAAAGCTCCTGTCTCATTGACAGTGAAGCAGATTAAGTGGGCTCAGTCCTGTGTATCATCTGACATGGTGCCTGGGCATAAGGTATACTCAGTAAGTGCTAGGTTCTTCCACCCACTTTTAAAACGGGGTCACTTGCCAAGATGATTCCTGCAGCCTCTGCAGGTGCTTTGGATCTTCAGGAACAGTGTAAGGGCTTTATGCAGGCTCCTTGATAAGGAGGGTGCACCAGGGCCAGGTAGACACTGAAATTCCCTGGGCATTCCTTAGAAGGAAGAGATGAAGAGATTGGACAAGAAAGCTCTAAGTGGTCCATACAGAAAGGACTCTCCTTAGTCATTCTATTCCATTGTTACAGAACTTCAGTTAGATCATAAATAACAGACAGAATGAGTAGAGACTAGGATTCAAATCTTAACATAGTTGGCCATCACATTGATTGTATTTCTACCATATGCCATGTATTCTAGAGTTATTGGAGTGAAGGAAATAGGCAGATATTACTTTCCCTTATGGAATAGCTTAAAGTTAGGGTGACCATATGTCTCAGTTTCCCTGATAAACTATATAGTCAAACTACTAAAGGAGAAGACAGCTATTAACAAATTAGAGCATATAACTGGGGGACCTGACCTAGTCTGAGGTTAACAGAGAAGACATTTCTAAGGAAGTGAATCTTAAGAGGAGACCTGAAGAATCAGAAGTATTGACAAAAAAAGGTCATGTTCTCCCTTGTTTCAGCATCTTTGAACTGCCTTTTCTTCTTCTTCTGCCTGGGAGGGAGGATACTCCCCCATTGCACCCCTTTACCTCAATATTGCTGTTACCTGTGAAGTAGAACAGTATTTTACAAACTCGTTACCTGTTGCTGTAGAGTTGATTCTGACTCATAGCAACCCTAAAGGACAGAGTAGAACTGCCCCATAGGGTTTCCAAGGAGCAGCTGGTAGATTCGAACTGCTGACCTTTTGGTTAGCAGCCACAGCTCTTAACTACTGCACCACCAGGGCTCCATTTTACAAACAGCATGTAGCAATCCATGAGTCATAAAATTAGTGAGTAGTAATCCGTTTAAGCAAGGAGTCCTGGTGGTGCAGTGGTTAAGTGCTTGGCTGCTAACTGAAAAGTTGGTGGTTCAAACCCACCAGCCACTGTGCAGGAAGAAGATATGGCAGTCTGCTTCCATAAAGATTTACAGCCTTGGAAACCTTATGGAGTAGTTTTACCCTGTCCTATAGGATCACTGTGAATTGGAATTCATTTAAAGAAAAAAAATATATGTATAATAGAAAATAGCAAGAGTACATTGTGCATAGTAAGTCTAAATATGAAATAAAACTTTGTATGCACTTGGTCTCAATAAAGTGTATTTCTTACTGTAGATCATGGTCAAAAAGTTTTAAAAACACTTTGTCTAGAACAAGTGGGACTGCAGTTGCTCTACTACCTTGACCTTTGTAACATCGTTACATTTTTAATTAATGTCTGGAAAAAGTGAAAAGGATGAGAATGTGGCTCAAGATCAGAAGGGACAAGATCATCCAGCCCCTCATAGGTCTTTTTAAGAAGTTTGGATTTTATCCTAAGAACAAGGAAAATGTTAGATATTTATTGTTTGGCTACTGTTTTTTTACTGCGATTAAATATGAAGGGAATTTGGGTACCAAGACTGAGACTTTCTCATAAATGTTATACTCCTTTAATAAACACTGATAATCTGCTATGTTTCAGATACAGCTTTATAGTCTGTACTCTCATCTGCAAAATAGGTTTGATAATACCTCATGGAGTTACTGTGAAGATGAAATGAGTTTATTACATGTCATTACACAGTTGTTTTAGTCATCTTTTCTTTACCTGTACCTCTTCAGCACTGCATCCTGTAAAGAGGGTTCCTTGTTTAGATGATGATAATAGTCAGATACCCAGATACAATACCCAGAATAAATAAAATAAGAATTACTAGCCAATTTAATTTCTCTTTATTTGAAAAGAAGATAGCCATTACTGGTTGTTTTTTTTTTTTAAACTTCAGGCTATTTCTACAGGAGAATATTATGTTGACATAATCCTGAAATGGTGAAGTTATGTCCGAATAACTTTTTAAATGAATCAACATGGAATTCTTTCATCTTTTTTCCCTCTGCCCCCAAGTATAATATTTGACTGATTACATTGGTTTTTTTTAGGGTAGAAAAATCAACATGGAGTGCCATTTCCACTTACTTCTATCAATTTCCCTTCCTCGTTTAGATTTCACCACCCAATTCTCAGCCCCTTGGAGAGCAGTTTCCAGCTGGAGGTCGACGTCCTGAGTCATCTCCTGAAGGCCCAGGCTCAGGTCTCAGAGTGGAAGTTCCTCTCGTCTCTGGTTAACTTACACAGTGCCCACACCAAGCTGCAGACCTGGGGCCAGATCTTTGAGAAGCAGCGGGAGACCAAGAAACATCTGTTTGGAGGGCAGTCTCAGAAGGCCGTTCAGCCCCCACACCTTTTCCTTTGGCTGATGAAACTCAAGAACATGCTCCTTGCCAAGTTTAGCTTTTACTTTCATGAGGCACTGAGCCGACAAACAAGTGCTTCAGAAATGAAAACGTTGACTGCAAAAGCTAACCCAGATCTTTTTGGAAAGATTTCCAGCTTCATCAGGAAATATGATGCTGCCAATGTGTCCTTAATTTTTGACAACCGAGGTTCAGAGAGTTTTCAGGGTCATGGCTACCACCACCCGCATTCCTACAGAGAGGCCCCTAAGGGTGTGGACCAGTACCCAGCTGTGGTGTCCCTGCCCAGTGACAGACCTGTCATGCACTGGCCCAATGTCATCATGATCATGACGGACCGCACATCTGACCTGAACAGCTTGGACAAAGTGGTCCACTTCTATGATGACAAAGTCCAGAGCACCTACTTCCTCACCCGCCCAGAGCCTCACTTTACCATTGTTGTCATTTTTGAGTCAAAGAAATCTGAGAGAGACTCCCACTTTATTTCCTTCCTCAATGAGCTCTCACTTGCCCTTAAGAACCCCAAAGTTTTTGCAAGTCTGAAACCTGGGTCCAAAGGTTAGCAGATTATTTGTATGAAAGGTTTTAAAGACTGGCAGCTGTGTTCTTAATTGCTCTAATGATCCACAGTGGTCTGTGATTAGAGTTTATATCCATTCATGCTTCTTTCAGAGCTGAATTAAAGACAGATTCTCCCTAATTATCTTGCACACTTTATAAGCAATTAAGGCCAATTGAATTAAGTATCCAAAGAGTAATCCAGGAAGTGATCATGGCTACTGTGTATTTCCATGGTATGGCAGAATAGTTTCAGTATTTTCCCCGTTTTCCTGTGTTTCATGAAAGTAAGATGGAATACTTATTGGCCTTTGATCTTTGTTTCCAGATGTTTTCTATTGTTCTAAACATTGTGTTCTACTACAGTTACAACCACCTACTCCCCCTTCTTCCTAGAAAAGTAATTGGGGTAAGATATTAAATGGCTTTTTTAGAACTAACGACTGTATATTTTTTCTCTCATAAATTAGGAGATTAAAATGGAGATGCTAGTTTTGTGATTCTGATTTATAAATTATTTTTATGCCAAAAATTAAGGCCTTGGTAAGAAATTTCTATCAGTTATTAAAATTGAAGGCAAATCCGAGTGGTAGCAGAGCATCAGGTTTTAACCGTTCAGAAGACCCTCATGGTAACTTTTGTAGCCACGAGATCTTTTGGGGTGACATACACACCTAACTGCATTTTTTTTTTAACCTTTATAAAATTTGAATTTTTTGCTTTGTTTTGAAGGCAGCAAAATACATTATATGGGGTTTCTTCATTCTTCAGTATATTACCTGCTTGGCTTTCCGTTTATTACCTTTCTGCTGAAGTGTTCATGTTTGGCTCCATTCCCTGGTTGTTTTTAGGCTTAAAAAACATGCAGTCGTGGTTTTTCAGCCGCCTTTAGATACTCATACAACTTAGCCCACTTTTATAAAATAAAAATGAAGGTCTCGAAAGTATATTTGGCTAAAAATCAGTTGTACATTGAAAAGACCTCTTCATACTTGAGTAATCACCTCAGTAGTTAAGCACATCTGAACTTGAGTTTCATGTCTGTCTCCTACAAATTATTTTTAGAACTAGTGATACATCTTAGCACATGCTGCCTTAACACCTTCCTTTAGTAGACGTTCATGGGTAGCTAGATGGATCAGTTAAGGCATAATGGGCTGTGGAGACCTTCATGTTTAGGTTTATTGATTCAGAATAAAAATAAGCCACAAGTAATTGGGCTGTCATTGTTTGATAGTTCCTTCAAAGGTTGTGTGAAATATAATGGTCAGATCAGTCCTGTGTCTTATGGTTGTGTGGAGCGACTATTTTCACTGGACGTCCACAGCAGGCATGCAGGCAGCATTGGTGGACACCAGAGAGCCTCTTCGAGCCTGTGTAGGCGGTCTGCTGACCTCAGACTGAACTGACTACCTGGTGGAGGAGCCCATTGGCCTAATTGCTGAGGAGAACATGCGTTTTTCTTTTCTTTTTTAATAAATATGATTTGCAAAAAAAAAAAAAAAAAGCCAGTTTACTTTAGTGATTTACCTCAGTGTTTTTTATTCACTCAGGTTCTATAAAAATCTGAACAGACTTTACAACATTTGACCTTACGTTAAAAAATTGAAAACAATTGGAACTAAAAAATCAAGTCATTTTTTGTTTTGCCAAGAAGCTTAAAAATGTTCCTTGATGTGCGTGTAGTTTTTTTCCCCCCTAGATAAAACCACCATTAGCCTTAGTGAAATGGTCTCCCATGTAACTAAAAGAAAATATGCTTCAGTGGATCAGAGAGGGGTGTAAATAAAACATGTATACAATATCTAAATAACCAGTCCTTGCCTAAGACATATTTTAATTGCATGTTTATTTTTAAACATTCTGGTTCAAACCAAGGAACAAAGTCGTTTTACTCTGACATTTATCCTCTAAATTCAGTAATGAAATCATTTTGTAATGTCTATGTTTTGTCCATTGGAAGAGTAAATCTGCCTATTTTCTGCAGACAGAATTCTAACTTTGAAATTTGTTTCTAAACCACAAGTTCATAAATTTTTATGGAAAATCAGGAATAGTCAACACTTACTGAGTTTGCCAAGGAATCCATCAAGGAGTGTTCCTTCTAGGTTGCTATTTGGACACAGGGTGAACATTTATAACTGTCTTGAGTCCAACCTGATGAATCTGAATATGTCATTTTAGGGAGTCGGTGAAAATAAAGCCTAATTTTTAACTGAGGAGCCAATACTCTTTAAATAATTGCTTTATGCATTGGGACAGACTGGGAAAGTTTTACTTTCAAGAGAACAAATGGTTGCTACTTCACTGCATTCCCAGAAGGTTCACTCAGGTGATCTTGAAAATATGCCCACCCTTTGATCTAGAAGCAAACTTGCAGTTCTGTTTTTTTTGCAAGTCAGCCTCTGAGCTTGACTTTCTTATCTGTAAAATGGGGGTAAGGAGACTTGGGCTGTCTTTTTCAAAGGATAGTGTAAGGATGAAATGAGATCATGCATGTGAAAAAAGGCTTTTGCAAACTTAATTGGGTTTAAAAGCTGTATAAATAAAAAATGGATCAAAAACCAAACCCATTGCCGTCGAGTCAGTTCCGACTCCTAGTGAGCCTATAGGACAGAGTAGAACTGCCCCATAGGGTCTCTAAGGCTGTAATCTTTAACGGAAGCAGACTGCCACATCTTTCTCCTGTGGAACTGCTGGTGGGCTCCAGCCATAGACCTTTCAGTTAGCAGCTGAGCGCTTAACCACTCTGCCACCACAGCTCCTTCAAAAGATGGATCCCTCTTCCCTTACACTCAACACCTCTCCTGTTCTCTTCACATCTGTGGCAAACCTGTGCTTTGTCATTAAATTTGAGCAGTACTTAAAGAACTGGTTTAGCAGAGGAGGCAGATAAATGCCTAACCAACCCACCCACTCTTCTTATTTTAGAATCTTTGTGGTTCTTTGTTCCCAAGTTTTTATGGCTGGCTGATAGTGTCATTTCAGTTCTTCTGTATTCTTACTGATTTTTTTTTCTAGTTTCTCTTATCGGTTATTGAGAGAGATGTGTTAAAATCTCCAACTGTGACTGTGGACTTGCCTATTTTCTTCCTTTATTTCTGTCAGTTTTTGTATCATGTATCTTGAAGCCCCTTTATTAGGCCCATATAAGTTTGTAATATGTATGTCTTTCTGATGTATTAACTTTTTTATCATTATGAAGCTTCCTGCTCTATCTCTGGTGCTACTCCTTGCTTTCAAATCTGTTTTGCCCACTATTTTTCTAGCCTTTCCACTATGCTTATGCTTACTGTTTGCATGGTGTGCCTTTTTCCATCCTTTTACGTTTAGCTATTTGTATCTTTGAAGAGTTTATGGTAAGAACTAATTTAGAAGGCTGGATAAGAAAAAAACCAAAAAACCAACAACTCTGTATTCTCCAATTTCACAATCTCTGTCTTTTGACTGAAGTGTTCAATTCATTTGTCCTATCAAGTTTTTACAGTCAGGACTCTGCCATCATTTAACATGTTCTGTGCCCTCCTTTTTTTCCCTGTAAATTGGAAGTTAGATCAAGAGGTTTGATCTGATTCAGTATTGTTTTATTTTTTGGTCAGTGTTGTATACTTTTATTAGAAGGCAGCTAATAACTAGTGTAGGAGTTCCTGGGGGGAGCAAACTTTTAAGCGTTCGGCTACTAACCAAAAGGTTGGTGGTTCAAATCTACCCAGAGGCACCTTGGAAGAAAGCCCTGGTGATAGACTTTCAAAAGGTCACAACCAGTGAAAACCCTATGGAGCACAGTTCTACTCTGACACACATAGGATCACCATGATTTAGAATCAACTCAGTGGCAACTGTTTTGTTTTTTGTTGTTGTTAATATCTGGCATTGCATATGTCATATCATTAGAGGTTACAAAATGGTGATATTCTATTATTCCTTTTTCACTTATTAGCCAGAATACTTCTACAAAGAGAAGCTTGGCTTCTTTAGTATTTTCTTACCTTGATATATAATTTATATAGAAATGACTAGATAAATTCTTGATTCTGTTGCCTTTATTTCAGGGCTTTGTACTGGTTGGAAACGGTTCAGTCATGGCCAATGGGAACAAGTGCAGTGTATGTGTTGCATAGCAACCAAATGTGTTGCTCCTTGGATTTTGACCTGAGTAGGAAACAGCGGTGCCCCGCTTAAAGATGGCAGCCGACTGTGCTGCTGTGAATGTGTCGCCGCCGTCTTTGAGCGAGGCACTGCTGTTTCCTACTCAGATCGAAATCCAAGGGGCAAGAGATTTGGTTGCTATGCAGTCAGTACACTGCCTTTCTTCCCGTCAACCATGACTGAACTGTTTCCAACCAGTTCAAAGCCCTGTTTTATTTACCAGTTTTCAAAATAATGAGTTGTTTTTTTAGCATCCTCCAAAGACACTAGGGATTTTTAAAAGGAATGCATATGAATTTATGAAAATTTATGCCTTTTAGGTTTAACCACAATTTTTAAACAAGCCAATTTTTCTGCTTACCCCAGGCACTTTTATGTAAATATTATTCCCTTTCCTTATTTTTCCACAGTTAATTTTCTCTCTTAATAACTTTTGGCTATCTTCCTTCATCTTTTTTCTAACCTTACTTCTTCTACCCTCCCTTCCTTTTTTCTTTCTTTTCTTCATTTCTTAGCTTCTGTTACTTTCCTCACTGATTCCATTGTAGTCACTTTTCCCCCCTGTGCCTCAGGGAGCCAGGACATACCCCAGTGGTCTCTGACCCAGTTTTTGAAAGCAGCATCTGAAAAGTGTTACTCATTTTGATTGTTTTTACAACTAGTTAGACTTTTCCAGGCAGTGCTGAAGAAAAACATAGAGGGGAAAAGTTCAATGTTGACACTGATGGGGTGACTGCAATTAAGCCCAACCACTTCGTGGGGACATAAGACTTTTAGCTAACTACAGCCACGTAGCACGGTACGTATCTAGCAGATTTGCTGGCAGGAAAAGCTACTGGGAACTACAACCTTCCAAAATGTATTTTTAATATGAAATTTTTTAAATTAAGTAAGAGATGATTCTTAGTCTATTTGCTCTAATGAGTCACCATTAAATTAGCCTGTGAATTTTTAAGTAAAAGTTTAAGAAAATAGATTTTTCCTCCTAAGTAAAGGGGGGGAAAAACCACCTACAACAAAACATGACATGTGACTCCCTAAGAAAGCACCATAGGTAGAGTTTAATTTAGCAATTTCCCCTCTACTTTTCTGACCAGATTCCTGTTACCAATGCAATTATTTCATGGCCTTTTGCCTGAATTATTCTAAGCTGCTTCTCCAGAGGAAATGAGTAAGAAGAAATAGATTCGATGAGTCCTTCTGCCTTTGGGGAACTTCTCTTGATATGGTGTAAATCCATAAGGCTTCATTAATGCAAGTATTTTGACTTGTCTGCATATTTTTTCAATCTGCTTTCGATAACAAGGCCTGTTTCTGGGATACTTTAAATTTAAAACCATATGGTATGTGTAAGATATCAATGCTAGAAAATGGAGAGAGGCAAATTGGTTCCCCATTCTATAGTCCCCTACCTAATGTCACTCAGATTTTGGCTTACCCCCAGGGTTCTGAGCGATAGTATAACTCAGGCAGGGCTATGAGAGGCAACTGTGTTGGGGTGCATGGTGAAAAAAGATTGGTTTAGACATGCAGTGGCGACAACACGAAAATGTAGGATGTGACTTGACATTGCTCCAGGAGAGAATAGACATTGGGACTTTTGCTAACTTTATCCCTGGGGGGTGAATTCTGCATTTCCTAGTCTTAAAAACTGTGGAGTAATTCCAGAATTCCATTACATTTTTAAATTTGATGCCTTATTTGATTTTTTAAAAATATTTTTGTTGTTGTTAAGAATATATACAGCAGAATATGCACCAATTCAACAATTTCTACATGTACAATTCAGTGACATTGATTAGTCTTCGAGTTGTGCAACCATTCTCACCTTCCTTTTCCAAGTTGTTCCTCCTCCATTAACAAACTCACCCTCTAAGTTTCCTATCAGTCTCTCAAGTTGCTGTTGTCAGTTTGATCCCACAAAGATAGTTCTTAAAAGAGCACTATGTTCAAGGCAGACATTCTTTACTAGTTAAGCTATACTATGGTTTGGTTTTAAGAAGACTTCAGGGGATATTTTTGGTTTAAGGTTTAAAGATTATCTCAGGGCAATAGTTTCAGTGGTTCATCCACCCTTCATGGTTCCAGGAAATCTGGATTCCATGAGAATTTGAAATTATGTTCTGCATCCCTCAGGGAAATAGTTTCAGGGGTTCATCCACCCTTCATGGCTCCAGGAAATCTGGATTCCATGAGAATTTGAAATTCTGTTCTGCATCCCCCTTTTGATCAGGATTCTTCTATACAATCTTTGATCAAAACGTTGAGTAATGGTAGCTGAGCACCATCCAGTTCTTCTGTTCTCGTAGCAAAGGTGGCAATTGTTCATGTTGGCAATTAGCCTCACATTCCATTTTCCCTTCCTATTAATGACTCTCTTTTTTCTGTTGCTCCAGGTGAATAGAGACTAATTGTTGTGTCTTGGATGTCTGCTTGCAAGCTTTTAAGACCCCAGGCACCACGCAATGAACTAGGAAGTAGAAGAGAAGCACTAAATATGATATTAGGCCAACTAACTGGGATGTCCCATGAAACCATGATCCTAAACATCCAAACCAAGGAACCAAATCCCATTAAGTGTTTGGTTGTACAAAAAGCAGCCTCAGCAGCTACTCTTTTTTATTTTTGTCACTGTTGTAAATATATCTATCACACAACTTCCGCCAATTCAACTTTTTACAGGCGTACAACTTATTGACAGCACTTACATTAATAGGCTATGCAACCCTATCCTTAATCAATGCAATTTTCCATCACTGTAAACTGAAAGTCAGTACTCCATAAGCAATAATCCCTCCCCCTTTCCTCTTCCCTCCTGTCTCTGGTAACTGCTAATAAACTTTGGTCTCTACACATGTGCTTGTTCTTCTCTTTTTATATAAGTGAGATCGTACAATATTTGTTGTTATGTGATTGACTGATTTCACTCAGTATAATGTCTTCAAGTTCTATCCATATTGTAGCATGTATCAATACTTCATTTCTCCTACTGGCCAAATAGTATTCCATTGTGTGTATGTACCACATTTTGCTTATCCATTCATCCACTGATGGACATTTAGGTTGTTTCCACCTTTTGACTATTGTGAATAGTGCTGCAGTGAACATTGGTATACACATATCTGTTTGAGTCTCTGCTTTTAAGTCCTTTGAGTATATACCTAGGAGTGGAATTGCTGGGTCATATGGTAATTCTATTTTTAGTTTTTTTAGGAACCACCACACTGTTTTCCACAACAGCTGTACCATTTTGCATTTCCACCAGCAGTGGATACGAGTTTCATACATATATGTGTTCTTTTTGTTACCATAATGCTCCAAGAGTTTAATGATCACAATGACATATACAAGAAAATTTGATAAATATTAAACATAAAAAGTAACGTTTTATTTAAAATACATCTTTTAATGAAATGAATGGATAGTGTTTATGATGATTTGGTTAAAGAAATTGAGTATCTTATTGTTCCTTTGTTTGGTGGGCAAAGATTTTTATACCCTGTGGTAATGCCCCATGTTAAAATCTGTGAAGGGCCTGAGATTTTACCCTACTTGCAAGCTAATAAGTTAACCTGCCACAGTTTCATGGGTCGGAGTCAAAGGACAGTTTATTGCTCACTGCAATAGCAGTAGCCAGAATATTATCATTTTTCCTTTGGTTCCCTGAGCCCAAATTCCCACAGAAGCAATATGGATGGGCCCAGATGAATGTCTGCTCATGCAGTGGGTTGCAAGTCAGAAGAGGGTAACTGAATCTTTTATAATGGGTAGTAAGCATGCCTTCCATTTGCTCTAGAGGGAGACATTATTATTCTGGACAGTAAGCATGCCTGCTCTTTGCTTTAGAGGGAGACACTATGTCTGTCTTTGAAGGGCGTTCATGACCTTGAAAGATAGTCCAGAACTAAGGGCAGTTACTGCCTCACTCTCAAGACCCGCAGAAATGGTGGGTTTAGGGGGTACATGGAAAATTGTCTCCTAATACCCAATAGTAAGTTTATGGTTGAGAGGTGAGTTTAAGTGAGAGAAGGATAGTTATTAAAGGGGAAGGTGGAAAGGAGAAGCTTAACCTACTAAAGGCACCTTCCCAGATTCATTTTGGGAAAGAGTTTATCTGAAAGTTGAGCACCTGGAAATTGATTCCCTTAAAATTATTCCTATTCTCATATATCTTGGAAAATTTATTTGCATACCCCAAGTACAAGGATTCCAGTCTGAAGATGACTATTATAAGAAAGTTGGAGGTGTATCTGGGCTGTTGGTCTCTGGGAGTAGCTACATTCAGTAGCGGCTTTGAGGCATTGTTGGTGTTGTAATGCCCTTTCTATTTTCCTGAACCATCAGAGGAGTCTTTGCTAAAAGCTGCAATTCAGCTGAGCCATGTCATGAGAGAACTGAGAGAAGGCGATCTGCCTGTGCTTGGGTTGAAGCAAAATAGGGGAGGGCAGCAGTGCCGGAGGGCGATAGAGTCAGAAATTGCAGGAGGTGATCTGCAGCAGAGCCATCGGCAGCCTATGCACAGAGAGCATGGATTGGTCTGGAGACAGATGAGTGGCTAAGGCAGCAGACAACTGGGGTGGATTCCGGATTTCCAGAAATAGTGAGGAAAGGAATTTGTCAAGAGCCTGGAATTCCTGTAGCTAAGCAAGATGAGGAGTTGAAATTTTCTTAAATTAGGTATTAATAAATAAATGATCTCATTTTACACTCCCACTGGTAAGGTCTAGACATGCCAGTTAACGTTTCTGGCCAAATTGCACATGGCTAAATTGATGTGGCATCATACAGTTCCACAGGAAACTATTAATGCAGACAAAGCGACTTATTTGCATAATTTTTCAACTATGCTTTTCAATAACAAGGTCAATTTCTGTGACATGTTTCTAACCATCTGGTCTAGCAAGTATATTTGTCCTTGGATACCTTTAAAAAGTGATTTTTAAAGTATTTTTAAAATGTTATTTTTAGTTAAAAAAAAAAAAAACCCAGCACAAATCATTCTCTAGGAGCAATAACGTTTCATCTTATCAAAGCTGAGCCTCTGCAGTCTTGCTTATTTTTATAAAGGACGGATGATGTTGAGGAAAGGAAGAAAAGTTTCTTGGCTATGTCCTCAGGGAATTAACTTCCAAAGAAGTGGGACCTAAAGCTGCTGCAGAGATACCTAGCTTCAAAAAAAAGATTTTTTTTTTTTAATAGATGTGTCAAAACTACTGCTAATGAGAATTGTAATAACATTGAAAAAACATTAACCACTTAGCGGCTGGTAAGAAAATTCTTGGGGAAAGTATTAAATGTTTGGAAGACATTCTGATGAGATACATGGAGTAGAATTGGTCTGGTTACCTATAGGGCTTTCATTTTGCATCCCTGGGGGAAGAATGAGGGAAGAAGGGATTGCTGGATATAACAGAGAAGGGATCCAAGAAGATGGACCCTGCCTGATGGAAAAGACCCTTAGAGGCACCTGCAGAGCCAGGAACTTTGGAGAAAAATACCTAAGGGGAAGTCTCTCAGGGTGTTAGTTGTGAGCTCATGTTGTAAACCTCTTTCTGTCCCCCATGAACCTTTAGTAACTCCTGTGAGTAGGTTTTTTAAGAAGGGTCCAGGAGGGGTTATGATTTCCAAGGAAGGAGAAGGGACAGTTGGCATCTCAGTTATATGTTAATGTGGGCAGTATTTTCTTTCTTCTGTTCCTTAAGTTGTAGGAGGAAAGGAACATCAACGTGTACTTTCATTAATCAACCAAGAAGTCTTTAATATCCGCTCAGGGCTTGCTGACTCATCAGACGGTGATGGTAACTTACGTTTATCATCCATATGTATTGATTACATAGGAAGGTGATAATGGAAAGAAGGGCAAAATGCAACCAGTCTTCTAAGTTTTAACAGAAAGGTGAGCCAAAAGTAAGGATGTTTTGCTGGAATAAAAAAAAGAAAAAAGAAAAAGAGGGAAAAGCATATAAAGGGGAAAAATTCAGTATAACTGTCTTCCTTTTAGCGCTTGCCTTGTGCCAGTACGAAGAGGTGTATGGTAGATGTGAAATTGTTGTTATTGTTGGTAGCTGCTGTTGAATCAGCCTCCCAACTCATGGTGACCCCATGTCCAAAGGAATAAAATGCTACCTGGTCCTGTGCCATCCCCGTCATCACTTGCTGATCAGACTGTTGTGATCCATAGAGTTTTCACTGGCTGATTTTCAGAAGTAGATGGTCATACCTTTCTTCGTAGTCCATCTTAGTCTGGAAGCTTAGCCTAAATCTATTCAGCATCATAGCAACATACAAGCCTCCATTAACAGACAGGCGGTGGCTGTGCTAGGAGCATTGGCCAAGAATCGAACCTGGGTCTCCAGCATGGAAAGCAAGAATTCTACCACTGAAGCACCACCCTCCCACCACCTCCCACCCCCAGATGTGGAATTAGATGTATCTTAAAGAGCAAAGGAAAAAAGTCAAACAAAACAAAAAAGTGAGGAAGGAGAAAGAAAACAGAGTAGTAAAGAGAGTTGCTAAAGCACTAGGAAACAAAGGTGCCTTTTGGTATCTTGGTCGGTGCCATGAGCTTATGAAATAAGTGTACAAGACCCCTTTCATTCTACTGTTTTCCAGTTAAACAAGGGCAAGAAGGGCCTCATTGGAGAATCTGGTTTCTCCTCCCTGTCGTCACTGGATATATGAGAATCCATTCAATTCTAGCTCCCAGCTTATTCAGCCACAATCCTGTCATTATGTTTGCGAAGCTTTTTGTGAAAAACACTTTCCACACACACCCTAACAAAAGTAATTATTTTTAATAAAAACAAAAGTATTTTCAAGGCATTTATTTCCCTTTTACATTCTATAGGCACAATTTTAAAATTTTTCTAATATATTAGCTTCTTCTGCTTATCCATTGTCATTTCATATACACCAAATTAAAGGCAACCTGTATCTTAATTATCTAGGACTAACAAATTTTTAACGAGTATCAACAACGCACCGTATTAGACAGTGTTGTAGGTTCTTAAGATTTTTGAAATCTTGGTATTGTTCTTATTTTGTTTTGTAGTTGGTAGGTTTTTTTATTTTTAACCTCTTTGGGGTCTGAAATCTCTAGAGAGGCTCTCTACATCAACCAAAAAGCATAATTGGCAAATCTCTTTGGCAGTAAAAAGATTGGGCATGAGACTAGCTTGGAAATAGCCAGTAGAGGGCGTACTAAAGCAAAACTTAGCCGGCTACTGAGCTCTGGCTTCGCTTCCGGTGCAGTTTGGCTTCTACGGACAGTGGGAAGCTCAGCCTTGCAGGGCTTTTTATAAAAATGACCATTTTTAGTGTTTAAAGTTGGAGCTTTAATGACTAGTCTTGTAGAGACAGGTATTCAGGCAAGAGTTGCCTCAAGAGATGAGTCAGAAACCGTACTGTCATTTCCAGTGAATTTTGACGAAGAAATTCCGAAGTCTTTCCTCATCTGGTGACTGTGTGGTGAGCTTCTACTGACTCAGAGCCATTCACAGATTAATCTGTTAGAACCAGCTATCCACCGATTAATTACCGCGACTTTTTTGTCTAAGACTCATGCTGGAAGGGTGTAGAGAGAGAATGTAACACTTTTTGGGGGGGAGGTGGGAAGGGAGTCACATACCCTTTGAGTTTGCATTCAAAGTGTACACCTCCGCCCTAGAAAAATGTCCACGAACCACAAACGAAATTTGTTTTTATAATTTCAGAGTTTCGTGGAGCCCCAGCAAGCCCATGGCTACCAGGATAAAAATCCCTGTTGGGGAAAGGCTCTTGCTGAAGTCAAAATAAGCATTTAGAACATGCCGCAAGTCTTGAAGGTTGGTATCATGCTGTAGTAAATGCTGAATGTTTTCACCTTGATATCCTGCAGGCAGCGCAGCGCTTTTTTCCTCCAAACTTGCGCCACCTGGCTTCCCTGACTCTGTTCTGGTATGACTCATGTTCCAGTGACCCTCACTTGAAACCTTTCTGTCTTACTCGGTGTTAAATCTTTATAGTGTTGTGGTGTTCATCCCTTTCCATTTCCATTGTCACCCTGTTCATTTTGGGCTTTTGTTTGTCACACCTGAACTAGAAATTTAACCTCCTTTTTGGTCTCTCACTGCTTGTGTCTTTACATTCCAGTCCATCTTTGTTACCTTTACCAGGTTATTTGTCAAAACCCTGCTTTAGGGATGTCTCCTCTGCTTTGAGCCTTCCCTTTTAAAAATCCTGATTAAGTAACTCCCCAGAGTCTCCTGAAAAAAAAGCTTCGTTCTGAGGATCAGATTCACCCTTTCTCCTTTCTCTTCCACTGTTTCCTTGTTTTACCTCATGTTTCAGTCAAAATGGAACACTTGCCCTGCTCTGTCTTTTCTCACCTCTTAGCCTTTGCTCAGAGTTTTCTTTGTGTGGGATTCTAGACTAGGATTTCTTAATATTTTTTGAACCATGGAATCTTGGCAGTCTCCGAAGCCTATGGATACTTTCTCAGAATGTTTCTTTTTTTTACTTCCCATACAAAAGTTTATACATACATTGTTATGTGACTCTAATTGCTCTCCCCATACTGTGGCAGCACACTTCTCCTTTCCACCCGTGATTCCCCCATGTCCACTAAACCAGCTCCTAACCCTCTCTGCCTTCCCATCTCACCTCTGGACAGAAGCTGCCCGTTTATTCTCTTGTATCTACTTCAGCTAAGAGGCACACTCCTCACGAGTATCACTTTATGTTCCACAGTCCAGTCCAATCCCTGTCTGAAGAGTTGGCCTCGGAAATTGTTTTAGTTCTGGGCTGATAGAGAATCCAGGGGCCA
>NW_004444022.1:8705444-8740826 GCF_000243295.1 Trichechus manatus latirostris
GGTATTGATTTGGTGATTTCCTCTTCGAGGTTCTCTTTGTTGGTGTGAAGGAATCCAACTGATTTTTGTATGTTTATCTTGTATTCTGAAACTTTGCTGAAATCTTCTATTAGTTCCAGTAGTTTTTTTGTGGATTCTTTGGGGTTTTCTGTGTGTAAGATTATATCATCTGCAGACACAGATACCTTGACTTCTTCCCTACCAATTTGGATGCCCTTTATTTCTTCTTCTAGCCTAATTGTTCTGGCTAGGACCTCCAGCACAATGTTGAATAAGAGTGGTGATAAAGGGCATCATTGTCTGGTTCCCATTCTCAAGGGGAATGCTTTCAAAGCCTCTCCATTTAGGATGATGTTGGCTGTTGGCTTTGTATAAATGCCCTTAATTATACTGAGGAATTTCCCTTCTATTCCTATTTTTCTGAGAGTTTTTATCATGAATGGGTGTTGGACTTTGTCAAATGCCTTTTCAGCATTGAATAATAAGATCATGTGGTTCTTGTCTTTTGTTTTATTTATGTGATGGATTACATTGATTTCTCAAAGAATGTTTCCAATGCATAAAATGATATATACAGAACTACAAAGGAATCCAATTATATTGAGATAGTTATAAAAATATTTTTCAAATCTCTGATATTATAGCTGTTCTTTATCAATGCATTAAATAATAAGATCTAGCATTGGTCCTAATAATTACTGTAGTAGTTTGTTACCTACATCCTCAATGGAAATGCTAAATTTCAATTAAAGGTTAGTGAAAATAAAGGTATATATTTTCCCCAAACAAGGGGAAACCTGAGGGTAAGAGTCTGTAACTCTAGATCATTAGTTCTCAAAGTAGAGTTTGTATCAGAATTACCTAGATGTTAAACACAGAATTCTGAGACCCACTTCTGATTCAGTAGGTCTGTGATGGACCCTGGCATTTGCATTTCTAACGAGTTCTCAGGGGTTGCTGATGCGTTGGTCCAAGGACCACGCTTTAAAAACCTCTGATCTACAATAGATCAATTCACGCCACCTTTACCTAGCGAAATCCTATGCCTCCCTAAAGATCCAGGGAAAGGCCACCTTCTTTGTTAAGTTTTCTCTTACCACCCCTATGAGAAGAAATTTCTTCCCCTTCAGGTACTCCTGTACCATTATATTCATTATCACTCTTATGGCAGTTAGCTTTCAACTTTGTATTATGGTCACTGGGGTACACCGTAAGTAGCCCTGGTGGCGCAGCGGTTGAAGCACTCGGCTGCTAACCAGCCGCTCCCAGGGAGAAAGATGTGGCAGTTTGTTTCCATAAAGATTTACAGCCTTAGAAACCCTATGGGGCAGTTCTACTCTGTCCTATAGGGTCACTATGAGTAAGAATCCGCTTGACTCGAGGTCAGTGGGTTTGATTTTTTGTTTAGGGTACATTGTAGTTGGCCTCCACCTTGGGCTCCAGTCTCCTAAACTACTCATGCTACTGGAAATGCTGTGATATTTCAAACCTCCATGAAGGAATCAGTGCCCCCTCTCACTCATTAGATTGTTAGTTTGTGTTATGAATTGAGTTGTATTCCCCAAAAATATGTATTGTAAATCCTAACCAAAAGGTTGGCAGTTCGAATCCATCAGCCACTCCTTGGAAACCCTATAGGGCAGTTCAGCTCCACGGCAACAGGTATGCCTGTGGTTATAATCCCACTTGGGAATGGATTGTCTTTGTTATGTTAATGAGAAAGGATTAGTGTAAGGTGTGTCTTGAGCCAATTTCTTTTGAGATATAAAAGAGATTAAATAAGAAAGCAGAGATGGGGTAGGATAGATGCCAAGACACATGGAGATCTCCAAGGAACCAAGAAGTAGAAGCTGAAGAGACAAAGACCTTCCTGCAGAACTGACAGAGAGAGAAGGCCTTTCCCTAGAGCCAGCACTCTGAATTCGAATTTCTAGCCTCCTAAACTGTAATAAAATAAATTTCTGTTTGTTAAAACCAACCACTTGTGGTATTTCTATTATAGCAGCACTAGATAACTAAGACAACTCATCCGTGATATGAAACATGTCTTATAATTTGTGGAAGGGAGGAAGGAGAGAGTGAAGGAAGGAAAAAGAGAAAATTCAGTGAAGAACTCATTAGGGAAATTTATTTTATCTAGCAACATCAAAATTAGTAATGAAGGAGAACACTTGGTTTATTTACTCACTTAACATTCTTCCTGGGTGCTGCACACTGAAACATCCTTTATCCTAATTAAAAAAACATAACTAAGTAGGCTCTCTAGCAAAATTTCAGAAAGATGCCCATTAGTCCATGTTAATTGCAGAGTATATGGTACCATCCAGGTCACTGATAACCCAGCAGGATGAACCCACTGGGGCCTTTAGTACAGTATGGCTTATCTATGCCTGATTGAACCCTTTGTCCAATGAGTATTAATAGTTTGAAGTGATCCTGGGAGGAGACAAAGAATTACTAGGTAAGCGTTGAGTTTCAGGATTCTGATTTTATCCCTGTGCTAATTGTTTAATTAATTCTCCTTTGCATCTTCTCTCTCTCCCTCTCTCCCCATTCCTCTCTCTCCATCTGTTCCTCCCTCTCGTCCTTCCTCCTTCCATGCCTTGTCTCTCTCTTTCGTCTTTTTGCTTCATTGACTGTGATATCAATCATGTAGGTTAGAGGTTCATCTACAGGGGCATGTAAGATTCCTTCCAAATTGAAAATTCTGAGAGTCCATGAAACAGATCCACAGTAGGGAGTTTTCTCTTGCAGTGTAAAAATTGTTTTTGTAATATTGTTCATTCCTATGCTTTTAACCTTGTTTATTTGGCAGAGACTATACCTTCGTGAGGAGCCCTGGTGGTGCAGTGGTTAAATGCTGGGCTACTAACCAAAAAGGTTGGCAGTTTGAATCCACCAGCTGCTCCTTGGAAACCCTATAGGGAAGTTCTACTCGGTCCGGTAGGGTCATTATGAGTCAGAATCGACTTGACAGCAGTGGGTTTTATACCTTCATGAAGAGGGAGCACGTTCTGAGGTTTCAGCTCAGGTCCTCTGTCTCTACCTTGCAGGGCTTGAATGAATTATGGAATTGTAGTTATTCTGCCATGTTCAGGTAGTGGATATAGAGGCAAAATAGTAATCATTAACAGCAGTGAAACAAACACCTGCATGTAGTGCTTTTCGTTTCTAAATGGCTTTGAGGAGACTTAATGCAGTCTGTTCTAGCCGTGTGGAAGGAGTCCATTTCAGTAGCCATTGAGGTTTTTTTTTCCACATGAAGCATAGCCTAAACATTTTTTTTCATCCCTCATGGGTTACATCTGTTCTCTTGGTGTTAGCTGTGTATCAGTTTCTATTCTCATATGCATTTAAAATCAATTTATCCTGCTACTGTAGCTAAATAGGAAACTACTATTACTGAATTCTTTCCTAGTAGACAGAAACAGAATTTTCTCTGGAGACTCAGAACACATGTGAGGCTAAAACCTTGATCTTCATAGTGGCATCCTGCCAGGTAATGCAGCACGTTTTGAATGCCTACTTCCCTAAGGCAGTGGACTCAGAATGCTACCTGTCATGGATTAAATTATGTCCCCCAAAAATGTGTGTATCAATTTGGCTGGGCCATGAGTCCCAGTATTGTGTGGTTGTCCTCCATTATGTGATTGTAATTTTATGTTAAAGAGGATTAGGGTGGGATTGTAATACCCTTATTAAGGTCACATCCCTGATCCAATGTAAAGGGAGTTTCCCAGGGTGTGGCCTGCACCACGTTTTATCTCTCAAGAGATAAAAGGAAAGGGAGACAAGCAGAGAGTGGGGGACCTCATACCACCAAGAAAGCAGTGCCAGGAGCAGAGCACGTCCTTTGGACTCGGGCTCCCTGCGCCTGAGAAGCTCCTCGACCAGGGGAAGACCTTCCTCCAGAGCTGACAGAGAGAGAAAGCCTTCCCCTTGAGCTGATGCCCTGAATTTGGACTTGTAGCCTACTAGACTGTAAGAGAATAAATTTTTCTTTGTTAAAGCCATCCATTTGTGGTATTTCTGTTATAGCAGGACTAGATGACTAAGACACTAGTTAGTATTTATTGAGTGTTTAGTTTGTTAGGCACTATGCTGTGCACTTTACATGCTTTATCTTCATCTTCTAACAATCATATACAGTAGAAACTTAATAAATCCCATTTTTCAGATGAGGAAACTGAGGCAGATGAAACTAAGTGGTTAAGTAACTTGCCTAAGGTTATTCAGCTGGCAAGAAGACAAAGCAGGGACTGTAATCTGCCCTTATTTGAGTCCAGAGCCTGAATTCTTAGCCATTACTTTTGTTACAGGGATGAGTAAAGCAGATCTTGCTTTGGAGAAATTTATAATTTGAGTCCTGAGCTTACGAAAGTTGTCCCATGCTCATACCTCTCTCTTTGGTCACTTTTTGAATATTCTAGATGGATTTGTGTACAGTTCTGACTGTATGACTAGACTGTAAGGATAAGGTGCTGGGTCTTATATCTCTCTTGAGTTAGTGCCTGGCATATAAATGGTGCTCAGGAACTGTTTGCTGAGTTGAAATCCTCTTTATTTTAATCCCAAATCCCTTTTATTATAATCCCAACTCCAAATAAAGACAAAAGAATTATTTCCCATGTATAGATTTAAAGTAAAATTGTATTTAAATTAATTGGGGAGTGTAGTCTGGTGAGTAACTGGTTTAATGATTTAAATAGTTTTATTTTATTTTTTAAGTAAACACTGCAATTAGAGTGTTGTCAGGCATGTCAGCCCTGCCCCTCTCTCCAGCCTCATCTCATGCTACTATTCCCTGGTTCTCTGTTGGTCTTGGGCACAGCCCGTGCTCTTCCATGTTTTGAATGCTCTTCCTCATCCTCTGCCCTGGGTCACCCTCTCACACCTGTCTCCTTCAGCTCTCATCTCAATCATCACTTCGTTTCGAAGCTCTGGTCCCCACCACTGCCCAGCCTTGCTCAATCTCCTTTGGCTGAAGGATCTTAGGTTCTGTTCCTTCAGAGCCCTGATCTCAGTTATAGGTGGATGGCCATTCATCCCTGCCGTTATCTGAGCATCTCTCTTCGCATCTGTTCTGTAATCTTCCTGAGGGCAGGGACTGAGTCTGTTTTTGCTAAGCTTTATATCTCCAGCCTTTAGCACAGTGGCTGGGATGTAGCAGGCACCAATGGCCAGTGCCAAGGAATACTTGAGGTGGGGGGCTCCCCTGTAATTTCCATCATTCCTTACAAAAGTGTTCTATTTTTGGATATAGACAATGGACATTTTCTCAATCTAATGTAAAATCTTACACGTGAATGTAAGCTCCATACAGACAGGACATACTGTCTGTTTGTTCACTCACGTGTCTCAAGCATCTAGCAGGTGCTCCGAAATATTTGTTGAATCAATAAAGGCATCATGAGAACACTTCGTTTTCATTAATCTGTAACATCCAGTTGTACATGCTCTGCAAACCCAGTTTTAAGACAAGTCTCCTCACTCCCATTCCCAACCCTCCACATTTTAACTAGATTGCACCTTGAAGCCCCTCACTTCAGAAACTCTGGCACTGCCCCTGGTAGGTTCTCAGTACATATTTTATGAGAACTCAGAGCTGGAAAAATTCAAGGAATTTTTCCGACAGTACACACCTAGCAAAGATGTGGTCCAGCCACCAGACACTCTTTTAGCTCAGTGGTGAAGTCACTTCCGAGGTTCACCGTTTGGCCCGGGATTGGACAGCCCCATAAAGCAAAACGGGACTAATGAGGCATAGCAGTCCAGGGACAAGGGCTAGAAGACAGAAGGGGACAGGAAAGCTGGTGATAGGGAACCCAAGGTTGAGTAAGGACAGTGTTGATGTGTTGTGAGGTTGTTAACCATTGTCATAGGGCAACATGTGTACTGTTTAATGAGAAACTATTTTGTTCTCTAAACCTTCATCTAATGTGAGAATAGCAGCACAATTGGAAGAGTGTAGTCACTGTCACTCAACTGTGCATGTAGAAATTTTTGAAATGGTGTATCTTTGGCTATGTATATTTTCACCAAATAAATAAGATCGAGAAGGGAGAGGGTTGACATGTCATGGCGTTGTTAACCAATGTCGTAAAACAATATGTGTACTACTGTTTAATGAGAAACTATTTGTTCTGTAAACCTTCACCTTAAGTATAATAATAAAGAAAAAAAGAGGTGGTCCAGTTAGAGGGGATGGGCTGGAATAGATTTTGCAAAGTATACCTGCTCCCAAGAGCATGTTAGGAAAGGTTCATGAATAAATCTGCAGTTTGCTTTAAGCAAGTACCAAGTAAGAATATCACCTGGAATTTTTCTTTTTTTTAAAAAGCTCAACAGCTTTTTGAAAGGACAGTGTTTAAAAAAAAACTATTTGAATGTTGTAAATACTGGTTTACATGCATAGCTAAAGCGTGGCCACATGCATGAATCCGTTCCCCCTTTATCCCCTCTGTTATTTTATAGGATTGTCACTCCCTACCCTCAAAGTTTCCTTGCAGTTCAGCTTGTCAGTGGCCTCATCAAACAAAAGAAGGCAGCTTGTTGTCACCAGCAACAAACATCTAGTTTCAGATGTGGCTACCATCCCTTGTTGCTGTGAGAGAGGAGACGTCATAATTAAACCGCAAGGCATGGTGAAGCGTGTGACTGTCATATATTACTACAATTGTGGGAAATTAGAAAACAAAATGGTCTCAAATTTAGCAGCGACATGCAGGAGTACAGTTATTACACATTTCTTGAAATTGTCTCATGCCAAGAAACATTTGGTTTTAGGGAAACTCACTGGAGAAATGAAACGCATTGGAGGGCTAGAAATAGGTCAATGTGATTGCAGAACCGCCTTTTCAGCATCGTTGTGCGGCTCCTAATGTTTTCCATTGGTCACCCAATCAGAAAGCTCTTCTTTCGATTAATGCTGTTCCGCTGGTTACTATGGCAATGATGGGGGGGTGGTTGTCATGGCGACAAAATGGAAATTTGGGGGACCAATTTCTTTAGTGGAGATGGATTCATTAAGGCCTGCCTTTCTTTCCTCAGAACTTGACTGTATTGTATAGTACTTTTAAAAGGGGTCCATGTATTTTGGGGTTTATATAGTATTTTCTTCTTAGATCTCATGGCCTAAGTCTTTTCAACTCTATGTTGACAGTAGACACATCCCCTGCTACACAGTCTTTATGGCTCATTAAAGAATGACACTGCAGAAGCTAGGTTTCTTTTTCTCCCCCTAAAAGTGTTTCTGCCAAACTCCATTGGCTTCCTCCAAAGTTATTCTGGTATGAAACAGAATAGGGTCAGATTAAGTATAAATAAATGATCAAGGAGTTCCTGGTGGGTGCAGATGGTTGATGTGCTTGACTGCTAACCGAAAGATTGGAAGTTTAAGTCCACCCAGAGGCACCTCCAAGAAAAATGTTGAAACCCCGCTCTGCCCCGAGGCTCCCCACTCCCTCGTTTCCCGCTGCACTGTTCTTGCAAACCACAGCTTATAAACAGTTCGTTCTGAGCGCTAGATCTTGGCGCATGCGCAAACCAACAGAATCGTGTCCTTACCTGACCACTGACACGTGCATCACCAGAAAGGAAGATACTCTTCAGCCCACAGTTCCACCAGAGCCCCTTTGGAAAGCAAGAAGTCCCACAACCCGAACTTTCTATGAAGAATGAGTCAGCATGACTCAGCATCCAGATCTCCAAATTTGGGCATGGGAGGGCTCCGGTGTAAGGTGTCAGGCACCTCTCGCTGCCCCTCAGGACTCGAGTAAGTAAAAGGTCTCCAATCACCTCTGGCAGGGAGCCCGAGGTCTCGGTGGTTAGGCCCCGTGTTGCTCCTTGTCTGCGCAGACAATGGTTGCTACTTTCTGTTTCCCTTGCAGTTGGCGTCTGTCTTATTTTGATTGGCTAATAGGACAGGACAGGAACCTGAAAGGAATTCGGTTACAGTGTGGCAATCTCTTTCTGAAAAAATCAGACATTGAAAACCCTATGGAGCACAGTTCTACTCTGACACACATGGGGTCGCCATGAACCAGAGTCGACTAGACAACAATTTCTTTTTGTTTTAAATAAATGATCAAGGAGACTTTACCAATCAAACTCAGCCACCTTTTCCTTATTGATGTGTATATTTCAGTCATACTTTGAGGTGGTTCCTTTTGAGAAGCAACAGTGGCGTGGCTCTTTTGCCTCCTGGTGCTGATGTAGGTTTCATTCCTCTTTGCTTAGAGTCCGCCATATTGGATCACCCATGGGAAATGTACGTTGTTTACCTGTCATATAGGCCTGAATAATCTTTATCCTGACTGCTCTCAGGGAACTAATTTAGCTGCTCATATTTTGGTTCTGGAAAAGAAATAGTGGTAACATTAACAGTTTGGCTATAATTGAGAATCATTTGAGAATTTAGAAAAAATATATAAGAACAAATCTGAATTCATGGCCTTCTCAATTTTTCTGAGATTACTTTTGGTGTAGAACATCAATTCTGTGGAAAAGCCTTTTTGGTGTATTTCTATGTCGGGAGTTTGCTACTTTAGACTTTTTACAAGGTATTTATGACAGTAATTCGCAAACTTTGTTGTGTAGGAAAGTCCCCTGTAGAGTGTGTAAAATGCAGGTTTCTATGCCCCACTATAGACAATTGATTCGGATTTCTCAGGTAGAGCCTAGGAATTTGTATTTTAAACAAATATCCCAAGGTCTATGGTCCAAATGACCATTAACAAACTATAATGTGAGGAAAAAAGGTCTCTGTCAGTTGGTGAGGGTACAGGGTTATGGATGTAGAAGAACTCATCCTCCTTTTCTTATGATCTATGAAAGTTCCCCTCTATCAGCTCACCCAGGAAGTTGTAAGAATTGGTCAGTCTGGCCTGAGGACAGCACCTGAGCTTTCCCCAACATCTATAAGGTTCCTTCCTCCAAATAATCAGTTGAGGTAGAGCCTTTATGCTCTTTCTTTCCTGCAGCTAACATTGCTGGTGATGCCTTCATTCTAATAGATTTATTTGTTATGGGTTGATTGGGAACCCAGAACACATCTAGTCTATCCTAACCAAGATGAGCAGCTTTCACCTCATCAGTACCTCTTCACTTTCTGCTACGACCTTCCAGCATGGAGTGATATAGCAATCATTGGCTTCACCTCCTTTGGCTGAAGCCTATCTGCCATTGTTTCTTTGAAGGCAAAGGGAGCTGTTTTAATAAAGCCCAGTTAAGACACAAATTCATCTCCTGTAACAGAGACCAAAATGACAGTGAATTAGTCATTTAGAAATGGTTCCATGGGGATGGAGACCTGTACTTCTTCTGTCTTGTTAGTCTCCTCTCCTCAATACATGGCCCAAGATCATGGTCTAAGATCCATATTCACATCATATCCCAGCCAGTGGAAAGAGGAGAAGTAAAGGAACACCCTTCACCTCTTTAAGGAAATGTTATAGACGGTACATCACTTTCAATCTCATTCCACTGGTCAGAATTTAGTCATGTGGCCACACCCAACAGCAATGAAGATTGGGAAATGACTTTTTCTGGGTGACCATGTGGAAAGCTGAAAGTTGAGGGTTCTATCACTAAAGATAAAAAGGGAGGATGGATACTGGGGGATAACTGGCAGCTGTTGCCATACCAGACATGTAGTTTTCAGATCTTCTGACTCAATAAAAAGAGAACTTAGAGAATCTTGAGAAGGCATTGGACATAGGGCAAACTAGGTCACATAACTGAGTGAAGTGGGCAGGAGTGATAGGGTGAACGGCAAAGTGAAACGTATTTAAAGTAGACACTTGCTGTTCAGCTCCAAGAAATTGTTTCTGTTCAGGAATGTGGGCTTTGTTGTCAGATCTTCTAAGGGAACCTGGAAACTAGACTTTTATGTAAATTTAAAAATTTATTCCAAAATTGCACGTGGGCCTTTAGTTTATAACTCTTTGAAGAGGCCTGGGTTCCCAGCCCAAGAAGAGGCCTTAAAAACATGCAGTTAAGAGCTATGACTGCTAACTAAAAGGTTGGTAGTTCGAATCCACCAGCTGCTCCTTGGCAACCCTATGGGGCAGTTCTACTCTGTCCTGTAGGGTCGCTATGAGTCAGAATTGACTCAATGGCAGTGGGTCTTTTTGGGTGGCTCTTGTGGTTTCATTCAGTAACACGGTACTTCTCACAAATCCTTCCTGGCCAAGGAAACTCAACCATCTCACTGAGGCAGGTACAGTAGGAGATTGCTTCCCACCTCCCTTGTCTGCTCCTATTCCCTAACAGAGGGCAGAGAATGGTAAAAGTCTCTCTGCCTGATTTCATGAAGCTTGCCACCACTTCTTTTAGGCCCCTGTCAGGGTTTACTTAGAGTTGTTACGAACAATCAACAATGAAAATAGTATTGTGTTGCAGGCACTAGAGGGAAGCATTGGGGAATAGAGAGGGGGAGTGTCTTAGTGATCTAGTGCTGCTCTAACAGAAATACCACAAGTGGATGGCTTTAACGAAGAGAAGTTTATTTCCTCGCGGTAAAGTAGGCTAAAAGTCCAAATTCAGGGCACTGGCTCCAGGGGAAGCCTTTCTCTGTCGGCCTTCTCATCAGTGTTCCCCCGGACTAGGAGCTTCTCTGCACAGGGACCCCGGGTCCAAAGGACATGCTCTGCTCCCGGCACTGCTTTCTTGGTGGTATGAAGTCCCCTACTCTCTGCTTGCTTCCCTTTCCTTTTATCTCTTGAGAGATAAAAGTGGTGCAGGCCACACTCCAGGGAAATTCCCTTTACACTGGACCACGGATGTGACCTGGGTAAGGGTGGTGTTACAATCCCACCCTAATCCTCTTTGACATAAAATTACAATAACAAAATGGAGGACAACCACACAATACTGGGAATCGTGGCCCAGCTAAATCGATACATTTTGGGGGGGGACATAATTCAATCCATGATAGGGAGAATACATGATAAAGCTCAGCCTCTGCTTTACGCAGGATTGCAAACCCTGAGCTTTGGCTATACCGGTAAACCAGTTGCCATCAAGTCTATTCCAACTCATGGAGACCCACACTGAACTGTGCTCCATAGCGTTTTCAATGTTGATTTTTCAGAAGTAGATCTCCAGGCGTTTTTTCCAAAGCACCTCTGGGTGGACTTGAACCTCCAACTGTTTGGTTAGCAGTTGAGTGCATTAACCGTCTGCACCATCCAGGGACCCCAAGTTTGGATATAGAGGGGTGTTTAATCCAACAAGATCTACTGAACTTTCCCACAAGATCTCAAGTGAAGTAACGTATCTACATAGATACGGGACTGCGAATTATAGGGAATGCCTTTGAATGGCTTAGTGTTCTAGCCTGACTCTCCTTTTCCTTCCCTTCCTTCCTTCCTTCCATCCTCCCTCGCTCCCTCCCTCCCTCCTCCCTCCCTTCCTTCCTCCTTTGCTTCCTCCTTCACTCCCTCTTTCCTTCCTTTCTATGTAGTGGCTGTTGAAGGGTCATTGTACAGGCTGAGGGTCTGGGCCCAGGGACAGTGGAAGAGGCGGTGGTGTCTTTACCTAATCATTTCTGTGGCATGACTCTGAGAGAGTTCCTAGCCAAGCAACCTTCAAACCCAGTTCTCTGGCCTTCCTGAAGATTCTTCAAACCAACAATTAGCCTTTAAATAAATTCCAGAGTCAGGTTTTTTTGCTTGCAATTATGACTGATACCCTTTGTGTGTTGTACAAACCTACTGATCACAAGTAGACAAATTGGTACCCAGATTTCCAGAAGGATCCAGAGCCTATTCTTAGGGAGCCCCAGAGGAGTAAGTCCCAATATTCACTCCATTGTGCCACTTCCTCAACTGAGAAGCTAGAGTTTTTCCTTAAGGTGAACAACCCCCTCCAGGAGCAAATAAAGACTATTTCCTTTTGTTCTTTACAAGTGGAACATGCTTACCACATTCAAGCTAACTTTAATGGAGTTTCCAGCTATCAGTGTCCAAAGTCCTATCAATAGTGTTTTCCTCTTTTTCTGTAACTGAGTATAAAAGTTTACTGGAAGGAGAAAAATAATTTCTCATTTTCCAGGCTTTTCTTTTGCAAAGAAAAATACAACATCAACATTAGCTTTAATTAGAGTTAAATTATGACCCAAGCAGCAGTGAGGTCATTCTGAAAATCACAGACTTGGCAGAGACTTCTGGAAATCATTAATACCATTCTCCTACCTCTGGATTTTTAAAGTGGATTACGCAAGTACCATGAGTGAGGGGGTGCAAAAGGATCTTGGAAGTGGAGTAGGCAGTGGAGATTGCCAAGAAGGGTTCACAGCCCTAGACTGATAGGGCATCTTGTCAGTCTGCCAACACCAACGATATTCTCTCTCTTTCTTCCGTACATTAAAATAACTTTAATTTTCTTTTATTGCTAAATTAGTAAATTCATTATCAACACTAAAAAACAAAACATAAGCAGAAAGGAAGATAAGCAATCATCTGTAATCTCACAGTCTGAAGATAATTACTGTTAATAATTTGGTGTCTCTTGCTAGTGACAGAAACCCAACTCAAACTACCTTAAGTTAAAAAAAGCGACTACATTGGCTTATAAAACTGATAAGTCTGAGGTAATACGTAGTTTTAGGCTAATCTTCATTCAAAGGCTCAAACAATGTCATTAGATTTGCCTTCTCTGTCACTTTTTATTTTCTTCTGATCTCTTGGCTCTGTTTTCGTCTGTGTTGGCATCATTCTAAGGCAGACTCTCTCTTTGATGAGGACCCCACAGTTCCAGGTCTACATCCTATTGGCCTAGAAACCTCAGGGGAAAGAGAGACTTTTTTCCAAAAGTTAACGGGAAGTACCAGAATTGACCCTAATTTGACCCAGTTTAGATCACGTCAAACCAAATCAAACCCACTGCCACTGAGTTGATTCCAACTTATAGGGACCCTATAGGACAGAGTAGGACTGCTCCATAGGGTTTCCAAGGAGCAGCTGGTGGATTCATACTGCTGGCCTTTTGGTTAGCAGCAGCCAAATGCTTAACCACTGTACCACCAGGGCTCCCAACACCTCTCACCCTCCTCTCAAAATTTTCCATCACCCTTAGAATAAAATTTAAGCTCCCTCCTATGGTCTACAAGGCCCAACATGATCTGGCCCTTGGCTCACTTTCCTGCTTCATGTCGTCCCTTACTCCGTTCCAGTCAAGCTGGATTTCTTGCTATTTCTCAGCCATCTCAAGAATGCTTCCTGCTCAGGGCCTTTGCACTTGTTTTTCTCTCAGCTTAGAAAACTGTTATCCCAGATGTCTGTGTAGTCTGCGTTCTCACCTTACTAAGGTCATTTCTTCAGAGAGATGTTCCCTGACCACAACCTTAAAGCAGTGCCCGCTCCTGCCACTCCCGACCCTGCTTTTATTTCCATTATGGCATTGACTCTGGTTAGTCTTAGGCAATAAAAGGCCTTATGATAAATTTAAGTTACAAACACAGTCTTTGTTCAGTAGTTTAAAATACTTGTTGTTGTTCGCTGCTCATGGCAACCTTACGTACAACAGAATGAAACGTTGCCTGGTTCTGTGCCATCCTCACGATCGCCAGCATGTTGCAGCTATTGTGACAATCCATCTCACCAAGGGCCTTCCACACCCTCATTGGCTCTCTGCTTCACCAAACATGATGTCCTCTAGAGACTGATCCCTCCTGATGATGAGGCCAAAGCAAGCAAGTTGGACAATGTTCTTTAAAATATTTAGCCCCATGTAAATAATAAAAAACTTCTATTTAATTTAAAATGAAAATGTCTCCTTCTCCACCCCAGCTGGGGCCAGCTGCAGAAGAGAAGCTGAGGCCAGGGAGGGAAAGAGGCAGGGAAGAGAGGAAAGGGCAGCAGGAAAGTTCTTGATTGATATTGTCTGTCATAAATTGGCTTTGTGCTTAAGCTGGCGTTGAAATGGACTCTTTCCTTAGATAAGTGCTTTTGTGGGTTTCAGAGACCCCACCCCATGCATATCTACAGGATCTCTCACCTGCAGTTCCTTGACTGCATCTCTCTTCCAGTGTTGGGCTTACTGCTTCCTAAGCAGTTAGGAATCCAGCTCCATTCTGCTGATTCTCTTCTTGTCTCCAGGCAGCCCTTTGACTAGGACATAAGATGACACTAACTCAGCTTTCTCTTGCTTAGAGCTTGGCCCCAATCCTGTATCCCTTGCCCTGACAGAGTCTGGGAGGGCAAGAAGTCCATGCTGACACTTCTCCTTCACCCCCTCCATTGGCACCTAGCCTGCCTGGCTGAGAGCACCCTAACGATCTCACAGGGGAAGTCAGACCCCATCCATTGTCTCTGTCAACTGCAGGAGCATGTATCAAGCTTTCTGAGGGGATCCCATTGAAGCCCTTCTCACTAGGATTGAGGTGAGGGCCAGTCAACTCCAGTCTTCTCTTTTGAGGGGTGGGGCTTACAACACAGCAACACTTCACTCCAAAAATTATCTTCATAAATAATTTTCCTAATTGCCATAGTCCATAGGTCATGGATGAGAGTGAGGAATTCACATGTTTTTAGTAAATCCTTTGAAAATTTGCATTTGCATTTTGATCTGGACCCACACATTAGAATGTGCTGTTTTGGTCCCTCAGTAGAGCTTCCATTTTTATATCCTCTTAAAAATAAGTCATCGTCGAGTCAATTCTGATTCATGGCGACCCCACGTGTGTCAGAGTAGAATTGTACCTACTGAGTTTTCAATGGCTGATGTTTTTTTCGGAAGGAGATCACCAGGCCTTTCTTGCAGGAAGAAGGTGCACCCTCTGGGTGGACTTGAACTCTCCACCTTTCAGTTAGCAGCTGAGCACGTTAACCATTTGCACCACTCAGGGACTCCTTTATATCCTGTTACATAGTAGTAGAAGCTATGAAGTAACTAAAGCACGATAATCGGATAAAGGGGAACTGGGGGTGCTGTTTTATTTTATATTATTGCAGGGTAAAACCATTTAAAATTTATTTGATCTAATTTTGAATTGGTAGTACAGTCACATGAATCAGATATAAAAATGTATGAAAAAGTATTCAGTGACAAGTCTCCTTCTCATCCTTGTCCCCACCCACCTGGTTCACTTCATCATCCTGCCTAGGTAGCCTCTGTTATTATTTTCTTGTGTGTCCTTCCAGAGTAGCTTTATGTAAATAAGCAAATAAGCATACTTTATTTTAACCTCTTTCTACACAAAGGGTAGTATACCATATACACTGCTTGCACTTTGCTTTTTTCATAATGATATATATTTTAGAGAGCTTCCCATATCAGGATTTGGAGATCTTCTTCATTCTCCTTTATAGCTGCAGAGTAAGTAGCCCATTGTATAAATGTACCATAATGTATTTCACCAGTCCCCGGTTGATGAACATTTAGGTTGTTCGCAATCTTTTGTTATTCTAGATAATGCTGCAATGAATAATTTTATACATACATCATTTCCTGTGTGTGAATATATCTGTAGGATAACCTTCTAGAGGTGGAATTACTAGGCCAAAGGGAATAGTTTGTGACTTTGATCACTATTGTTAAATTGTCCTGCAAAGGGGCAGAACTAATTTACATTTCCACCAGCCTGTACCCAGGAGGTTAATTTAGCAGGGTCTTCTAGTTTCTCTGCAGAATTGACATTTGAGCAGCAATCTGAATATCGAAAAGGAGCCATCCAGGTGAGAATCTAAGGGAAGATCATTCTAGGCAGATGGGAGCAAAGGTAAAGATCTGAGGTGGAAACAAGCTCAACACGTTGGAGGAACAGCAAAAAATGCCAGTGCAGTAGGCGTGTCATTGAAGGAAGGGACAGTGAACAAAATGGGGTGGAAGGATTTAACAGAAGCCAGATCGTGTAGACCCAGGTTGGGAATTTAGATTTTATTCCAGATGGCATGGGAAGTCATCATCAGGGGTTTTAAGCAGGGACGTGAAGTGATATGTTTTCCATTTTAGAAGATTATTCTGAACGCTTTTCCTCCCTAAATATCTTTAACTGTCCCTCTTGCTCATCAGAGCAGACCTTAAGTGAAGCATAAACATCTGCCCTAAAAGCCTCTTTTCAGCAAGAACCTAAGAAAGCTATGGATGCACAAGGGACTAAAGACAAGCAAAGCAGACTTTTGTGAAGTGCTAAGAGCTGATAATTTAGTCAACATATAGATCCATTACTTACTTTGTTAAAAAAAAAAGTGGAGGGGGAAGGAAAGGAAAAGTGTGCGCATATAAATAGTAAAGGCCTAGGACCACTGTGAACTCAAGTCTTGCCTCCAGCTGCATACAGAAGCTTAACATTAATGATTCTATCATTGCTTCCCTGGGTACCGGATTCCTCAACTCAGGAAGAAGGCAGGGCTTCTCCAGTTTATGGGAGAGCTGATCCTGACTTTGAGCATATAAAATTCTTCGTTTTGATGCTCTGTATCAATGAAATAATCACAAAGGGATATGCAGAAAATTTACGTTAACAATTTAACTTAATATATCTTGCACAGTTTAAAATAATGTTATATTTTAAAATCAGCCATCTCTAGGACTTCCCCTAGAATAGCTGAAAATGAGGAAATGATCTCATTTCTCCTGCCAGTTGGACAAATTAGCAAACATCACCAAATAAATACTAAGAGATTTCCTTTACCCACTAGGCAGTTATGGGATAGGTATTAATATGCATTGCTTTTAACATCTGTTTTTACTGAAATGCTTAGTCTGATTTGGGCATATGTTCCTGGTGGTGCACCATCTACATCCAACTCTGGTCCTACAGTGGGCATTGAAGAAAAGCACCCAGCATTGGCTATAAGAGCTGTAGCTTCACGGAAAGCTTAAACTAGTTTCAGTGTTATCTCTGAATCTCCCTTGGCCCCAGATTGGACAGTGTTGTTTTGAAAATAAATAAATAACTGCCCCTGCCTTTGGTAGTCCTTCTTCTCAACAGCTTAGTTCAACTTCATTCCATCCTGTTTTGGGAAAACAATTCCTTTAACCAGGGGGATATTCCTCCTCCCCTGCCACCTGCTCGTCCATGTTTAAAGATTTCTGCATACCATACCCAAAGCTTGATCAGAAAATACTAAAATAAACATAATCCTGAGCATATTCATGCAGTGGAATTCTATGCTGCAATGAAAATGGAAAAATCTACTGCTATATACAACATAGATGTCTCCCACTAACATAAACTTCAGCAAAAGGAGTCCGACACAAACCTTATATATTGAATGAGTCCATTTACATAAAGCTAAATGACAGGCAAAACTAGAGTTATTCATCTAGATACTGACTAACCTTGGAGAGAAGAGAGGGGGAACAGTGAGGGGCACAAGGGTAGCTTCTAGGGTCCTGATAATGTCCTATTTCTTGATCTCAGTGGTGTGTTTACTGTGTTAAAACTCTTAGACTAATGATTTGTCTACTTTTCTGTATTTTGCACTTCAGTAAAAAGCTTTTTCCTTGATTTATATATATTTCTTACTCCTCATCTCTTATAAATATTCAATCTGGTACATGGCTGATGAAACTATTATTTATTATTTATTGTTAGACCTTAAAAGTTAGCATTTTTGGTTTGCAACAAATGTCCTGAAACAAGCTGTGTATAAATCATTGATTGGGAAACTACTTTGCTCTGTAAACTTTCACCTAAACCACAGTAAAATGTTAAAAAAAAAAAAAGAGCATTTTATGTTTGAAGGAAAAATATCATCAGTACATGGGAATTCTAAACATAGTCAAGACCTAAGGATTAAATTTCAATTTATTCCAGTGAAACCAAAGAAAAGCAGCTTGACACGGCCTATTAGGCCAGAGAGTCCTTCTCAAAGGAAAGATTTCAATATGGCGCGTGTTTGTGAGGACTGCACTATTTCTGCCTCACAGTCAAGACTCTCCCATCTCTTCTCCCCTTCTGTAAGTGAGTCCTCAAGCTCTGACACTGAAAAACTATGGCTTCATGGATAAGGCCTTGTGCACGAGGCTTCATTTGCAAATTCAAGAACATTTTCAAAAATGAAAGTGAAATAAAAACATTGAAAAAAAAAGGTACAATTTTTATAGAGACCAAAGTTTATTAGTAGTTACCAGGGGTGGGGAGAGGAGGGGGAAAAGGGGAGTAATTACTTAGAGGGCACTGAGTTTCTATTAAAGATGGTGGAAAAATTTGGAAAAGGATAGTGGTGATGGTTCCACAACATAAAGAATATAATCAATGTCACAAAATTGCACATGTAAAAAACATTGAATTGGCAAACTATATATAGTTTTACCATAATTTAAAAAAAAAAGGGGAAAGGTATTATTTACCTTCACATTATTTAAATGCAACTTTGGTGTCTGGGGTAAAGAAAGGAAATGAAAGAAACCACCACAGAGAATCACACCAAATTGGAAGCAGACAAAGGCAGCCAGAACTATCTCATTTATTATAAAGATACACCGTGAAGGACGAAAACTGACTGTATACTGAAGCCTGTAATGGTACATGCCCAAATGTACAGTACTATACATAAAAGTGCATTGTCACAACAGATTAAGAAAACAATTTTTTTTTCTTCCAGAACTGTAAAAGCATCCCCTTTTCCTTTCCCCTCAGAAAGGAGGGACTGTCATGGTAAGAGGCAGTACACAGCATAGGTAAACACGATGGACGTAAGCGGCACGTGAGCTGGACGGGGTGGGATGGGAAGACACAGGAATTGTTGTGGGGTAGGAAAGGTACAATCACATCTATAGGGAAAACGAGACCGTCCAGACTGACAAAGATGCAAGATGGGACAATACTGAGCACCAAGGCACAGGAGGGTTGAGATGGAGAAGTTGTGAGAGAGTGATAGACGTTTCCAAAGACTCAGTGGGCAGTAGGAATTGGGGAGCAGGGTGAGGGAGGAGAAGGTGGGTCAGACGTTGAAGAAATGCCAACAGTACGAGAGCAAGGCTAAAACTCCTCTAAAATAGAAAGGCACTTCCACATGTACATACTACAGATGTACATTGACACGATTAGGTAACAGTCACAAGCAGGAAGCTACCAGTACTGCAACTGATCAAACCGACAGGAAAGGACAACACTGACTTAATTACGTGGGCAGGAGTTACCCTTAAATACGTATGTAAATAGCAGTCTCTCCTGTTACACAGCCACTTACTATACTTTAAGTATCTATAATAACCATCACACTACACATTTAACTTGGATGAATGCTCTAAGGGGGACATTCACAAATGCACAGTTTATATATTTTACTAAACAGTTTCTAAGGTAAGCATTGTGGAACCCAGTACAATTATTTAAACATACAAAATTCCCTATGTAATTTGAAGATACAGGTACCCATCTCAATTATACCACATAGACTATTTTTTTTTTAAAAGAAAGTATACTAGGGTAAGTGAAAGATCAAATTCCAGTTTGTTTTACCAATCTGAACGAAGCTGTGCCAAAGTTACCCTGACACCCCAGCCTGACTGGAGGATGGGTTTTCAGCTCTGTGGGTGGTCTGGAGCAGAGGCTCTGTTTACACATGGGGAGAGCCTTCACTTCTAAGCTGCTCTGTGCTCAGGGCCTCTGTGGTGGACGATTCAAAGCAGGACTCAGTCCCAAGTGCATTCCTGTATTCATGACCTCTCACTGCTGTGTCAGGAATAAAGAGGTGTCATCCCAAATTGGAAGTCTTCTAAAGCCACCAACAGACTCACAGGTTCTTTAACTTTGGGTTTCAGAGGCCCTGACTCCAGAGGCTATGTCACCACCAAATGCTAAGGAGACCACTACCCCTCCCCTTTCCTTTTCCTTAATTATGGACCAATTTTGGGAATGGACAAAACTACAAAGAAAACTCTTAACCAATACATTTTGACCCCTGGAGCTCTATATGCATTGAAAACTGTTCACGGGCATTGCAGTACGTTTTGCAGGACCCTGCTGCAAATTATTCTATGGATGGCTCAAGAGGCACCAAAGTCAGATTATGTTGTGTGAAAACACGCGAAACCGCTTAACAATGACACACTTAATACGGAGCTCTACAAAGGGCCAGTCAACAAAGTTGAAACAGTTTAGAAAACACTCCTCAAAAAATGTGTCCTTGGTCCCTTTTTTCCCCTGTCCCAATAATCCACCTCCCACTCCCCTGACCCAAACTAAAAGGCAGAACTGGTAAATCTACTTCTGTGAGTTCTATGGATGGGGTATGAACATACGGTTCTGTCAGCTGTGAATACATATTTTTGTGTAAGTGGAGTTGGGTAAGCTTTGTAGAACCATCATTCACCCAGCATTCAAATGACACCCCTCCCCAAACTGCCCACGAGGACACTGGGGGCAGAACATGTCTTCCTACCTCCCCTCTGGGTGTTGCACCAGTACTATAAAGGAGGCCAGGTGAGCCCTCTCAGCTGCTGAAGCTTTTAATGACTTTACCCTGTGTAATTATGGATCCTTTGTGAGGTGGCCATCTTGTCTTATCCCTGGAATCTGAAAACTTTCACTGAGCAAAGTAAGGATAAGCCAGTCCTTACCAAGTCCTATTCCTCCCATGAAATTGGAAAGAAAAAAAAAAAAAAAAGCCTCTGGGTGACAACAGGGGTATAGGGAGAGAGGATAGAGACAGGTAAGGGACAGCAATGGGAGAACGTTAGGACCTGTGTTCTCTAAGAAGGCACAGCCTCTGAGGCTCCGAGGGTCTGGAGCAGCATGATTTCTGCTGTCCAGCACAGCAGCAGAGTCCTGATTTGGTGGGTGGAAAAGCAATCCTGTTTTCATCATAAGTGTAAACAACAAAGAGAGGAGACACTAAGGAGGATTACCAGGGAGAAGCCTGGAGAAATAAGCTTGCAGGAGTAAGATCTACAAAGCTAATGCTAAAGCTTGTAAAAGCCATGAGAATAATAAAAACACTTCTGCCCTTCCGACGCTCTCGGTTAACATCTTACTCTTCCGTCAAATAAGGAAAATGGTTTTTAAGTATCCCTTTTTCCCCTGCAATTTCTACAACATTTCAAGTTTGCATCCCCTGCTCCCTTTTATTACTTCCACCTTTACTCTCTGCTTCTGTTGCTCTACCTAGCAACAGAAAATCAGAAACCCAAATGTAATCTGGGCAGGACTGGGAGATTATATAGGAAAGGCATAGCCAGGGAATATTGTTTAAAAGGGAAAATGCTATTGGGAGCTCAAGCCTGGCTGTGTCTCCATCATGTCTAAAGGTGCTGAAGGACCAGTAAAACTCAAGAGAAATGATTAGGGGCTAGACAAGATGCTGAGCTGGGCCTCCTTTTTAAAACGAGCAAAAAAGATGGTTCTGAAAATTCAGAGATTTAAGTTTACCATATTTGGAAATAGTTAAAAAAAAAAATCACTTTTCAATCCATGTGTGAAATTAGGACTTGGCAAGCAGCCAGCAGTGTGACTTTGAAAGGTAATGATATCTTTACCTTAATTTCATCTTTCTACAACTGGATAATTAGACTGGCAAACTGAGGTGGAGATAAAAGTAATGATCTTGATTTTAGTACAGATCCTGATTTTTTCCTGCATTGATGCATTCACCAATGGGCTGATAATTCAAAGTTCAGACTGGATAACTCTTAGGTGCATATGCAATTGATTGCCAGTTTGAAACCAAATACGAGTCATCAAAAGGTAAGTGTGAACCTAGACGGAAATCCATGGTGGTCCAGAAGGGTTTGTTCTGGGCCATCCGTTTTTTTTCAAAACGTCTGTTCATCTAGAAATTCAATGAGAGAGTAGACAAAATGCTCATGAGTTTACAGATGATATAAGCTGCTGCTGATAGGAGAAAAGTGATTTGTACCTTAGTAAAAAGCAGTCTTTGTAAGATGGCCGGGAAAATGGCATAAATGCAGGTTAGAGAAAAATTGTGGATGTGCTAGGATGTCAGAGAAAAAGGGTCCCTGATGGAGCTCAGCTGCCCATGTGAGTTATGTACAGACCACAAGCCAAAAAAAAAAAAAAAAAAAAGCATGGTTTCAGGGCGCAAAATCAGGGGGAAGTTATCCTGGAACCATGAGGTAATCCTCCCACCTTGGCCCGGCACGGCTCTTCCTCTAGTACCACAGCCAGTTCTGCACTGGCCCAAAGAAGACAAATGGAAAGGAGAGCTGTGAGTTCAGTTGAGAATTATCAGGCCTCTACAGGAAGTTTAAAGGAACCAGGGTAATTTATTTAGGATAAGAGCAAACCGAGGGAACAAAGGACTTCAATACTACTTGTTCTCCATTTCCACAAAGAACACAGGGATTTAGGGAGTGATAGAAATATTTTCTAGGCAGTTATTACACAACATATTTCCACAGGAGTTGGATGAGTAGTGTAACCAGGAAGTCTTTTCAATTAGACTGTGTGTTATAGTCCTTCATGAATGCTAGGACAGATGTGGAAATCTTCCGGGGCCTGACCAGGCTCGTGGAAGGAGTGACATTGACAGCTCTGAAGGACTTCGCTTTTCTCCTTTCCCAGGTTCAGTTCAGTTCAAGCAGTAATTGCAGAGGTTCTACCCTCTTCCACTGAGCCTTTAACCTGGGCCCAGGCAAATTATTTTTATGAAAGAGGGTACCACCCACCCAAGAAGGACCCACTGTGACAATTGCAAGTCTTTAGCATGAGCTGGGCCTACATGCCCTCTCCCCACCCCCTGGCTGTGGGATCAGAATTGCTCACTACCAGCTAGTAAACAATGCGATTTTCAGCTTTCAGCCATTCCGCCCACGTGCCACAAACCCACACTGGTTACACTCAGCAAGGCCTGAAGCTTGGACTCTTGTGTCTTCAGGTCACAGCATTTCTGACTCACCCGGGCCACACTAAATCTGAAGCACAGTACGATGCAGAGAGTGGTGTTGCCTTCATTACAAGTGGTGCAGCATTGGATTTTCAAGTAAGTCTAAGTGTTTCTATTGTCTTTAAAACGACATATGTCCAGTTATTAAAAAAAAATTACAAAATACAAATGCCCGTGTTAATTTAGCTAGTCTCAGACATTACATTCGAGAACATAGAAAAGCCAAAAGATCTCCAGTTATAAGCACAAAACTAATGAAAGCTATGGATTGTTGACTTTTGTCACTCATCCGTTTTTTTTAATTGCCTCCTCTGATGACCTTGCTCAGCTGGTTTTTACATTGTGCAAGACTTGTCTGTTGGACCCTGGGAAGGTGGGGCAGGTCCCATGGTGGGGTTTGTTTTTGGAAGAACAGCGGGTTTTGGCCTGAGGGCTGGGGGCTTCAGCTGAACACCCATTCTGGGTGCCACCATTGGCTTGAAAGTACTCATTGTGTCACTGGAGGAGCTAGTGCTGCGTCGAATTTGAGGCTCAGAGCTCCTGAGGGCAACGTTGTGCAAAGGGCTGAGAGATTCCGTGGAAGTGGCAGGTGTGGGAGAGTTTTTCACTTGCTCCAAGGTATCCAGCACCACATCAGGGGCGTGCTTTGCTGTACTCTGTCTCTCCAGTTCTCGGAGTTCATTCAAGGCTGTGTTCATCGTATCTTCAATATCCTGTTGAAAAATAATCAGAAGACAGAACAGACTGATAATTAATACCAACGTAGAGACCTATATATTCTATTTCAAGGCAAACAGGCCAGTGAAGAGTATGAATATTTTAACTTCATCACCCACAGAGTGTATGAACACAATGCCATCTTACACAATTATTTTGACTCTGAATGTTCAGGAGACCAAGATGTGATGGCTCATGGAGCTATGTCAAACATCTGTCACTCTAAGGCAGTAGGTAGCCTTTTAGTGGTTTCTAACTTGCATGCTGACTTATTCATGTTTCAGCTTATAGTAAAAAATAGCTAAAATTTAGATACTACAGCAGTTTCTTAAGAAATGTGAATAGGAATGGAAAAATCAGGCTTCAATATTCATTCATTCAGCAAATAATTTTTGAGCACTTAGTATGCACTTGGCTAACTCCTAGCAGTTCTTTAAAAGGCAGCTTAAGCTTTCCCCCTAGTGCCTTGTTTAGTGGATCTCAATTAAAATGATACTGCCCTATAGAGGGCATTTTCATAATTTGTGATGTGTGTATTTTTTTAATGTCACAATGAATGGGAAGCATTATTGGCATTTGGTAGACAGGGGCCAGAGGTACTAGATATCTTGCAAGTGCCCTGGGTAGTTCACAAGCAATGAAGAATTGTCCTGCATCTTGCTCAACTTTCCTCCAGATATTTCTGTAGGTGAAAACCCTGTTTATATACCTCAGCCTGGAACCTCTTTCCTCACATACACATGCAAAGCATTCTTTGCATGGTGTTGAATTTTCCAGGAATGCAACTACTATATAAATGGAATGAGAATTATACTTTGTTTTGATTGGAACCATACGAACGGGAGTTTTCTACCATTTTGGGAAAGTCACATCACTATTGGGAACACCTTTCATGGAATTTGAGTTAAAACCAATTAATGTAATGCTCTTGTATTAATATGCATTTTTAAGTGTTGCATTTATGATAATTCTACATATAGGTGAAATCATTTATTTCATGTCTTCTAGTGTAGTCAAGCCCAAGCATTAACTGAAATGTTTGTTTTAATATTTTCTTTTATTTCTCCTTTATATTACATTTAGAGCTTTATATATTCTTCTAAAATATGTATATCATCTATGAATTTATTTCAGTATAGTAAAAGGGGAATTACAAAATGGTTGTTTTATAAAAGGTGGGATGTTAGGTGAGACAGGATGGAGAACCACTGCCCTGGTCTGATTGAAATGTCTCTTTCTTACATTTCTATGGCTCCTTCCACTTACCTGGAACATAACCCTTACAAAGCTGCACACCAGTAATGGATTTCTTCTATCCATTTTTCCCTTTGAATTGTAAGCACCTTGAGGCAGGGACTACTGATTTAACTTTGTATCCATTACACCTAGGATGAGACCTGACATACAGGAAGTGCTCAATAAAGTTTGTTAAATGAATAAACTGAGATACTAATGTTAAATTATAGCCTCCAATAATGAAGAAACCAAGATATAGTGATCACATACGGATACTGTAGTGTTTTAAAAAGCACCATCAGAGATTCCATTGATTTGTTTAATGAAAGAATTTGCATGTTTTTTGTATGAACATCATGATGGCATGCATATTTGTCCCCATGGGAAAATGTGAAGGCTAGAGATGGAAAAATAAATAAAGGGCAAAGCTGGAAGCCATTTTGTGAGGATGACATCACTTTTCAAGACACCACTATGATTACTTTCATATGTGATTTCCAATTGTTGCTAAATATATGGATTTTTTTTTTTTTTAATAACAAACATCTGCCCCAGAAAGAAAATGTGCAGAGCCTAGTTTATTTGGTGATTTTTTTTTTTTTTTTTTTTTTTAATGATTTACAAGAGAAGGTGTTACTGGTTCTAGAAGCAAAAGGGTTAAATAGACCTTATTATGCCTTCTCACCTCCAAGATCCTTATTCCCCACTTCTCTAACCCAAATCATGTTCACCTGCTTATAATAAGCAGTGATGTTATGGGTTTCTCAAAGCATTAAATTCAGCTATAGACAAATATCACTGGTTCTAAGTATGGTATGCCTCAAAATGCCTTGTGTAACACATTATTTATTTTTTGAAGTTTTTTTGTGGTTTGAGTGAAAGTTTACAGAGCAAATTAGTTTCCCATTCAACAATTTATATACATTTTGTTTTGTGACATTAGTTGCAATCCCCTCAATGTGACAGCACTCTACCTCCTTCCTCCCTGGGTTCCCTGTTTCCACTCACCCATCTTTCCTGCCTCTTCCTGCCTTCTGAACTTTGTTTTTTGGGCAAATTCTGCCCTTTTGGTCTCTTGTGGTTGATTGTTTTGAGGAGCACATTCCTCACGACTGTTACTGATCACTTTATAGGCTTGTCTATTGTTTGGCTGAAAGGTGATCTCGAGAAGTGGGTTGTGTTCCAGGTTTGAAGGATGTCTAAGGGCCACAGTCTTGGGGGTTCCACCAGTATCTTTCAGACCAGTAAGTCTGGTCTTTTTTATGAATCTGAATTTTGTTGTACATTTTTCTCCCCCTCTGTTCAGGACTTTCTATTGTGATCTCAATCAGCGTGGTCGGTAGTGATAGCTGGGTACCATCTAGTTCTGGTCTCAGGCTGGTGGAGGCTGTGGTTCAAGTGGTCCATTAGTTTCTTAGACTGTTTTCTTGAGTCTTTTGTTTTCTTCACTCTTCTTTGCTCCAGATGGCAAGAGACCAAGAATTGTATCTTAGATGGCTGCTCACAAGCTTTTAAGACCCCAGATGTTACTCACCAAAGTAAGATATAGAACAGTGTCTTTATGGACTATGTTATGCCAATTGACCTAGATGTCCCCCGAGACTACTGTGTAGCACTTTAAATGGAAACAAAAAGTCAAAAGTCTGTTTGATTTTTGCTGAGAAATTGTTGTGCATTTAAAATTGGTTTAATTAAAACACACACACACACACACATTAAACTCCTCACACAATCTAATTTGCTATCTAAGATTCTTTTTAGTTAGGATACTGAAAATTGCTTGGAAATTTATCATATCAGAGCAAGTGTTCTTGGGTGCTTTTCATTAAAAAGAATCCATCTTTAATATTTCCCATGCGTGTTTCACTCGTTTCTTTGTCACTCTCTTTTTTGATCTATTTAGTTAGTTTTTAAACTTTACTGACAGTTGCTTTAGATTCTATTCAAGTCCTTTGTCACTGGCTATAAACATGTTTTCTGATGGCCTATGCTGCAAAAAGAATCAGAGAGCAAAACGGTAGAACAATGGTCAAATTCAGTAATGTTTAATTTTACTTTGTCAATTCTATTATTAGAAAAAACTACAAAGCTCCTATCCCCAGTCAGTGTTGGGAAGTGATGGCATGTATGGGTTCAGGAGTGAAGTAGCATTCAGACTTTCTTCTCTTCAAAGGGCTAACCATTATTTATCACACTATTTATTGACTAATCGATCATTTTCTAAATTGAAAGTGTCATCTTTATCATACACTAAAATTTTTCTTTTTCTGGGCTCTCCATTCTGTTTCATCATCTGTCTTCTCTACTAGCTGCAGAATACAATAGTATCTGGTACAGCTAGTCCTTCCTCATCATTCTTCCTTTTTAAAATCTTCCTGGCTATTCAGCAATGATGGGTTTGAATGTCCTGGATCCTACATTTCTGGCATGTCTCTGTTTAAATCAATATGAACCTAATAATCTTGGCTCTTCTAGGTAACAAATGGTTCTTCAAAGGAGACTCACAGCTAGACCTTGAAGAATGGGCTAATTTCCTTTCCTTTTTCTTTAGCTGGTCCTATACAAGAAACATAGCTACAAGATTTGAAGAAGGTAAATCTTCACACCTCCTTCATCATACCATCATATTGTGTACTCAGCACACAATATTCCATTAAAGCATCGTACCTGAGCAATTGTCTCTGGGTCCAGTGGCTTGTGGTCATTGAAGCCTGTGTATTGCCCTGATGATGTAGACCTTCTAATAGGAGGGCTGTCCATCTTCTTGAGGGAGTCATGCCGACTGATGTTGGTCAGGCTGCCATGGCCGGGCCGGCGCCTCCTCTCAGGGCTGTCATTGTTGAGGCCACGATTCTGCAGCAGGCCCCGGGGGTGACTGCCCAGGCTTGGGGACCCCAGGTCAACTGAGGAGTTGGAAAGAGCATGTGGAGGGTGGAGGGGGCAATGGCCATCGCTGGTCCTGCCAGGACGCCTTACCGGAGGGGGTGTCTCTCCTCTTTTTCTTTGTCTAGACCCAGAGAGAGAAAATAGGGAAGCTTATCACACTGGGTAATACTGGGAGGCTGAGGGTAAAGTGGCTCCTCATAGCCCCTGGAGAATTAGACGTTGAGGAGCCTGATTACCAGACTCTACCTACCTGGCTAAATAGCCATCAGGATGACGGTCTGTTGGGGAGTTCATGTCCTTGGATGAAGACTTGTCTTCAGTGACTGGCCCACTGCTAGCTTCACTGTCTGCTTTTTGGCTCAGAGTGTCTGAAAACGTATCATCCCTGAAACAATGCGAATCAAGAGTGAGGGTCTTTTGCTAGAATGGAGTAAAAAAAAAAAAAAAGTGATGGTATTTAGGAGTCCCTGGGTGCTACAAATGGTTTATGTGTTAGGCTGCTAACCAGGTTGGTGGTTCAAGTCTACCCAGAGGCACTTTGGAAGAAAGGCCTGGTGATCTACTTCCAAAAAGTCAGCCATTGAAAACTCCATGGAGTGTAGTTCTACTCTGACACACATGGGTTTGCCATGAGTCAGAATAGACTTGATGGCGTCTAGTTTTTTGGTTTTATTAATGTATATGTCTTTTGTATTAACATAAGTGTTTTCTTTTTCATTATGAAAACAATACCAATGCAGGTAATTTGGAAAATTCAAAGGTACAAAAAGAATGAAAAACAATCACCCATACTGTTAACATAATATCTAGAGATAAATACTATTATCATTTTAGAAAATATCCTTCTAGGCTTTTCTCCAAGCCTGGGATACATATCTATGAGTGTGCGCATATGTATGTATAGTATTTGTACTGTAACTGTTTATGTACTTTAGTTGTACATGACTGCATGTCTATATCCACACACACATAACATTTCCTGCATTCTGAAATTAGGCTGTATTATTCCATCACTGTATACATTTTATATGATTGTATTTCTCTTTTGAGAGGCTACTCTTAAATTGTTGGTACATTGTGAAATATTTGATCTGCAAAACTGGGATTATACTGCCCACAATATTTTGTAATCTTTATTTTCACTTAAAATGTTATGACCATCTTCCCATGTATTTAAATATTTTTGGAATTAGGGATTTTTCATTGGCAAAACAAAACAAAACAAAAATCCTAGATATGATTCTTTTTAGACTTTAGGTCAGTAACCTCCCTCCTGGGAATCTGGAGTTGAAACAGTAGACAGACACGAAGAGAAATGCACCATTGTTTTTAGAATTAGCGGTGTCATTTCAGCTCTTAAAGCCATTCTCTGCGTAAGTTATTTTTCTAAGAACCTGAAAGGTTCAAAAGGTGTCTCCCACTAGTCTTTGTTCTAAACCTACTGGCAAGAGTTTGGGAAATGAAAACCTTCTGGGCCTGAAGTACTGTTAGGTAAAGACCCACTAGCAAGGTGAAGAACTGTGCTTGGCTCAGAAGTTTCTCTCTGCAATCCTTTCTACACTTTTCTCACAAGACCAAGCTCAGCTTAAGAACAATGGCTGGAGTCCTCTATTGGAAAAACTCAGGCAATCGAAACCAGAACTACTCACATATCCTGCACCACTATGTACTGGTGAGGCACAAGCCCGTCAATCCCATTGTGTCTGCCTTCCCACCAGTCCTCAGATGCGCGGTGATACAGCAGCAGGGAGGCACCCTTCTTGAAAGACAGTTCTCTGGCAGACCGCCCAACATAGTCAAACTTGGCTATTGCTTCTATTGGCTCACATTCTACAAAGAACAGACCAGGAAACAGTGAGGGACAGGGTTGGTAGGAACGCATGATACACTATCTGAAAGGGCTATATGAGGCTTTAGAAATAAACAAGCCTTTTTAATATCCAGTCTGAAGACGATCATAAGCAAATCATGATGGCAAGGAGCAAACAGAGGCTTTAAAAGCGCTAACAGAAAAGCACTCTCTTGCTGTCATCGGTTTCTCTGGCAAAAAAAAAAAAAAAATTGGGCATTAGATTTTAATTTGTACAACCTCTTTCTAGAGATGAAATGACAGTCTAATAAAAACCATTTTAAATTTTGTAATGTGATATGTAAAACCTTTCCTTGGATTGTAATATCCTCCACAATTGCTCCAATGTGATGTTGACATTGATGGAGTTTCCTTGCAATATGTTGATGCCATTTATGACATGGAAAAATCAGTATCCCATGACAGATATAAAGTTTATGCTTTATTTGCTTATTTTTAAGAAAATCAAGGTTATGAAAATTACCATATTAAAAACTACTCAAACATATTTAACTTCCTCGTGTCCTTTTTTGGCACTGTCAAATCCTCAAACTACCAGCAACTTAATGACAAGCTACCACCAACAGTAATGACAGCTTTGTTTTCTCTAGTATCAAAAATATATTTAAATCTTAACTATGAAATAAGCATATCGTACACTGCCCTCTACCCAAATTAAAAGACCAGATTCAAAAACTGTATTTTCTAGAGATCAAAGGATATTCAAACGAATTTTACTGACTGAAAAATCCAAACTCCAGAGGTTACATACCACATGATTCCATTTATATCACACTCTTGAAATGACATAATTATAGAGATGGAGAACAGACTGGTGGTTGCCAGGGGTTAGGGATGGGTAGGAGTGGAAGAAATGGGGTGCTTGTGGCTATGAAAGGGTAGGCAAGGGATCCTAGTGATGAAACTGTTCTGTATTTTGATTGTGGTGGTGGCCATGTGATACAATGCCATAGAACTAAACACACATACACACACACAAATGAATGCATATAAAACTGGTGAACAAATCTGTCTTGGAAGAAGTACAACCAGAATGCTCCTGAGAAGCAAGAATGGCGAGACTACGTCTCACATATTTTGGACATGTTATCCGGAGGGATCAGTCCCTGGAGAAGGACACCATGCTTGGTAAAGTAGAGGATCAGCAAAAAAGAGGAAGACCCTTAATGAGATGAATTGACACAGTGGCTGCAACAATGGGCTCAAGTATAACAACGATTTGAGGATGGGGAAGGACTGGATAGTGTTTTGTTCTGTTGTACATGGGGTCGCTATGAGTTGGAACCGACTCAACAGCACCTAACAACAACAACAACAAAACTGGTGAAATCTGACTATACTTGATGGATTATATCAATGGCAATATCTTGGTTGTGACATGGTACTACAGTTATGTTAGATGTTACCATTGGGGAAAATTGGGTAAAACATGTATGAGATCTCCCTGTATTATTTATTAAAACTGCATGTGAATCTATAATAATCTCAAAATAAAAATTAAAAAAATAGACATAGAACTCTGGGTCTAAAGTAAGAATTTCAGTTTTGCTCAATTCTGACCACAAATATTGAAGGCAAATAAAAGGACAAAGTAACCGAAACAATTTATGAGACACGCTTTTTGTGATTAAGATTATTGCAAAATGCCTTTCAGTTTGAGGCCATATGTTCTTTCCTTCCCTCTGCCACTGACACCCATCCTCATCCCTACTATCATCACTACTTCAACACAGGGGAGTAAATTTCTAATCAACAATGAACAGATCTAAAAAAGGCCAAGACAAGTGGCAAATGCTTACAGAGATACATCTATGAAATGGGCAATAGCTCATTTTCTAAAAACTGAGCTCATATTAGTTTCCAAATATTCTAAAATATATGTACACATAACAGATTAAAACCTGAATATATGCCACATATTTCCTCAGGAAATTGCCTTGTTTTCCTTTATAACAGACCTTCCCATTTCAAAGATTTTTTTTTTCAAAATAGATTGCAATATCTTCAATATTTGTTGTACTTTTATGGACCTCATGAAAAATCCTTGGATAGGCATCTAACTTGTTTATTACTTGATAAATTCAAACATTCTCTGGATATGTAAGGCAAAAGCACAAAAACAAATACACTGAAAAAGCTTATGTTTTACCTTATCTGAAGAGCCGAGGTGAATTTCAGCTGAACTAAATATTTTAAAACAAACACAAAGAAACATGCCCCCCTTTTAAAGAATCTTCTAGTGGATAGTGTTTGAAGTGAATAGTATTTTATATTGCAGAACTGCAACACTATAATCTCCATGTAGTACACTTCTTGGAAAATATATGTGCATATAATTTTTAAAACAATAGTTTAAGTCCTTTAGAAATTCACTATGATTTTTCCATCAAATGTTAACACTCTGGTAATTTCCCCCTAAAATGACACTTTCTTTATTAAAACAATATAACAATATAAACAGCAGCTTATTAGGTATCTACAAGTCTGCTTCACTGAGCAGTGAATATAATTTTACATTTAAAGGGAATGACTTTATAATTCTAAACTTGCAGATAAAGGATAAATCCTCGTTGATCTGAGATGACAGATACCAAAATTTACCCATTTCTCCCTAGGGGATAGAAATAAACATGTCCATGGAGTAGGGAATGGAAATAAACACGCCCATGGAGGATGACATGCCAATTTCTTTAAAATGAACTCAGTGACATATAATTTGCAAGCTCCTGTGTGCATACACCCATATATTTATATTTGGTTTTACTAAAAAATTTTAGATACCAGCACATGACACAGTATACAATCTACATACTTGTCAAAAGGAAACAGAGAACCATCATTGTTTTTAATACCATTCAATGATACGTTGTCAATGTTGGCCAAGGGCTATTTAAGACTATTTAACCGATCTACCTATCAATCAATCTATATTAATAAAATCATAATTTCATACTCATGACTTCTATGATAGTCATCTCTTCTTTTTATTTGTTTTGAAACAACTAGCAACAGGATTATGAGACTCTGCTAAATTCATTCAAATGTGGAGAGGTTATGACAGAATGACAAGATGAATCAGAAATACATTAATTGGTAATCCTAGTACATCAACTAGTAATTCTCAGCAATTTCATTACTTTGACTCTTTCTACTCCTGTGAGAGCCATTTCACAGTCAAGTGTCAATCAATAAGCTATTTACACACATCTTAGTCCAGTCACTGCAGAGCAAATCAATCTCAGGGTGTGGTAACACGCCATACCCTTTTCATATAGAGAGAGGCGCACATCCTTTAAGGTCCTGCGGAGACACTGTAGAACGCTGCTAATGATACAACAGTAATAGCAAGAGTGTAACACAGTAACTTCATTTTCCTGTGAGCCTATTATAATTTTGAGCAAAGGGGAAGAAAATTCAGCAGAGCCCATTTCCTGACTGCCCGGTGCTGTCAAGTCTTTGATGTCCATTTCTTATAATTTTATACAAAATGTTAGCACATCAGCTTTTTCTTTGGGACCTTGCTGTCCCCAACACTTTCCCTCCTAGATCTGCTGCCCACTGCCCTTGCAGATGATGGTTTTGTGCTGTGACAGCCTGTTGTTTGGAAATAAAAGGTGCTCTCTCTAGTGATACTGTGACAGAGAAAATACAATACCTGGGTGATCAAAGGGATAATCAATAGTCTAGTTAATTTAGTTACAGAACTTTGGAGGATGGCTATGGGCGAGAATACCTGTCCTTTGTAAGCAATGCTTTTCTTTCCAGAGAAATCAGATTAATATGATCAAAATGTTATCTAAAACACAAACAGAGCACTAAGAAAAGATGCTCTCTTGTAGTCAAGAGGTAAGAGCAATTGACAGATGGCACAGTGGTGAGACTGGTGTTTGGGAAGATAGATAGCTGAGGAATCCACCTTGGCTTTTCCTGCCACTAGGGAAAGCAAGGAAACACTTGGAGAAGTCAGCAGCAAAAAAGGAATGAACCATATAGCAAAACAAAGAAACCTAAGACAAAAGGAAGGATGGTGGCAGAGGAAGGGCTCAGTCACTTTCAAAAGCAACATCACAGAAATCAAGTTCTTACTTTAAAGAATATCTTCTAACTTAAGTTTGAAAATATTAATTCACCTTCCTTTTAAAGGCACAAGGAAAATTTCTTTTTTAAGTAGACAGACGGTGGACACTAGACACTCTACCCTCCTCTTGAAATCAACTAAAATTGCCGAATTAAAAAAAAAGTTTGTAATTGCATTAATGAGCTATCAAGATAATGAGGAATACTTAAAGACCAAAAACTCAATGAAAGTAGGAACCAAGAGGTAAACAGAATACTAAAGCATTTTACCTTGAGGGAATTTTTCCAACCTGATTTATTTATGCTTCGTTTTCTTACAGGGTTCTAGGTCCAGGTCCTGCCCAAAAGATTCCCCAAAAGGCCCCACTCTCAGTATCAGAGTGAACTAGAAAGAAATCTCTGCTCTAGCGCCCCCCGCACCCCCACTGTAATCACACATACATACACACATCTACCCTGGAGACTTAAGGAAATCATCTGTCTCAAACCTTGGAAAAAATGATCTATGAGAATCCCAATTACATTTCAGTCCTTAGGCCGACTTGCAGTTTAAATTCACACTACCTAGGTGGCAAGGAAAACCTCAAGCTGAACATTTAATGTGGTCCCAGACTGGCTGTACCCCATGCAGAAGTAAATGAAAAACTTCTCTGGAGAAACTAACCTTCAATAAGTCCTAAAGAAATTCCCATCAACAAAATTCTAAGAAATATATAAAAAATTGACAAAACATATTGGAAAATAAGACTCAATGAATGAGACTCAACAGAAACAAATCTGTGATGACTTCAGATAATTAGAATTATCAGATATATAATCTGACACAATGGAAAGGATTGATATTGTGGATAAAGAGCAAGAGACTATAAAAAAAATGACCAAGCAATGTCCATCTGCAGAAGAATGAAACAGGACCCATATCTCATACCATACACAAAAACTAATTCAAAATGGATCAAAGACCTAAATACAAAACCAAAAACTATAAAGGTCATAGAAGAAAGAATAGATCAACGCTAGAGCCCTAATACATGGCATTAACAGGATACAATTCATAACTAACAACACACAAACTCTAGAAGATAGGCTAGATAACTGGGATCTTCTAAAAATTAAACACTTATGCTCCTCAAAAGATTTCACCAAAAGAGTAAAAAGAGAACCTACACACTGGGAAAAAAATTTTGGCTATGACAAATCCAACAAAAGTCTATCTCTAAAATCTACAGGAAAATCCAACACCTCTACAACAAAAAGACAAATAATCCAATTAAAAAATGGGCAATGGAAATGAACAGACACTTCACCAAAGAAGACATTCAAACAGCTAACAGACACAGAGGAAACGTTCGCGATCACTAGCTATTAGAGAACTGCGAATCAAAACCACAATGAGATACCATCTCATCCCGGCATTACTGGCACAAATCAAAAAAACAGAAAATAACAAATGTTGGAGAGGCTGCGGGGAGATTGGAACTCTTATGCAGTGCTGGTGGGAATGCAAAATGGTACAACCATTTTGGAAAACAATACGGCGCTTCTTTAGAAAGCTAGAAATAGAAACATTGTAGGATCCAGCAATCTCACTCCTAGGAATATATCCTAGAGAAATAAGAGCCCTCGCACGAATAGACATATGCACACCCATATTCATTGCAGCATTGTTCACAATAGCAAAAAGATGGAAACAACATAGATGCCCATCAACAGATGAATGGATAAACAAACTATTGTGTATACACACAATGGAATACTACACAATGATAAAGAACAATGATGAATCTGTGAAGCATCTCA
>NW_004444022.1:8740926-8764571 GCF_000243295.1 Trichechus manatus latirostris
TGATGAATCTGTGAAGCATCTCACAACATGGATGAATCTGGAGGGCATTATGCTGAGTGAAATAAGTCAATCACAAAAGGACAAATATTGTATGAGACTACTACAATAAAAACTCATGAAAAGGTTTACACACAAAAAGAAACAATCTTTGATGGTTACAAGGAAGGGGAGGGGTGAGGATGGAAAAACACTAAATAGATAAGTGGTAACTTTGGTGAAGGGTAGGACAGTACACAATACTGGGGAAACCAGCACAACTTGTCCAAGGCAAGGTCATAGAAGCTTCATGGACACATCCAAACTCCCTGAGGGACCGAATTGCTGGATTGAGGGCTGTGGGGATCATGGTCTTGGGGGACATCTAGCTCAACTGGCATAACATAGTTTACAGAGAAAATGTTCTACATTCTACTTTGGTGAGTAGCATCTGTGGTCTTAAAAGCTTGTGAGTGGCCATCTAAGATATTCCACTGGTCTCACCTTGTCTGGAGCAAGAGAAAGTGAAGAAAACTAAAGACACAAAGGAAAAATTAGTCCAAAGGACTAAAGGACCACAACTACCACAGCCTCCACCAGACTGAGGCCGACACAACTAGATGGTGTCCGGCTACCACCACCGACTGCTCTGACAGGGATCACAGTAGAGGGTCACAGACAGAGCTAGAGAAAAATGTAGAACAAAATTCTAACTCAAAAAAAAGACCAGACTTACTGGCCTGACAGAGACTGGAGAAACCCCAAGAGTATGGCCGCTGGACACCCTTTTAGCTCAGTAATGAAGTCACTCCTGAGGTTCACCCTTCAGCTAAATATTAGACAGGCCCATAGAACAAAATGAGACTAAAGGGGTACACCAGCCCAGGAGCAGAGACTAGAAGGCAGGAGGGGACAGGAAAGCTGGTAATAGGGAACCAAAGTCAAGAAGGGAGAGTGCTGACATATCGTGGGGTTGGTAACCAATGTCACAAAACAATATGTGTACTAATTGTTTAATGAGAAGGTAGTTTGTTCTGTAAAACTTCATCTAAAGTACAATAATAAAAAATAAAAATTCACATGAAAAAGACTAGCTGAAGCCAACATGTACGTTGAGGAATGCTAGTTATTTACCTCCATTACTCAGCTAAGATGAGTTCATGTTCTCCAGCTGGACATTTTAGATGCTGGGAGATACATCATACTTTGGCTCTTGCACAAACGGCTATATTTCTAGACACATCACATCATCACGAGATTTCTGTCTTGACAACAGATTACTGTAATGTACTTGGCTAATTAGAGCCTTTACTGCTATAATAAATAAAACATGATTAATCTGAGCTATAAAAGAAATGATAATAAAAACCATAATCTCTTAAAAAAAAAAAAAAGACCAAGCAGCAGATAGGAAAGCAAACCAAACATAACTTCTAGAAATAAAATAATAATTAAAAATAATAATTCAATGGATGGGTTTCAAGCAAATTAGTCAGTGTTAAAGAGATAATAAAAGAACTTGTGGATATGGCTAAAAAGTTGTTAAAAGAAAACTGACAGCTTATAGAAAGTATTGAAAAGTAATGTTAAGAATTAAGCTTGAGAAGTTAGAAAAGAAAAAGAAATCTTTACAGATAAAAATATACAAGTTTATTAGGAAACATTAAGTAAATGGAAATATAACATGTTCATGGATTGGAAGACTCAAGGTTGTAATATCAGTTCTCTGTATATTAATATGTGTAGAATCAGTGAAACTGTAATAAAAACTCAAATAGGTTTTTACAATTTTTGTTTTCAGAACTTGAAAAACTGGGTCTAAAATTTAAGTGGAATTGTAAAGGGCCAAGAATTGTCAAGAAGGACAAAATGGGAGCTCTTCCTCTGTCAAATATTAAGATTTATTAAAAGGTATTGAAATTAAGACAGTGGTGTAGGGATAGACATGCACATCAGTGGAACAGAATGGAGAGACCAGGAACAGACTCACACCTAGATGGTACCTGATTTATGACAGAGGTTTGGAGCAGTAGGGAATGATGATTGGTACTGGAACAGTTGGGACAATTGTGTATCCATATTTTTAAAAAAAAGGGAATTGACTCCTACCTCATACCATACCCCAAAGTAAATTACTTGTGGAAAACGGACCTACATGAGAAAAGCAAAACTGTAAAGGGTTTAAAAGAAAATATGGTAGAATTATCTTCATTACCTCATGGCACAGAAGGATTTTTAAAAGAAGACACAAAGTGAATTAACTGTAAGGAAAAGATGGATAAATTCAACAACTTTAAAATTAGATATTATGTTTAGCAAAAAGACATAACAAACAGAATGAAAAGACAATCTATAGGACTGGAGAAGACATTTGCAAAGCATATACCCGTTAAAAAAAAACAAAACAAAACAACCTGACCCAGAATCCACAAAGAACTCTTATAAATCAAATAAACAAAACCAAAACAAAAGAGCCCAGAGAACCCAATGGTAAAACGAGCAGAAGACTTGCTAGGAATTTTACACACAAAAGAAGAAATCTAAACATATTAAAATGTGTACAACCTCATCAGTAATCGCAGAAATGTAAATTAAAATTAGAAAGAAATATCATAACACACCAACAATACTGACAAAGATGAAAATATTTGATAAAATCAAGTATTGATGAATATATACAACTGGAAGGCTAATACACTGCGGGTGGGACTGTATATTCTTACAACCATTTTGAAAAATAGTTTTGCAATATCTAGTAAAGTTGAAGATTTGATTACTCCTAGGTGTATAGAGAAACTCTTGTCCAGTTGCAGATACACATTCCAAAATATTTATGGCAACACTGTTCTTAATGGCAAAAAAATAGAAAACATCTCACATATTCATCAACAATGGAATAGATAAATACAATAGATTATCATATACAGTGGTAAAATAAATGATTTTATGTGCATGCAACAGATATAATGAATTTCAGGAACATAATATGCAGTAGAAAAAAAATCATGAAGACTACAGTAGTCTCCCCTTATCCATGGGAATACCTGAAACCATGGATAGTACCAAACCCTATATATACTATGTTTTGTCCTATACGTACATACCTATGATAAAGTTTAATTTATAAATTAGGCATAGTATGAGATTAACAACAACTAATAATAAAATAGAACAATTAGAACAATATACTGTAATACAAGTTATGTGAATGACGAAGCTAGACGGTGCTAGATTTCATCACGCTATGTTCTCATTTAACATTTTTGGACCTCGGTTGAACTGAAACTGAGGAAGTGAAACCATGGATAAGGGAGGACTACTGTATATGATTCCATTTATAGAAAGTTCAAGAAAATGGAAAATGAAATAATAAATTGTTTAAAGATACATAGAGTGGCTATTCCAGAAGAGTAAGGAAGGTAATAAGATCAGGGAAGTGCAAAGATAACATCTTTTTTCCTTAAACTTAGTGGTGTCAGTGGTCAAGAGCTTGGCTGCTAACCAAAAGGCTGGCAGTTCAAATCCACCAGCTGCTCTTTAGAAACCCTACGGGACAGTTCTACTCTGTCCTATAGGGTCACTATGAGTTGGAATTGACTCGATGGCAATGGGTTTGTTGTTGTTTTTTTTTTTTTTTGTTTCTGTGGGTATTCCATGTAACACTGTTCTATATACATTTCACATACTTTAAATATTCTTTTGTATCTACTAAATTTTTAATACAAGCAATTTTAAAAAAGGATCTAGAGAATGAGCACAAAGGGCATACCATCTTCACTCGTATGGGGCTCCGTACCAGCATCCTGATCCACTTCCTCCAATGTACCGTGCTCACTGTACGGGCTGTCACTGTGGAGCAGAAATGGAAATCTGTATGAATTCAAAGTGGGTGGCATTTTAACAAATGAAAAATTACTACTGTAAAGGAAAATTTAAGACTTTGGAATTGGCAAAGAGTAATGGGATATCCTTTTAATGGAATGGAATGCTGGAGACTCCAGGGATTATCTGGTGCTACAGGAGTGTATATAACTTCATTTTTGACTAGGTTATTTTACAACTGTGTAAAGATGGACCTTAACTTATAGAAAACTGATCGCAATACAAATAATTCTTATCTATAGAAATGCAAGTTAGTTAGATCCTTGTGGAATAGGACTGATTATATGCCCTAGACTAACTTTTACAAATTCATTTCCACATTATTTTACTGCATATAAATTGATGGCTCTTTGACTTCTCCTTTGAATTGGTCATAGAATTTTTTCCAGTTCCTTCATTAATAATGAATTAAGTGAAATCTAATATATGTTCATTTTATACCTTTATGAGGGACATTATTTTTATCCTCTTTTAAAATTTATCCTTTAACACTAACATCACCTCTCCTCAAATGTATACTGATAAATGGAATACATGCGTCACAAATACAAACCTGACATTACCATAAAAGCCCATTTATATTGCTGTTGCTGGGGGACAAGGATAACTACTGTATTATTGACTTTCTGTATAAAATGAGCAATACTCACCGAGAGCACTATGTAGAGGAAGAAGGACCTAATCAAGGTTGTATTATTGGCTACAAAACTCTTTATTATGGGGTTTTTACCCTGTTTATAAAAAGCAGAAGCCACAAAAGGTCCTAGAGTATAACGTATCAAATAATATTGATCAGACATCTACATACTTGCTCTTTGACAAAATGAAGAAGACAGCAGAGCTTACTGATTTAGCCTGGATACTTAGAAATACTAAATATGCCTTAAGAGACCCTGGGAGCTGTAAATGGTTAATGTGCTCAGCTGCGAACTGAAAGGCTGGAAGTTCGAATCCACCCACAAGCACCTCAGAAGAAAGGCCTAGTGATCTGCTTCTGAAAAAATGAGCCATTGAAAACCCTATGGAGCAAAATTCTATTCTGACACACACAGAGTCGTCATGAGTAGGCATCAACTTGATGGCAATTGATTTAAACATGCCTTTGACACTGGCTTTGGAACAAATACAACTATAAAAATAAAATTACGTATCTCAGCAGGGCTGAGTTTGATTCATCTTTCTTTCCAGAGGATTCCTTGGCAGCTAACCAAAAAATTGGAGCTTTGAGTCTACCCAGAGGCACTTTGGAAGAAAGGGCTTGTGATCTACTTCTGAAAAATCAGCCACAGAAAACCCTATGGAGCACAGTTACGGAGTGCATTAACTGTTTGCACCACCCAGGGACCATGACAGAGTAGAAACGGTAGGGTTGATTATGAGTTTCCATAATAAGAAACCACTCTTGTCATGGGTCTTGATATTCTAACATATCTCAAGTGTTATTGCTTCTTCTTCCTTTTTTAAATTGGAAGCATTTGGTGGCTTACAGTCAATTCTTTTTTCTAATTAAGTTGATGTCTCTACTTCGATAATTTTTTCAGGAGAAGGATTAAAATTCTTCGACTTACCAGTAATCATCTCCAGCCATGCATTTTTCATAAACAGGACCGTCTAGCTCTTTAGCATCTGGGAAAATAGTCTCATGGTGGATGATGATGGTTTTGACAATTTCATTTACATGAGCTTGGCAAGACACCTGATCCTGTATTTCTGGGACGGGCATCAACGTTGGGCCAAAACAAATGGCCAGATTATAAGGGTCCATCATGTTCTCATCACTGTACTGTGAAAGACTATGAAAGGAAGCAAGAAAGGAGTTATGAAAGAACAAGGGGCAGAAAAGAGAACAGATGTCTAATAAGATACTTCCTATTCAGAAAAATAAGGATCTAAAATATTTTATCTGATTTTTATTATTAGAACAAAATAATATTCCATCTTACTTTAAATTTTCTTAGTGAACTCCAAAGAAACTAAAGCAACTTATGGTCTTTAACTAGACAGAAACTAAAAGTGGAATATAAGTTCCATTTGCTTAAAATTAAGTGGTATTTTTCAAAGCCAAGGGCTAGTTTAATATAATATCCACTACAATGGGGGCCAAGATCAAGTAAATGAGTTTCATTTGTAAACACTATGGTCAGGCTGTAAATGCTGCTCAAGTATATCGGGAAGGGACAGTCACGACCTCCATAAAGCTTAATGACTGTCTTTAAAGTTGTTTTCCTACTACTCAAAAGTATTTCAGATTTGAACTTTCTCCTATAAATTTTAAAGAATGCGTATAAGAAAACAAAGCACCTTTTCTTTGTAACCACTAAAAGGAAGCAACTAATAACCCCAGGCTTTATAACCTGCTTTTGGGTAAGATTAAAACTAGGCAACAACCAGTGTCACAAAAGATATAAACCCAAGAAAGGAAAAAGACTCCTCAACTCTCTCATTCCACTTAAAGGCTGGCAAAGTACAGACTTTGGGGAGGTTTCCAATTGTCTAATACTAATTTCTAAAGTCAGTCCAATGGATATTTGTAAGATATTTTCACAAGTGACTCAAAATAAGCCTGCTATTTATTGCTATGCCTCTAACACATCGGTAAAGGGTTGTTCTATGGAGACTTTAGAGATGTTATCGTTCAGTGTATAGAATGTCAATCTTGAAAGGAAATGTAAAATCCAGGTGAACAGGTGACAAATGGAAGGAGAAAAAAGAGACTCAACTACTTTGTCAGATGGTGACAAAGACAAAGAAATTGAAAGATCATGTGGTATGATACTTGACCCTTTTTTGGAAATAAGATAGTCTGGAAAGTAGGAGATACAAAAGCATAATTTCCACAGCTAACATATGCCTTCCCTTCTGCCATTTCTCAAACATACCATCTTAGAAAAAGTTCACAATAACAGCAAATTATCATGTTACACATCATCTTGAAAATGGATGTAGGAAGGAGAAACGGTTTCAGAGTAAGGGTGCTCTAACTTTCGAAAGACACACTTAAGTTCAGGAGAAGGGTCTCAGTTAATTTTTCTGGCTCTTTAATTTAGTGCGGGCTTCAAAAGCACAAACTTGATATGAAAATGTTAAAGTTTTGATTTTACAATTTAAAAAGAATAGCCTACTCTCTCTTTTCAAAACTCCTGTCCCAAGGATTCTACCCTCGAGGCTAGGTCCTTGTCTCTCTGGACAAAGGCAGGTATGGGGAGCCAGGGGCGTCTTATGGCAGAACCACTGGAAGCAATGCCAGCCCTGTGATTCATGGCATCTTTGCCATTTTGTTGAGATCCATGGTGAGTTAGATCCAGGTGTTCAAAGCTTCTTGTTTAGCAGTCTGCTTTCCTAATCCATGTGGTTTACTGGTTCACAGTGAAGGTTTCAACAGTGCTCAGGCATGTCAGTAAAATTTCGTAGAGACGTCAGGGAGAGGGCCAGCAAGAATGCAAGGCACTTCACATTGGGAGGGAAGGCAGCAGGCAATTAAAAGTGAAGACAGTGAGCCTCCAGATTTTTACAACTGCCTGAGTGACTACTCCTTTGCTCATTTAAAGGTAAATATTTACGGCATCTCTTTAACCTAAACATAATTTATACCCATCCCTGAAGACACTGGAGCCCTGGTGGCGAAGCGGCTAAGAGCTCAGCTGCTAACCAGAAAAAAAACACTGGCAGTTCAAATTCACCAGCTGCTCCTTGGAAATTCTATGGGGCAGTTCTGCTCTGTCCTGCAGGGTCGTTATGAGCTGGAATCGACTCAGTGGCAATGGGTTTGGTTTGGTTTTGGTCTCTAGATACTGCTTATTTTTCAGTGGTGACTTCTGTATAAATGGGTTCCTACTGTCATTGCTGAATACTTTAGTCAGCAGGAGAGTCTCATTCTGTATGGATCTCTGCCAGCATTTCCCAACTGTATGACACTTGGGGTCAAACTGGGTGAATATGATATCAGGAATAGTCAGCAGGGTTGTAACAAATCCCCATGGCTTCTGAGAACTCAAAGCCTCTAGTGAAATAGGTAGACAGCTGCCACTGAGTTGACTCTGACTCATGGCAATCTTATGTACAGAACAAAACATTGCCTGGTCCTGCATAATCCTCATGATTGCCAGCATGTTCAAGTCCATTCTTATGGCTATTGTGTCAAAGGTCTCCCATGCCCTTGCTGGCCCTCTTCTTGATGTTCTCCTCCAGTGACTGATCCTGATGACATTCCCAAGGCAAGTGAGTCAAATAATGTTCTGTTGTGATCCATAACATTTTCATTGCCTAGTTTTTGGAAGCAGATCACCAGGCCTTTCTTCCTAGTCTGTCTTAAAACTCTGCTGAAACCTGTCTACCATGGGTGATCCTGCTGGTATTTGACATACTGGTGGCACAGCTTCCAGCATCACAGTAAGACAGAAGCCACCACAGTACGGCAGGCTGACAGACGGATGGTGGTCCAGTGAAATAGAGAGGAGAAAATACCCTAATTTTAGGAAGGAAGAATCAATGCCAGGACAAAAAGACTTCCCCCCACACTTACTCAATTAATTGACTGCCCCTGGATTTCTTCATTTCTAACTGCTTAACTGAAACGTTGGATGGCAAGGGGACTTGTAAATAGGACTTGGGGAAGATGCTCTTATAATGGAGTCTATGTTTCAGAAGTAACATGACTGAAAATCAGGTTGCCTAATTAAAAGAGTAGTTTCTTTGAAAATCAGTGTAGTATTAAGATTTCTGTTACACTGTTTTTGAGAATGTTTAAGAAATACTTTCTTCTTGACTAGGTCTCATTTTGCTGAATTTGTAGGAATTCTTTTTTGGATCTGTGATGAATCTCGTCTACAATTCTACCCCCTAACCCCCAACTTCAACATTGAAAATCACAGATATTTTCTGCAGTGAGCAAGTGGTTTACATCATTTTCATAAAGACATCCATGACATTAGCTTTGGATGAAAACAGGAAAACACATATTTCACTAAAAGGTACTCTTTTTAGTAAGAGTTAGATATTTTTGCATTTATGTCCACAGTTTCCGGGGTACAGCTTTCATCGCTCATACAATGACCTTGATCTGATGAGGAAAAATGTACCTTCAGTCTAGATTCAATCATTTTCTCCCCGATGTTGCTGATAAATGGAACCCAAATGTACATTTCACAGGATCCAAGAACAAAGACAGAATTCAGAAGCAGTGCAAATGGAATTAAGATGAGGATTTTGGCAGAGCATGAGAGTACTTACTGACTGAGGAAGGCAAAGAGGTACCTCATCACTATAAGAACCGACCTGGGCAGGATCAGAAGGAGTTTGCGGATGTGAAGCGCCCTCTCATAGAGATTATCTATTCCTATAGAAAGAAGATGACACGATTAGGATCCTTTCACTCGCCACATTTGAAGAAAAACATTGTAGTACATATTACAGGTATGTATCTGAACATGAGCAACGCAATTGTAATCAATATTGTGAATAAGTGGTAAGCTTGTGTGTACCCCTATTTCTGAGGGTCTCCTCTAACCCATCACTGTTTTGATTTCCATGGTCTTAGCCTTGAGTAATTTCAAATTTTCCAGATTTAAAAATCATTTTGCACTTGCTGCTATTTCTAAATTTTGCATCTGATACGATTTCGACTCCTTTTTGTTGTATGTTAACTAAAGTAGCTTCTTGGGGCGTGGCACCCCCCACCACATTTATTAATCCATCATATTATTTATTTGACTATTACTATGATCCAGGCACTGTACTAAATTTGGAATCTCTCCTTCCTCTAAATTACCACAGCATTTTATTTCTATGATTTTTTACTTTGTATTATTTCATTAATTCCTTTAAAATATTTAGGAGAGCCTACTAGGTTTTAAGCACAGGGTTAGACATGAGGGACACATTAGTACAATCTTGCTCTCATAGAACTGAAGCCCTGGCGATTACAGTTATTTATTTCCATATCCTGTCTTCCCTGTTGGATGATAAACTTCCTGAAGAGAAGGGCGCCTGGGACTTCCAAGTATCATTTTACCTCTTTACTAGGAATACAAATTGTCCAAAGCTTCTTAATACTAAATTGCTCATGAACAGTAGCAAAAATATTAGGTTACTAATAATAATCCCTTATTTGTATAATGTTATATATTTTACAACACATTTTCACATTTGTTATCCAATATAATGTGAATAAAAACACTGCTGAGTAGGCAGGACACACACTTATCACTCTTATTTACAGGGTTAGGAAAATCCCCATTTAACAGATTAGAACTAGAGAGGTGAAGGGGTTTACCCAAGGTTGGCTGGCTAGACAGAAGGGGCGGAGCTGGACAAGAACCTATGTTTTCTGTTTCACAAGTCTGGTTGTCTTTCTTGGATTTCAAAGTACCTTTATATAAAGTACAAGTTTGAAGACACCCAGTAAGCACACATTTGAGAAAATATTTCAGAGAAAAATAATATACTTCCTATAATTTCGTATCACTGTATTTGTTCTTAATTGCTTTTAAGATGTTCATGTATCCTACTTGAAAATTTCCGTCCTTAGCTCCTGACATCGTAGTCAATTGATTCTCCTTCCACTTCTCCTTAGGATTTTTTATCTTCTCCCACCCATGAATGTAGTTGTCCCTCAAAGATCTCTACCTGGTTCTCTTCAATGGCAACCTCATCCATTCTTAAGGGTATGACCATCGCTTCTGTGAAGATGGCATCTTTGCTTCACTTTTCTCCTTTGTGTGAGAGCTTAAGCCCTATTGCTTATACCTCTGAATATCTCACTACTAATTTCCTAGTAGAGGCCTTTATTCTAATCTGGACTATCATTAATATTCTCCTAACTCAGTTTCCCTTTCTCCAATTCTCCTTAAACCAGTGGTTTTCAACCTTGGCTTGGAATCATTTGGGGAAATTTTTTAAAAATGCTGATGGCCAAGATTTTTTATACAGCCAAGGTTGAGAACCACGGCTTTAAAAACTCATGCCAAGCTCGTTTTTCTGGAATCTAGAGTGCTGATCCCAGTCGCTTTCCACTTATTATCAACCTACCAGGCTAACTGAGCATTTTATTTTTCCCTCCGCACAGCTGAAAAGGTGGGAAAAATACATTAGGACTATTCTCGCTTAACTACTGATGACTGGCCAAACGGCAAATAATTTATCAGCAGTACCATCAGGATTCCTAGGGAAAACCGTGTCCATTCCCACTTTTGAGTATGCCGTAGCTTGAACTGTATCTGTCATTTTTCAGAAAATGGGATTTCAGAAACTCTTTAACCAGAATGTAAATAAAACAATATCATGCAATTAATACTCCTGTGACATTTTTAATTTTTCAAAATAAACTTATAACTAATAATAGTATGATTTCAGTAATATTGAAATGGATATGTTTATATTCTACCTTTCTATTTGGAAAGCATTTCAAAATGGAAAAAGAAAGTAACACTATGAACAAGGAAGGTTAGTCACATCTATTGAGTATGAGCACCTTGTTTAATAACGTTTCCAGCCAGTGATTTTGATATTTTTTTCCTGAAAAGAGGGAGTAAAGGGCTTAACCGCGCGCGCACACACGCGCGCACACACACACGCACACACGCACACACACACACACAGCAACACAGCTGCATAAATTCACTCAGGTCACCAGAACTCAATAATTAAGTTATCAGCATTTCCACTCAATTCAGTCCAAGTATCTCAACAGGATCAAAACATGTCACAGAGTAAGCTGTTTATTTTCCATGAAAACTTCATGTGATCCTTAGGGAGCCCACACTGTACAGAGAAGAAAGATGAAATACCTACAGATGAAGAAATTTGCAAGTCATTGAGAATTTAATTGGGTGTATTTTAAATCAATAAATGCTGTATTCAGGCATAGCTGGATTATTACTTCATTTCAGAAATTAACTAGTTAAAAGTTCATTACCTGAAATAATAATTTTTTTAAAAAAGTATAATTGTTGCTGCTTTAAAGACTAAAAAGATGATTTAGCACACCCATATCTAGAAAGCCTATCTCAAAAAATGAAAAAAAAACCCTCAAAGATGAAATTTTAAAAGTAAACATTGAGATTTAGTAGCATTTATTTCCTTGTTCATTAAAAAATTGTTTGCATAAATGATTTTATGTTCATGCCTCAAGCCAAACAGTTTCAAAGTTCAATATATTTATGCAAATGATAAATTATAAAGATGAATTGTCCCTTTAAAGGTCTCCTGGTTGGCTATACCTTCTACTCTTTACCAACTACATATAAAGCCATTAAGGGTTATAATTAAAAACAAAACAACAACTTCTGCCATTGAGATTGAGAATCTGGAGTGCTTTAAGAGTTAAGTCTATTGATTCTCCAAAAGAATCCTCACTTTAAGGTTGAGGTCAGCTACCAGCGAGGTTTTAGCATCTTAAAGCTAGATTGGGAAGGGGGCCCTAGAGTTTAAAAAAATAAATAAATAAAATAAAAAAGAAAGAGAAAGTAAAAACAAAACAAAACAAAACAAAAACCCATTCTTACTGCATTATTGACCTTTAATATTTGTCAGCTCCCATGGGGGCTAGTCATGCTCCAGGCTAGAAGAGAACACGGGCATTGCTTCCAGGAGGCTTAACCTTAATTCAAGATTGTCTCGTTTCTCTCTTTCAGTTCTATACTTAGTCCTGCAATTCCTTCAAAGGCAGTTTCAAAATATAATCTAAAAAGTGTTGGATGGACTCAGCCATAAAGAGAAAAGAAGTTCTGATATATACTATAATACAAATGAAGTTTGAAATCATTACGTTGAGTGAAATGTTGTTAGTCACAAAAGGACAAATACTGTATGATCTCACTTATATAAAATAGGCAAAGTATAGAGCCCAAAGCTTATTAGTGGTTCCCAGGGATGGGAGGGAAGGGGAAAGAAGGAGTCATTGCTTACGGGACAATGAGTTTCTGTTAATGGTACTGGAATAATTTGGAAAAGGATAGTGGTGATGGTTATACAACATGCTGAACATAATCAAAGTCACTAAATTATACACGTAAAAGCTATTGAATTGGCAAATGTTGTTATATATTTGTATCACAATAAAAAAATGTATTGGAAGTCCTGTGAGATGCAACTAAAAAAATTCAGAAGAGAAAAGCAACAGGAATATAAAAGAGTGATACCAAAAACCTTAGTAAAATTATGTGAGGCAGGCATACATTCTCTACCACTATAGTAAACACAAATCAGAGCAAAGCAGAATTGCTAGCATTCCTGAAGTAGAAGCAAATCTATCTGCCCCAGAGGCCTCAGACCACGATGGCTGTGAGCGGCACTCAGAATTTTACCTCAACAGACTTGCAGCCTACATCCTACAGGAGTCTTGCTCCAGTACAAATGACTCATTTACTCTCCTGAGCCCAGTTAGCAGGTCAAAATTTATGGTTGCTGCTGGCACTCTGGCTAATGTACATTCCTAGCTGGGCCTGAGTGTGGCAATTCAAGGTCTTTCACAATCCTTGCTTGGATGAAAAGATGGATCTTTTCTTTCCCTCAGAAAAGCTGTCAGTGAGGAAAAGCAGTATTTCATTTGGATTTCTTTTAAGCTGGGCTTGGTTTCCACAATACAGGATCTCATGCAATTAAGTAAAAGTGGTATTCATTCAGTCTTGGTCACATGCTCAAAGCCCTCCAGGCTCATTTATGTTCTTTTTCAAACACCACAATGCTCTCATGTCAGTGTCCCAACTTCACTTCACAGTGGTTTGACAGCTCCATGTAGATGCATATGAAAAATTTACCACAAAGCACAAGTTACTTTAGAAAATGGCAAAAAGTCCAGATGACCTCTCCTCTGAAAATGCCAGTTTCTCTGTGGCACCATTTGCAAGAGTATTTGTTTGCCAGAAAATAAATAATAAATCACAAGATGCAAATTTATCCTTAAGTATGAAGGCAGCGAAGGAAATTCCTTGGTGGCCACATTTAGAAAAGGTTTACTTAACAGCAGAACCAAAAAGAAAAACAAAAACAAACCCATTGCCGTCGAGTCAGTTCTGACTCACAGTGGCCCTACAGGACAGAGTAGGGTTTCCAAGGAGCAGCTGGTGGATTCGAACTGCTGACCTTTTGGTTGGCAGTCGAACTCTTAACCACTGAGCCACCAGGGCTTCATTAATAGCAGGCACTTCAAATATTTCTGCACTCCATAGCCAGTTAGTATTCAAGGTGAATTTACCAGTCACAGGATATTTTTAGGGTCACTCTAACGATTTCAAGGTTGTTAATCAATTATATGTGTGTATGAATGAAAGGGAAAAAAAAAAAAAATAAAGGGAGGTTCTAATAACTTTGGGTGAATCTTAGCCTAGCCTTGAGATGAGAGTTAGCAGCGGCTCTCCTAGGTAAGAACTGAAATGCTTACAAACGTCTCTAATTACACTCTTAATAGGCTGACTTCTGAGAATTAATTCATTGCTTTCTTTCCCATTTAAACAGCAGTGCTGTAGAAATAGTATTTCCTGTTCTGATAGATTATCATACTGAGGTTAGTAAAGAAACTGAGTCTTAGTCTAGGAAGTGTTACCTATTCAGTTTAGCCTAAGTCTATTAAAGTTTTATTTTTCTTTAAGGATAAAAGGAATCCCTAAGAAAACTTATAAGGCATCAAGTGGAAATGTTAATAAAGCTAAAGAATTTTTAGCAGCAAAAACATGTTACAGCACCAGTAAAACAGTGAAAGCTTTTTTTTTTTCATGAAACAATCAGAAATGGACAAATAGATTTATGTACTAAGAGGCTTAATGCAGTACTTTCTGTAATTGCAAAATTACTGGAAACCACCTAAACTTCTAAAAATAGGAGATTTGTTAAGAAAAAAATACAAATCATTATATTGCCATTAAAAACTATATTTTGAAAAATATTTATTGATATGGAAAAATGTTAGTGATATCATTAAATTAAAAAAGTGGTTTATAACTAGTATTGTATGATATAATTTTTATAACAACTTTATTGAAATATAATTCATATGACATATAATCCCTATACTATTCAATGGTTTTTAGTGTATTCAGAGTTGTACAACCATCACCTCAATCAATTTTAGAATATTTTTATCACCCCCAAAAGAACCCTTTACCTGTTAGCAATCATGCAATATAATTTTCATTAGAAGTATATAGGTGTAGTATATCCATACCATGGAATACTATTCAGCAATAAACACAAATGAAGTACGATGCATGTTACAACATGGATGAACCTTGGAAACATTATACTAAGTGAAATAAGCCAGCCACAAAAGACTACATATTGTGTGAGTCCACTTATATGAAATGTTCAGAATAGGCAAATCTAGAGACAGAAAATAGATTAGTGGTTGCCTAGGGCTGGAGTGGAGGATGTTATGGGGAAATGAGGAGTGACTGCTAATGGGTATAGGTTTTCTTTTCGGAGTGATAAAATGTTCTAAAATTGATCGTGGTGATGGTTGCACAATCCTGTGAATATACTAAAAACCAGTGAATTGTACACTTTAAAGTGGTGAATTTTATGATATGTGTATTGTATCTTAATAAAACTACAGTAAAAAACTATGTAGGTGTATGCAAAATGTACAACTCAAAAAACCAAACCCACTGCCGTCAAGTCAATTCTGACTCATAGCGACCTCATAGGGTTTCTGGGGCTGTAAATCTCTATGGAAGCAGACTGCCACATCTTTCTCCCACGGAGCAGCTGGTAGTTTCAAACCACTGACCTTTTGGTTAGCAGTCAATTGTTTTACCCACCTCCTCACAAGGCTCCTTAAAATCTGGAAAGGTATGCTAAAAATGTTAACACCTCTGTGGGGAGGTATGATGATTTTTGTTTCTTTATTTTCTAATTTTTTAAAATAATGATTACATATTATTTGCATATGAACACTACTTTCAAAAAGTACTGACTAGCTATTTGATGATTTTAAGGAATTATCGTTAAATTTTTTATAAATGATAATGGTATTGTTGCTATGTTATATATTTAAAAAAAACCTAAACAAAACATAAGAATCCTCATTTTCCAGAGATACATACACACAGGAGAAATGACATGATGTCAAAGGGATGAAGGAGGGGATATAGGTGGGACATTTGGCCCAGAAATGAAAATTGTTAATGCTAGGTGTTTACTAATTATCTGGGGGCTCGATATATCATTCGATTTTTTTTTGTAGATGTTTGAAATTTTCTATAATAAAAAAGTTAAAAAGAAGGCAAATTACAAACAATGTGGATAGTATAGTTCCACTTTTAAATTTTTTAATGGTGTGTGCACACATGAATTTAAAAAAAGACCAGAAGGAAGTGCACTTAAATATGTAAACACCATTGGTTGTCTTCGGGTAGTGGCATTATCGGTGACTGCATTCTGTTCTATGTGCTTTTCTGTATTTTTCAAGCATTCTACAATGACTACATGTTGGTTTTATAATAGAATCCTCACCCCTTTTAATAAAACGTTTCCTTATGTCCAAGTAGTCTCCTAAATAATAGCACATAATACACAATGAAATGCAAAAATTTCATCTCGGCTTATAACCCTGAGGCAGCCAGGAAAGATGATTAATTGCTTAAATGGCTCTTCTAGAGCAAGCCAGTTGGACCTATGCCCTGGGGAATCTCAGAGCCAGGGTACATGGAAGTTCCAGAAGCTGCCCAGACTTTGTGGGTATGACCTGGAGCACTCACAAAACCATTCACAAAGTGGATGGTTTAAACCAAAAACAAAAACCCTTGGGTAAGGAACTGAGAAACTACCAAATTTGTCAATTCAATTTAGAATGCATTTAATTTCATTATGTCTCTATCTACATAAGTAATTTTTAAAATAAAATTTGCAGTGAACAGTGCAATTTTTTTTAAGAGAATGCTAAGACAAATTCCCTTTTACTACGTGTATTTTCAAGCTTCCAAAAGATGTGGTCATTTAGGGCCATCAAAATGGCAAAAAAATAATGCACCATAAAAATATATTTCCCCAAACAATCCAAAATAGGTAAGCAAAAAGTAGCATGCTGCAGGGACTGTTATGGATTGAACTGCTTCCTCCAAAAATGGGTGTCAACTTGGTTAGGCCATGGTTCCTAGCATTGTGTGACTGTCCACCATTTTGTCATTTGATGTGTTTTCCTATGTGTTGTAAATCCTGCGTCTATGATGTTAATGAGGCAGGATTAGAGGCAGTTATGTTAATGAGGTAGGACTCGGTCTACAAGATTAGGTTGTTATCTTGAGTCAGTCTCTTGAGATATAAAAGAGAAAAGTGAGCAGAAAGACAGGGGGACCTCACACCACCAAGAAAGTAGCACTGGACCTGGGGTTCCTGCTGAGAAGCTCGTAGACCAGGGGAAGATTGATGACAAGGACCTTCCTCCAGAACTGACAGACAGAGAAAGCCTTCCCCTGGAGCCGGCACCCTGAATTCAGACTTCTAGCCTCCTAAACTGTGAGAGAATAAATTTCTCTTCATTAAAGCCATCAACTTGTGGTATTTCTGTTATAGCAGCACTAGATAACTAAGACAAGGGCTTAAGTGAACTCTTAGAAAAGATGAAAAGGGAAGATTTTCTATACAAAATAACTGTCACATAAAATTACCTTAATAGGGAAAATCAAACACAATTATGGCAGTGCTAGTAAAGAGACGGGTAAAAAAAATCAATCACCTTGGCTATCTCTTTTTTTCCCATGTTGTTGCTATTTGTCATTAAGTTGATTCTGACTCATGGTGACCCCTTGTGTGAAGAGTCGAATTGCTGCATAGGGTTTTCAAGTCCATGACCTTCAGAAGGCAGATTGTCAGGTCTGTCTTCTGAGGTACCTCTGGGTGGGGTTTGAACTGCCAATCTTTTGGCTAGTAGTCAAGTGCTTAATCATTGTGCCACCCATGTTTGTATCATTTACTAACATGGGTCACTTTTATTTTAAGCATCTTACCTTGTGCTTATATTTAAACATCTTTTAAGCCTCTTGAAGTCAAGAGTCAATTCTGTGAATACCCAGAGAGCCTTGCATATTGTAGATAATTAATCAACTTGGATCAAATTATCGGAAGGTTGTAATAGCAAGGAGAGGATATAATGATGAATGACATACTATACCATTCTTAAGAATTTATTGAAAATCTAGGAAAGATACAGATACATCATGAGCACACAGGTAAGAGAAAATGCCTGCCTGGAGATAAATCAGTAATAGCCTAGAATCTCATCTTTTTAAGCGGTTAGATGATAGAGGAAAAGGGGTCTCATATATAGTGCCCATATATGTTCTAGAAAGACCTCCCATTCTGCAAAACTGCATTAAAAGTTACAGGACTAACGAGGAAAACAGTTGGAGCACACCTATGAAACTTTGTAACCAGAGCACTAATAAAAACATTAACAATCTTATTAAAATTATTAGCACAGTTAACTCTCCATTGGCATGTGCACTTATATCACAGCCAGTCACTCCTTTGCAGGTTAAACCCCAGGGCCCCTGCTTCTTCCTGCAAGATGTATGGCCTGGAGGGCATTCACTTCTAACAGAGACCGTTTTCATCAAAATTAAAAATTGATCCAGGGTGAGGTCAAGATTATTAATCTATTGATTTAATACAGGGAGAAATGTCTTTGCAGCTTCTTTATTTACACCTGAAGCATCCCAGACACTGCTTGCATGAAAGAAAGTTCTTCTGTAGCTTTTCAGCTGTTTTCTGGTGGTCTTTTATATTTTGTTAAGGCTGACTCTTTAATTGTGAGAAAGCTTGACTTTGTTTCAAAACACTTTAGAGCACTAGGGAAAATCTTGCCGGAACCAATACAACTTCAGGGTTATACCAACATCATTTCTAAATGCATGTGAAGTTAATTACGTCAAAGGAACACATGTTTAGCAGAATAGACAGATTGGTAAGTGGCTAACCCAGGTATTGGCATACTTGAGCCTGAGTTTATAGTAGGAACAGTTGTAATAGCAGTAGTGACAATACCACCCCCCCCAAAAAAAAACAAAAAACCTCAAACCCATTGCCGTCGAGTTGATTCTGACTCATAGGAACCCTACAGGACAAAGCAGAACTGCCCTATGGGTTTCCAAGGAGTAGTGACAATAGCTAGGAACATTTCAAGGCTTACTATGTGCTAGGCATTATACTAAACACTTTATATGGATTATGTCATTGATTTTTCACACAGACTGTGTTAAGCAGACGAAGAAGCTGGTATTTAATGAGACTAAGTAACATGCCCAAGGTTACAAAACTAGTAAGTGGTGAAGCTAGGATCTGAACCTAGATATTTCAAAATCTATGGCCTCAGCTTTTAATAACCACAAAGAAATAATACCTTTCAGCCAATGAAAGTGAGAAATAAAATTATAATGGTAATTGATAATGTTGCGCAATGTTCTTTTTCCAACTGGTACATGTCAGCATTACAGCTGATATGATGTATGTACCTAGAAAACCACTAAGCAATGTAGAATACTGATTCTTTTTCCAGACTTAAGCTCTGTGGGTAGGATGTCAGGGAAATCTTTGGACATGGCCAGAGGAGAATTCCAGAACTGTGACACCTCCTTTCAGTTCTTTCCAGCTGGGTCAGAGGCCGGCTGTGATGACTCAGGCTGTGAGAAGGCCTTGGAATGGACACACAGACACACTTCTGAATTCCACATAAGACGTCCGACTGTATGGGCAGCAGGGGTGGGGGGTGGATAATGCCTAACTAGAGTTAGGACTTTAGGCACAGATGCCAACAAAATAACTTTTGGTGGTCTTCTACTCTTCAAGAATGGCACAGGACCGGGCAGTGTTTCTTTCTGTTGTGCACGGGGTCGCTATGAGTCAGAACTGACTCGACGGCACCTAACAACAACAACTACTCTTCAATTTACTTCATTTAAATTCTATTTAACAAAGATATATTGAGCCCTTACTATGTGCCTGGATTAACTATACCAAGTATTGGGGTTACAAAAATGAATACTCCATCAAAAGTTCATGGGCCTGTGGAGCAAACTGTAGTCATTTCATGGAGCATACTTTGTGCCAGGTGCTTTTCTTGGCACTTTACATGTATTAACTCATTTAAGTCTCATAATAACCCCAAGATGTAGGAAGTAATGTTTTTCCTATTTTATAGATGAGAAAACTGAAGTGCAGAGAGGTTAAGAAACTTGCCTAAGATCACACAGTAAGTGGGAGAGCTACGATTTGAACTCAGGCAGTTAAGAGTCTAGAGCCTGCACTCTTAACCTCCTCCCTACACGGCCTGACTAGCAGAAGGAGACCGAGAGGTTAAAAACATGATAATGTGGGGTGATAAGAGAAATTACAGACATGCACAAGGTGGAATATTGGTAGAGGAGAAGGTGATTAATTCTGCAGGGATGGCAGAGGGATCAGCATGGGCAAAGGCATGGGCTGTGAGACGGCCACCGTGCTTGCAGTTTTGCTATTACTGAAACAGAAAGTAAACCAGGTAGGGGCAGCAGGAGATGAGTGCATAGCAGTAGGAAGAGGTCAGACAGAGGGAAAAACCTCTGTGACCACACTAAGGACTTTGTATTTTAGATGGGAAATATTGAAACAGGGGAGAGTGACATAACCCAATCTGCACTTTAGAATCTAGGTGCAGTGTGGAGGATGGAATGATGTGGGGCTGGGAGGGAGGGCAAAACCCACAACCAGGGACTACATTTAAGAGACTGTAACAATACAGGCATTGGTGGTTCAATGGTAGAATTCTTGCCTTCCATGCAGGAGACCCAGGTTCGATTCCTGGCCGATGCACCTCTTGCACAGCCACCATCCGTCAGTGGAGGCTTGTGTGTTGCTATGATATTAAACAGGTTTCAACAGTGCTTCCAGACTAAGAAAGACTAGGAACAAAGGCCTGGTGACCTACTTCCAAAAATCAGCCAATGAAAAAACTCTATGGGTCACAATGGTCTGATTCTCAACCTATCATGGGGATGGGCAGGACTGGGCAGTGTTTCATTCTGCATAGGGTCACCGTGAGTCACAGGCCGACTCCATGCCAACTAACAACAACAAAAACAAAAGTCCCAGCAAGAAACCCAAGGCGACAGTGATGGGGAAGGAGGAGTAAAGTAGAGAGATTTTTCTGAGGTCACGTTAATAGAACTTGGAGATTCAGGAGTAGGGGAGGGTGGGCAGTAGACTTGGGAAGGAGGAGGTTTCTCCATTAAGAGTAAAGTTCAATTCTTATGGAAGTCTTCACTATGTGATTTAAATCAGCTACAGATGGAAAGCATGGCCCCTGGATTCTTTATCAGCCCAGAACTAAAACAATTTCCAAGGCCAACTCTTCAGACAGGGATTGGACTGGACTGTGGGACATAAAGTGATACTCATCAGGGGTGTGCCTCTTAGCTCAAGTAGATACAAGAGACTAAATGGGCAGCTTCTGTCTGGAGGTGAGATGGGAAGGCAGACAGGGTTAGGAGCTGGCTGATTGGACATGAGGAACCAGGGGTGAAAAGGATGAGTGTGCTGTCGCAGTATGGGGAGAGCAATTAGGGCCACATAACAATGTATGTATGAATTTTTGTATGGAAATAAATAAAAATAAAAATAAGTAAATAAATAAGTCAGCTACAGACCCTTGCCTTGGAACTTAGACTTCTAAAGGGGCAGTAGTTTTTAGATGTGTGGTACCCAATTGTGGTAAATATCTAACTCCTGGAATCATTATTTTTACCTTCTGTCATGGTCATGTCGGAAGCCCCTACTGAAGAAAACAGCAATGCTTTACTCTGCTGATGATTATTGGTCTTGTAATATATCATACACCGTCCCAGAGCAACTCTGCCTATTAGCTTAGGATGCCGACCACCTGGTGTTCCTGCAGCGTAATAACAACCATTCATCTCATTTTACCTATTTCTTTAAGTAACAAAGATAGACAAATTACTCCTAAAGTTGGTTGAGAAAACCAAGAACCAAAAGGCAAAAACAAGTTACATTCCCATACTTACAACTTTCCCCTGTCCCTTAGCTGGTTGAGACCTGCCTTTTTGCTTTATTCCAGCCACCAAGTGGGAAGCTCTTGGTCTCTACTGGGCCTGGGTATGTTCAGGAGCAAATCTCACTCGGCTAAGGGTGAAGCCACAGCTGCAAGAATGACTGATGCTGGATCCAGAAATGAAACAAACCATCTCAGAAATCTGGTGGTAATGGGGGGAGGGACACGAGGAGGGACTACTGCCTTTTCTAAGAAGTTGGTTAGTGAAACAATTCTGGTGGGAAAAACTAAAAAGAAAAAAAATAATAAAATAAAAGTCTACTTACTGATACAAGAAATCAGATCATTAAATCTTTCCTTAGGAAAGAGGGGGTTTTCCAGCCCACGGAAATAGAGCTTCAGCACGCCAGCAACTGAGTTAATATCATGGTTACTCTGGTCATCAGCCAAAGGGTTTTCACCTTAAAAAAAAAAAAAAAAAAAAGTTAGTTGCATGCACAGAGCTTCTTTTCTTTCTCTGAACAAAAATATGTTTCCATGCACACACACATTTCTATATATACATGCATCTTTTAATTACCCTTTATGAAAGATTATATGGTACTAAAATGAAAATAATTGGTTTAGATATCCCACCCCATGATTAACCTAAAAATAGTTGGTTAAAATAAAGCTTCTTTTATATTATGATACCAAACAATCCCTTACAAGTTACCCAAATCTTAAAATAAAATGTTGTGGGACTTAAAATTTTACCAGCCTTTTTTTTTAAAAGCTAAAATCTATAATCTTAGTTTGACCTGTAGTCAAATACTACATTCTCAGTGTTTCTTATCCTAGTGGGTAAAAGACACATTATAGGTCTGTCTGGCTATGTCATTTGGGTCAGCAAAATTTATCAGAAATATTTAAGTCTTCACCTAATTGCAAACACCTGCAATTAAAATAAATAAATAGCTGTTCCCCAAAGTGGCACAGTTGGCGCTTATGGCACATTTGAAAGCTTATCTTGAGCAGTGGGAGATTCTGAAATCAGACAGAGGAATTGAAAATGTACTCTTAATGGTACCAAGGAATTTGTATTAAATATTTAAAAATATTATTGCAAATATAAAATTACTTTTTTAAAATGGTGAACAGTAAAACATTAGGTGAAAAAGTTGGCTATCCACATCACTGAAAATTAAATTGAGATAGAATCTTTAAGAAGTTTAATATAATGTTGTTGTTAGGTGCCGTTGAGTTGGTTCCAACTCATAGCAACCCTATGAACAACAGAACGAAACACTGCCCAGTCCTGTGCCATCCTCACGGATTTGCCCAATGCAATGCGTCTTTTGATTTCCTGACTGCTGCTTCCATGGGTGTTAATTGCAGATCTAAGTAAAATGAAATCCTTGACAACTTCAATCTTTTCTCCATTTATCATGATGTTGCTTATTGCTCCAGTTGTGAGGATTTTTGTTTTCTTTATGTTGAAGTGTAATCCATACTGAAGGCTGTGGTCTTTGATCTTCATCAGTAAGTGCTTCAAGTCCTCTTCACTTTCAGCAAGGTAGGTTGTGTCATCTGCATTTTGCAGGTTGTTAATGAGTCTTCCTCCAATCCTGATGCTGCATTCTTCTTCATATGGTCCAGCTTCTTGGATTATTTGCTCAGCATACAGATTGAATAGGTATGGTGAAAGGATACAACCCTGATGCACACCTTTCTTACTTTAAACCATGAAGTATCCCCTTGTTCTGTCCAAAAAACTGCCTCTTGATCTATGTATGGGTTCCTCATGAGCACAATTAAGTGTTCTGGAATTCCCATT
>NW_004444022.1:8765240-8848717 GCF_000243295.1 Trichechus manatus latirostris
CTTGATGTCATTCCACAACTCGTCTGGTCTTCAGTCATTAGTGTTCAACACCTCAAATCTATTCTTGAGATGGTCTCTAAATTCAGGTGGGATATACTCAAGGTTATACTTTGGCTCTTGTGGACTTGTTCTAATTTTCTTCGGTTTCAACTTGAACCTGCATATGAGCAATTAATGGTCTGTTCCGCAGTCAGCCCCTGGCCTTGCTCTGACTGATGATATTGAGCTTTTCCATCGTCTCTTTCAATATAATATGCAGCCTTAAATCAAAATCCATTTTTTATTCACAGATCTGCCCTTCCCTCCTAAAGTTCACAACAATTGTACATTTTAATTTTATCTTAATTGTTGTTTCCTGAGATAGTGGTTTATTTTCAGGGACCCATTGTTCCCTCTTCCCTGCTTGCAGGGGAATCCCTGCAGATGAATTAGCTAAAATATTCTTTTGCCTACTATGAGAAAGCCTCTCCCAAATAGGTCACAAACAATAACAAATAGCAGAGGAATTTCCAAAGAAAACAATGGAGCATTTTGCCTGTGGTGGCTGGCATGGGAACCTGATGCTTTATCACATTTCGACTCATCAACCTGAATATGGTCAGTGTAAGTGACTCGGCACACTTAGCTGCAGACGGTTAGGGGATATCTGCACATCACAGAAGTCAGAGAATTTGGAACAAGAGAAAACAACCTGGCCCTAAATTTACCTCTTTAACCAATGCTCCAACTTTCAAGGGCTCTATGCCAAAACTGGACCAGGGGAAATGGGATAGACAGAGAGGGTGACACTGTCTTCCTATGAATGTTCCCCCACCTGCCTTCTCAGCTTGATTTTCAAGCAGAGAAAGGAAGGTATAGATGTATCCAGAAGTAGATACAATACAAACCATTATAACTGCAGAGCATTAATAACTAATAGCCACCATTAAACAGTTAGGCATTTTCATGGATTATACCTAATCCTCGTAACAATCCTGCAACACTGCAGATGAGGAAGACAAGACCAAAGTAAGAGTTGAGTAACTTGACTCAAATCACACAATTAGTATATAGAAGAGCCTGATTTCATTCTAGGTCTGTTCGCCCCTAAAGACTATAGTTTTGCTAACCATTATGTGTTAATTAGCAATTTAGTAGGACCACGAACAAAAGTGAAGGACTAACTTGGGACATAAGGAAGAAGTTTGGGGATGTACTAAGCGGAAGGAAAGAGGTGCTAACAAAGGTAGTAGATGGGAAGCTGGGATGAGCTGCTTCTCACACACCTGTTGTCTAGGCCCAGTGCTATTCTTGCTACTTAGAACCCTTTCAGGTACAACCTTTGACACGTGTTGTGGATTATCAGTGCCAGTCCTATACCAGTATGCAAAGTTTACACGTTTTTCTACCCTTGAGTGGTGCCAATGGTTAATGCCCAGAAGTGCCTCAGAAGAAGGGCCTGGTGATCTGCTTTAGAAAAATCAGCCATTTAAAAAACCCTAGGAAGCATCGTTCTACTATGACACAGATGGGCTGGCCAAGAGTTGGAGTCGATTCGATGGCAACTGGTTATGGTTTTGGCTTCATCTCTCAGCTATTCTAAATAGATTCTTACTTTAGCATCCCAAATGAAGTAAACGTAAAAAGAAAGATTTGAAGATAAAAAGAATGAGTATGTCACTTCAGTCTAAAGAAGATGATGACTTTTTAACATGGTTTGCTTATAGCATAGACATGCAATTACCTCTCTCAAAGGAATTTTTAATATCATTGACTTCCACCTGGGAACCGGACACTCTGAAAATCCCCTGATGCTGAAGACCTGAAGAGAACAAACAGAAGGGAAAGAGGATAAAAAAATCCCCTCATATCCTCAAGGTCCCCTTTCCCCAATAATTACATGTTAATCCAAAAACACATTTACTCTAAATACTTCTAGTGATTATTTTTGAAAAGAATTCTGTAATTTACAGCTTACCATAGAGATTGATGAAGCGGATACAGCTTTCCACAATGAGGGGGATAACCTGTCCTGAGTCCTGGGTAAAGAGATAGAAACCAGTTAGCCTCAAAGGAGAAACATAAATCACACGTGAAAATAAAGCTCACAGTTTAACAGTAATTAAAGAGTGAGTGATTTTCATCCCTGTAGATGATCATTTCTAACTCTATCTCCTCTAAAATCTTGCACAAGGCCAAAAAAAAAAAAAGGTGAAAATTTATATTTAACCAAGGCATGTTTCAGTTCTGGAGCAAACCAAATTACATACATTTAAGGCAATCTCATTTTAAGTAACTCTGCTATGTCTAGAGGCATCAAAGCGAATTTATCTTTTACTTACGTTCAGGCTCTTATACTAAAGTGAATAAAGGAATCACTCTTTTTTTTTTTTTTTTTTTTAAAGATTTTTCATACAAGTAATCAATCTTTAATGAACCTGAAAAGAACTCTCCGAATTATAATCATAAAATGTTAGGACTGACTGGTTGTACTAGTCACCCAGGACAAACTCTCAGCCACCCAGGGATCCTCTCTCTGACATTCCTGAGAGCATGCCTTGTAGCTGACAACAGTTATCAAAAGGCTTCCATGTTTATAGATGCATGATACTAGAATTACTCAGTGGATACTTATAACATGCCATGTATTTATTTAGTCTTGCATCAGAACTTACTCATCCTTATAGGTTTTTCATTGTTATTATTTTTTTATGTTTTAAGAATCAAGAGCAAAATTGCACAAATGCATATCCCATTCGATCTTGTTTTCTTAGGATTTTTTTTTTGGCCTTCTTTCCCCACATCTTGTCATACAGTCACTGCATGCTACTGAACAAATGTGAATTCTAAAAATGCTTTAAAATGCGTGTAAGATGACAAATGAGATGAAGGAGCTGCTGAGGTCACAAGTTAAATATTTATCAATGTCATGCACTCCATGTAGTTAAAGAAGGTTACTGACTACAAAGTTATTTTTCATGTACTTTTAAGACTCTGCTCTTTCGGGAATTAGATCTTTAAAAGAAACCTTGGAGTTAAAAAATTATTAGCTGACATCAGGTCCTAATTCATGAGGAATTTTATTCTGAAACATAAGCAGTCAGTTGTCTTAATGTATTAGAACAATTCAGTATCCAGTAACCTTTCCAATGAAGCAGTGAGGGAAGGATTGGGAACAGTGTGGTGGTTCAGCAATTTAAATTCTTTATTCTTCCTAGAATGGGTAATACCTTTCTGAGGAACGGTTTTATTTTAGGGTTAAAACAATGTAATCAGTGTATAAACCAGCTAATGGTTCAATTACTTCTGGAGTCCAAATTAAGTTTATCTAATTAGTTCATTTGTTTTAGGGGAGTAAAGTTTATTAATTTCTTAAAGAAGTGCCTTAAGAATAAAAACACTTTTTAGTGTGTACTTGTTGGCTCATGAACAGACATATAATTACAACAAAACTGCATATGTGAGATTTTTCTTTAAGACTCAAGTATGCTTTAGGGGGAGTAACCTTTATATGAACAGTTCATACAACACTGTAATCTAAAAGAGCAACAGATATTTAAATGTAAGTGAAAAAAAGGAGAATATTAGTTCGCACCTCTGCTAAACCTAGTATTTAAAACAAAAAGAAAAACAGAATAAAAGGGTCTTTAAAGGAAAATGTTTGCAGTAAGAAAGTTCTAAATAAAAATATATTTTTGTACTTGCTTTATAGGTAACTGCTTATCTTTCAGCTATTATCAGGATTTCATTCAGATGCAATGAATTTTGTAGTTAAAGTAATGAGAGCGTGTGCATGTGTGTGTTTTAATTTAATTTCATGGATGGCAGATGCTTTGATAGAAAATATTTTGCAAGACATGAAACAATGGGTTGCATTCTATCTATCACTCAAACATCTCTCTTTGCGTCTCAGTTTCCCCACGGGAAAAAGAGGAAAACTGGTTTTACTCTTGGTGTCTCATAGTGATATAGTAGAGACTTCAATTAGTCTAGCCCTTTTCAGAAGCATAGAGACCTCTGCATCCTTTCTATCATGTTATTACCAAGTATTCATTAATGTGGCATCTTGGGATGGTGACGAATTCACGTAAGTGAATTTTCCACGATAACTGATTTATTCCTTCTTTAGTACCTAAATTTGGTTTCCTTTAACTGTTCTTAAAGAGGAATCTTTAAAAAAAAAAAAATGTGCTTTCCTATCATCGTCAGTGGTCATTCTTGTACTGTATTATCAAATATAACAGAATCATTCATTTGCTTCTTTGAGCTTTTTCTCTTTCTCTGCCAGACTATCAGCTGCACATCTCACTGCTTTCATTTTATCGTTCCCCTTTCTCCATCTGATTTGCCCTTGTTTATAAGCTATGGACTGGGAAATGAGATAATCAAATTTGACAATAATTTTATATTAAATTAGAGCCAATAAGGCTCTTCTGGGTTTAAGGCTTAAGGCAGTGGATTTGAGACTGTGCTTTAGGTGTTCAGTGGCTTTTTCACTTAATTCCAGGGTTAAGACTGGTTTCTAAGGCTGCCAGAGTTTCTAATCTATCTTTCTATGCATATATGTATCTATCTGTGTGTACATGCAGGCAGGCAGGCACACACACACACACACACACACACACACACTGATTTTTTAACCATGAGTGCACATTTTCAATAAACAGGCAAGTTTTTAAAGACAGTAAGATAACTGTAACATATCATTAAGGGAGGTTATTGATGATATGGTTTTCCACATAAATTTAGTCTTTGTAAACATTGCAGCCCATGTTATAAAATTTGTTAGCTATAAAAGAGAACGAAAGCCCCGCTCTTTTTTGTGTAATTTACACTGAGGTCCATAATCCAGTAATAAATGTGCATACGGCATTTAACACTGACTTTCCTTAATACAAGCCCTTCGCTCAAACTTGATACATTTGCAAAACACATATGGTAAAACCTAAGAGTTTGATCTACCTGTTTTTACTAGAGAAGATTATTCTCCTTAAGTCCATGTTTGATTTCTATAGTTCCTTTCTGAGTAAAGCCTATTTATAAACCTGTTTAATTTCCAACTGCAAACATTTTTCTTTTAAAGACCTTAAAAAAAAAAATCTAATTAAAGCCAAGCGTGGTTTTGAATGGCAAAAGCTGCTGCCCCCTCACTTCCCTGTAGCACTATACCTGCTGTCTCGTGTGCGAATTTCTTCTTCCTCGGCTAGAAGCATTATCAGAAATACAGGATGAAAAAGAAGACAGAGGGTAAAGCACAGATACAAGATATAGACTGCAGGGTCTTACAATTTATCCAATATAATGAATTCCTCAAGTCACGGGAAATCAAAATTCTTGCTGTGCTTCAGAGCTGGCCTAACAAACGCACTTTGAAAAATGTAATTTTTGTACCATCTCTTTTGCACCAGTAAAACAAAACATTTTTATCAGGTTGCTCTTTTGCTTTTTGTACAAATTATGCTTTTTCTTTCTTCTTCTTTTTTTTTAAAAAAATAAAGAAAGAAGGGTTTTCTCTTCCCAGGATAATAGCACCCACTTTTATTCCATCTTCTGAAGGCACTCAACCCAAATTTTCTTTCCTTTTTGACTTCAGGAAATATTATATTGATTTTCTGAGAAAGCAAAGAGCCCCAGGACAGACCTGGACATAATGACCTGCCTCCTTTTATGAGAGGCTGAGACCATTATAGTAAAAAGCATGGAGATCAGCCACCCAGATGGCTGGTGCCAGTACCTTGACGAATGTTTCCAAATCCCCATTAAACAACTTAGCATTATACTGTGAGCGGGGTCTGGACTTCCTGTGTTTCTGGGGCTTAGGGGGAACATTTGGAGGCCTAAGGGAAGGGAATATCATTACTGAGCATGACAGAAATCAAACATTAAATGAAACACTCATAGGTCACATCAAAATTACAAAACTAGGGCATTCCTGAATTCCTTCCCCATCCCCACCCTTTGGTGGAAACGGTCCCTCCCATTACCCATTTATTTACCTTTAATTAATGTATCAAAAAACATAGAGGCCATTCATATCCAGACTACTGTTTTCCTATATGTCATAGCTGACATTTATTTGTTTGCTGGTTTGTTTAAAAATCATAAGCATTACCAAATGGAATTGTGAGCTATTTAGTCAAATGCTACAAAGCAAGGCCTGTGTTACTTGGTTTACGAGTCATACAGTAAAAAAGCAGCTCTTAAAAAGGGCTCTGAAAGAGCCCAATATAAGAATTTAAATTTAATACTTTCAGTTCCCACATAATTCTTCAATGCAAATAATATTGCATCTATTCAATACCCCTCAGGTATTAAGGAGATTTTTATCTTATGCAAAAGTAACTATTAATGCACCACAAGTGAAAATATAGTTTCAATGCTCTTTCTGAGGAGGGCACAGGCTTACATGAGTTATTATTTCTTTAAAACAAACGGTCCCACTGCCTAAATATTTGTAGAACATTAAGATGCACATATTTATTCCATACTGGATCCTCTCCAGCTCCAGTCTGTCTGTGTGCTTTGGTGGATCAAGCCAGTCTTTCTAACATAAATACATCCAGTGTACCATGTACTATATTTAGAAACCCTGCATTATCTTGTACTGTAATTGGAGAGAGGGAACCTCTTCTGCCTGCCTCCATTAGAAGAATGAGGGCCAGGATTACCTGACTCAACTTCTACAGCTGTGCTGAATGGACTACATTCTCTGGACTCTCCAGTTTAAATGGCCTCTTAATTGCAAGGCTTACATGAGGATGGGCATCACATTTGGAAATTAGGTAAAGCCCTTCATTAAGCTGCAAACTCTCTAGGAAGAATTAGCTTTTTGGTTCATTAAAGTTCAGAAAGGCCAGTTTAGAAACAAAATTCCAAGAATTTATGTGGAAACCTGACTAGTTTCAGAAGATATTACCACCAAAATCGAGAGGAAGTGGAAGAAACTGCTAATACAGCCTTCCATAGTCAAATTCTAAGACTCTCCCAGTAGGTGGGAGAGTAACAGGGTGCACAGCGAGCAGCGTCTGAAGCCCCACGGGGCTTGAGAGGTTAAAAGGAGCCTTGGCAAGTGTCCAGAAGCACTTCTACCAGGCAGAATGTCATGTCCTGCTATAGTAGTAACATTATTTAAAAAAAAAAAAAAAACCAAAAGTCTTAAAAGCTTGCAAGGGGCCATCTAAGATACCTCTATTGGTCTCTACTACTCTGGAACAAAACAGAAAGAAGGAAACCAAAGACTTAGAGAAGAAAGTAGTCTACAGGACTAACAGTTTACATGAACCATAGCCTCATCTATCCTGACACCAGAAGAACTAGGTGGTACCTGGATACCACTACTGAATGTTCTGATCAGGGCCATCATAGATGGGTCCTGATAAAACAGGAGGAAAACGTAGAACAGAACTCAAGTTCTTAAAAATTCCAGCCTTACTGGACCAGTTGAGACTAGAGGAGTCCCTGAGATTAGCACCCTGAGATAATCTTTAAACCTCAAACCAAAATTATCCCTTGAGGTCACCTTTTAGCCAAATAACAGATTGGCTCATAAAATATAGAATATCACCTGTGAGTAATGAGCCCCTTTAAAAAATCATTTATATGAGACTAAATGGTAAAAAATTACCCTAACGCAAAGATGAGAAGGTAAGGGAGCAGGGAAGCTAGAGTACTGGAAACGGTACAACCAGAACAGAATGAATGAGAATGATAACACATTGTGAAAAATGTAACCAATATCACTGAAAAATTTGTGTAGAAATTGTTAAATGGGAACCTAATTTGCTGTGTAAACTTTCACCTTAAACACAATGAAATATTATTTTAAAAAAAACCCAAAAAACAAAAATAAACAAGCAAAACCTCCAAAAGCCCATTGCCATTCAGTTGATTCCGACTCATGGTGACGCCATGTCTTACAGAGTAGAACTGCTCTTTAGGGTTTTCTTGGCTGTAATCGCTATAGAAGCAGATTGCCAGACCTTTCTCCCATGGTGCCACTGGGTAGGTTTGAACCACCAACCTTTAGGTTGGCAGCCGACTGCAAACCGCTTGTGCCACTCAGGGACCTGGAGCAACTTTATAGAACCTTGAAAATCAAATCGTCCATTTCTGCAACAGATACACCAGTGTTCTAAATGCCTCTAACCTCTAAGAAAACTCAACTTCAAATGTGCAAAATTTTGCTATGTCAATTAGAATAATTTCTGGCTACTGCAAAATGGTAACATAGAGAAATAAAAGCTACCACAAACTTTCCCCCAACCCAAATCAGAATCTGCTTCCAAACAAATATTTCTTTCTCAGCAGTAGTTTCAAAATCCTTCCACGAATGGAAAGAGAGAGAGCGAGAGAAAAAAGGAGAAGGGCGATACGGTTTTGTAGGAGTTAAAAGTTAAATTTTTAAAGTGAACCAAAAAGGTATAGAGAGCTAAAGCCCTAACGGTATTTAATACAGCTCTAATTTTTATATGACTAAGGGACTGTATAAGCAGGAAATTATACCTTCTACTTGCTAACTCAATAGATAAGCACATAATATTACTTGTTCGTTTAATTATCAAATCAAAAGTCTTATCAGACTATTTCTAGAAACTTAAAAGTGTTTTGGCTAAATGAACCAAGACCCACTCAGTCACCTTATGTCCTTATTACTGAATCTGCTTATTAAATAGCTTTACAATTCCATTGGGAAACGCTGAGCTGTTCCAGAACAAATCTGGTTTCATGAGAGCCCCAAATATTTCATGACACTATGCACTGTCAACTCAAAACTGTCTTCCTTGTACATTAACAAAATATGTTCATTCTTGTGGCATTTAAATGGTGGCTTCTTGTCAAAGAAAAAAGAGAGTTACTATAAAATATTTTCCTACCTTGTAGTCATATATTCAGCTTTATGACCTGCAGATAAAAAATTAAAATAAGTAAGTTGATGGGATCAGTGGAATGCATTTAATAAACTTTTGCCGCCTCTGTCCCTTATATTAAGATGCTGAGTTTATAATAACTTACACACTTTATGGTAGAAAGCATAAGTTAGCATATAAAGATAAATAATTCAAAGTAAATATTTCATAAAATCTATGGATAAAAGTTAATAAATTCTATAGATGGGAGAAATATATCACTCGGCAATTTGAGGCAGGGAGTTTTTTGTTTTGGTTTGTTTTAAATAAGAAATAGCTGTTTGATCTTAGCTGTTAGTTCAAAGATGAAATACAAATAAAACACATCCAAAATCCTACTGTTAGTTATTGCTCCTTGGGGGTAGAAGTAGGGTGTCAAATAGGGTTAGGAGAACTCAATTTCCTTTAGATTAAATTGGTGTTCTTTCTGTAATATGAAATCGAGGGGCTCGGAGAGAGACTGCATTCTATAATCAGAAATGACATTTTGCTGATATTAAAGTACAAGGACATTACATTATGCTACATTCCACCAACTGTAAGGTAAAAGCCTTTCACAGAGTTCTCTGTCATTTAAAACATGAGGTGCTTCTTATACATTCAGGCTTCTTGACTAATTTTAAATAACAGGCCTGTATTTTTGTAGTGCTCCCACAATCTGAGTTAATTTCAAAGGTGAATGTCTCTGTGGTTGCCGCCTGCTCTTTCTTACATTTAGGGTGGAGCTGTGGGAAGGGGTATGGGAGAGTTAAACCATTCAACTGGTTTGTTTGACTGCAAAATGATGATACAGTTCTGAAACAGCTTGAAAACATAGCTGGCAGAGGAGGGTCACGTTGCAGCACAAACAGGCGAGCCCAGCCCATCATATTATAATGCAGTGATTCAGACTTACAGGGTAAGGGTATTACAATACTGCAGGAAGCTGGCTTGCTGTGAATGCTGAATGAACACTCCCAGGCTACAACAGAGCCTTTTACTATATCATTTGCTCTTGATTAACAAATAAAGTATTCAGTTAATATCTACTCACTGAACAGGGGGCAACAGTTAATTTCAGAGAATACCCTTCTCATCACAGATTCAGGCCACTATCAGTATTTGTAGAATACTTGGCCATGGGTGTTGGGGAAAGAAGACTCAATTTTTTCCCCTTCTACCCAGTTCTACCTATTATCTAACTACAAGTCCATTCCTTTTCCTGGCCTTCTGCTACTCTGGAGAAGAAGATAGAAGCAAAGGGGAACACAGAACTTCAAAATAATCTATGGTTATTCAGAAGTGGGAGAGATCTAAAGACCAGAAAGGGCAAAATGGCAGACAGTGAGCTGGGTGTGGGAGCAGTGCCTTATGGGATATCTAATGGAAGTGTCAATAGGAAGCTGGCTATACAAGGCTAAAGCACAGAAGAGAGGACAGGTCTGAAGATAAAGATTTGGGAAGTCACTATCATTTACGTTGTGCTGAACTCAGAGGAATTAGCTGAGGTCACCCGAGATGAGTCAGTAAAATGAACAAAAGGTCAAGGGCAAAGAAATTACCTGGACTGTATTCTGTCATGTGGTGGTACTTTATTAGAATATAAAAGTATGATGTCATATTTATTAGTAACAGCAACAAAAACAGCAGCAGAATTTAAAATTTATTAGACACTGTTTTAAGCACTTTATATATTAATTCACTTAATTTTCACAACCTCATGAGGTAGGTACTATTGTATCCCCACTTTACAGAAGAGGAGACTGAGCATACAGAAAGTAAGTGACTTGTGCAAGGTCACACTGCTAGTATGTGGTGAGTCTAGGACTAGGGTCCAGGTTTAATTCCAGACCTGAGCTCCCAAGTTCTATACTATACTACCTTTAAGAATGAAAGTCTTTTTTTTTCCTAGCAAATACTTCAGTAGACCATAGAAAATAGGGATCATGGCTTATAATTCTGTCTCCACATATGACTAATGCAAAACAAAAATACTAAAGAGGATTTTGATAGATCTCTATAAAATTAAACTGAATAACAGATTATTTACTCACTTTCCGATAATTCCAACTGCTGCTAATGATAATTTTTTAGAAAATACTTCGTAACTTTGAAATTCCACTATTTTATTAAAATAGCCTATCCAAATATTCCCTGTTGTTATGTGCCACTGAGTCAGTTCCAATTTATAGCAACCCTATGTACAACAGAATGAAACACTGCCCAGTCCTGGGCCATCCTCACAATTGTTGGTATGTTTGAGCTCATTGTTGCAGCACTGTGTCAATCCATCTTGTTGAGGGTCTTTCTCTTTTTCGATGACCCCTCTACTTTACCAAGCATGATGTCCTTCTCCAGGGACTGGTCCCTCTTGATACCACGTCCAAAATACGTGAGACAAAGTCTCATCATCCTTGCTCCTAAGGGAATTCCTGCTGTACTTCTTCCAAGACAGATTTATTCGTTCTTCTGGCAGTTCATGGTATATTTAATATTTTTCGCCAATACCACAATTTAAATGCATCAATTCTTCTTTGGTCTTCCTTATTCATTGTCCAGCTTTCACATACATTTGAGGCCATTGAAAATATTCTGGCTTACGTCAGATGCACCTTAGTCCTCAGGGTGACATCTTGCTTTTTAACACTTTAAAGAGGTCTTTTGCAGCAGATTTGCCCAATACAATACATTGTTTGATTTCTTGACTGCTGTTTCCATGGGCATTGATTGTGAATCCAAGCAAAATAAAATCCTTGACAACTTCAATATTTTCTCTGTTTATCATGATGTTGCTTATTGGTCCGTTTGTGAGGACTTTTGTTTTCTTAATGTTGAGGTGTAATCCATACTGAAGGCTGGAGTCTTTGATCTTCATCAGTAAGTGTTTCAAGTCCTCTTCACTTTCAGCAAGCAAGGTTGTGTCATCTGCATATCGCAGGTTGTTAATGAGTCTTCCTCCAACCCTTACGCCGCTTTCTTTTTCATATAGACCAGCTTCTCAAATTATTTGTTCAGCATACAGATTGAATAACTATGGTGTTAGGATACAACCTGATGCACACTGTCATGGTTTGAATTATGTCCCCCCAAAAATGTGTGTATCACTTTGGCTGGGCCATGATTCCCAGAATTGTGTGGTTGACCTCCATTTTGTGATTGTAATTTTATGTTAAAGAGGATTAGAGTGGAATTGTAACACCACCCTTACTCAGGTCACATCCCTGATCCAATGTAAAGGGAGTTTCCCTGGGGTGTGGCCTGCACCACCTTTTATCTCTGTTTATCTTACAAGAGATAAAAGGAAAGGGAAGCAAGCAGAGAACTGGGGATCTCATACATCAAGAAAGCAGTGCTGGGAGCAGAGCGCGTCCTTTGGACCGGGGTCCCTGCGAGGAGAAGCTCCTAGTCCGGGGGAACACTGATGAGAAGGCCGAGAGAAAGCCTTCCCCTGGAGCTGACGCCCTGAATTTGGACTTTTAGCCTACTTTAACTGTGAGGAAATAAACTTCTCTTTGTTAAAACCGTCCACTTGTGGTATTTCTGTTATAGCAGCACTAGATGACTAAGACACACACCTTTCCTGATTTTATCCCCGTGTTCTGTTCAAACAACTGCCTCTTGGTCTACATACAGGTTCTGCATGAGCACAATTAAGTGTTCTTTGCAATATTATCCATAATTCGTTATGATCCACACAGATGAATGACTTTGCATGTCAAGAAAACACAGGTAAACATCTTTCTGGTGTTCTCTGTTTTCAGCCAAGATCAATCTGACATCAGCAATGATATCCCTTGTTCCACGTCCTCTTCTGAATCCAGCTTGAATTTCTGGCAGTTCCCTGTTGATGTACTGCTGCAACCATTTTTGAATTATCTTCAGCATAATTATACTTGCATGTGATATTAATTATATTGTTCAATAATTTCCAAATTCCACTGGATCACTGTTCTTTGGAATAGGCACGTATATGGGTCTCTTCCAGTCAGCTGGCCAGGAAGCTGTCTTCCAAATTTCTTGGCATAGAAGAGTGAGTTCTTCCAGTGTTGCATCGTTTGTTGAAAACATTTCAATTGGTATTTCGTCAATTCCTATAGCCTTGTTTTTTGCCAGTGCCTTCATTGCAGCTGGACTTCTTCCTTTAATACCACCAGTTCTTGATCATATGCTACCCCCTGACATGGCTAAGCATCAACTAAGTCTTTTTGGTATAATGACTCTGTGTATTCCTTCCATTTTCTTTTGATGCATCCTGCATTATTCATTTTTTTGCCCATATAATCCTTCAATATTGCAACTTGAGGCTTGAATTTTTTCTTCAGTTTTTTCAGCTGGGAAATGTCCAGCATGTTCTTCCCTTCTGGCTTTCCAGCTCTTTGTGCATTTCATTATACTTTACTTTGTCTTCTTGAGCCGCCCTTTGAAATCTTCTGTTCAGCTCTTTTACTTCATCATTTCTTCTTTCACTTTAGCTACTCTACATCCAAGAGCAAGTTTCAGAGTCTCTTCTGACATCCATTTTGGTTCTTTATTTCTTTTTTGTGTTTTTAATGACCTTTTACTTTCTTCATGTATGATGTCGTTGATGTCATCCCACAACTCATCTGGTCTTCTATTATTAATGTTCCATGCATCAAATCTATTCTTGAGATGGTCTCTAAATTCAGGTGGAATATACTCAAGGTCATAATTCAGCTCTTGTGGACTTGTTTTAATTTTCTTCCACTTCAACATGTTCTTGCATATGAGCAAATGCTGATCTATTCTGCAGTTGGCCCCTGGCCTTGTTCTGACTGATGATATTGAGCTTCTCCAATTTTTCTTTCCACAGATGTAGCCAATTTGATTCCTGTGTATTTCAGTCGGTGAAGTCCACATGTATAGTCACCATTTATGTTGCTGAAAAAAGATATTTCTATTGAATAAGTTGTTGGTCTTGCAAAATTCTATCATGCGATCTCTGGCATTGTTTCTATCACCAAGGCCAAACTGACAGACAAGTGGTGGAAGATATCCCCTAGACTTAGAACAAAATCATATAAAAAATGGCTTAAAATTATATTGCCCCATCCATCCATTCATCCATCTGGTTAACAGTAGGAGATAAAAAATTTAAAACCTATAAAAGATACATCTTGAATAATGAACCAGGAATAAGCTTTGCAAGAACTATTATTCACAGCATAACCACACCACCACATCCATTGTTTTTCAGTTAATAGTCCTGAGTGTGTCTCTACTGATGAATGAGGCTTTATTTTTTAATCAGTATCATCATTAATAGATCAATAACACACAGGCTTAGAAGAATCTGCTTCCCAGAGAAACGTGAAAGCTTCCAGTGGTCTGAGGATTAGTTTTCAATCATTTTCTTTGGCAGGCTATTTAATTATTAAAAACAACAGACAACTCCTTTCCCCCCATCTCTACAGGCAAGCAATTTAGAGGAAAAAACTGACCCAAGGATTAACTTGCTCTTGGTATGAACACCTACTTCAGGTTACTTTTTATAATTTCACTTGAGGATCATTAAGTAAATTATTTTTCACATATAAAAGTATTTTATCTCCCTATTTTAAAAGGGAAAACCCAAATATAGTTTGGTGGCCATCGGAGACTAAAAAACCAGATGAAGTATTTAAAATGTGCATAGCTCCAACCAGACAGAGATACACTGGATTTATTACCCTAATGAATGACTGATGAGGATGCCGAGTGTTACTTTCCAGTCCCTTTCTTCCTTGAGCATGCCATTTACTGCAGCGCTTTTCTAAAAACCTAATTATTCACAATTCACTTCTCCTTTGAAAGTATATTTGTACTCCTACTCAAAGACAGACAATGGATTGTGTGAGGATAATCTATTGAATTCTTTTGTCAGAAATCTTACACCAAGGGCTATAAATAATATAACATAGAGCTAATCTTCCAGTGTCAGATTTTCTGGGTTTAGCAAAATTGCCCTGATATTTATACTCTCTTAACTCACAATGTTGCACACAAAGAAGCCAATGTGAACATTTAGGCTCATTACTAAAAAAGAAAAAAATTTCAGTGCCTCATTTTTATAGATGAATGTCTCATTTACTGTGCTCAGTTTAACTTCTCCGATATAAAAACAAGTATCATCACAAAAGCATGTAATGGTATTGCTGAAGGATGAAGATGATGATGATTTTGGTCTTAACAACTCATTATGTATTTCTTTCTATTTCAATAATTACTTTTGAAAGATCTGAAATTCTGAATTTTGACAGTGCCACTTTAAGAGACCAATCTAGTTGCTTTGCAATGCTGTAAATCAAAAGACTTACTGGGCCACTGGTAGCCTGCCAAAAAGCGAGCAGTAAGACAGGCCAAACACATGTCTGTAGTTACAGTTTCAGCTGTGTAAGATCAACTGCTAAACCCCTGGGTTAGGCTCTATTTGTTTTCCTATGGAGGCAGTTTTCGCAGCAGTGAGTCTAGAATAATTCAGAGATGCCATTTCTATATGAAAACTCAGTACTGTCCCCTGATACACCATTTAATCTTGTACTACTAAGCTTGTCTAGCCAAACCCAGACTTGGACCCCTTCATTAGGGCTCACCATCTGATTACCTCACCATGAGACAGGCACCATTAGCCCTCCTATTCTCCTTTGGTGTAAGCCTATTAATGTGAACAAGGTTATGTAGAAAGACAGCAGGAATAAAATGGTCTAGGTAAAAGGCGGGGCAAGTTCTCCATGCTCAGCTTTTCTCTGGGCAAAGCCTCCAGTGTCAAAATCAGGCAATGACCAACAATTAGTGTGCAGGCAAGCCTGCATGTGGGGTAGAGAGGTCTGCAGCAAGTGGGCAAAGGCAAGTGCATCTCCTGCCCTCTGGATGAGAACCTTGATGAGAACCATCCTGTTTCCTATGCAGAATAAATTGAGTCCAGTGAAGGCCTTGTACACCTGAACACAATTTGGGACACTGGAACACAGTGAAAGAAATTCCAAGATAAAGAAATAGTGGCTTAGAGTTTACAAGGTAAAATATAGATTTCCACAGTTCAACAGCTAAAGACTGAATCTGGTGTCTGGATTCAGCAAGTTGGCTAAAATATGTTGTTGTTGTTAGTTGCCATTGAGTTGGCTCCAACTCACGGCAACCTCATGTGCAACAGAAAAAAACACTGCCTGGTCCTGTGCCATCCCCGTGATCGCTGACATGTTTGAGTCCCTTGTTGTGGCCAGTGTGCTAATCCAGCTCATTGAGGGTCTCCCTTGCTTTCACCGGCTCTCCACTTCACCAAACATGATGTCCCCTTCTAGTGAGTAATCTTTCCTGATGATATGTCCAAGTAACAATATTACTTTGGCTAAAATAGAGCCCTATCTAAAAATGACATATAAAATAATATTAATAGTTGGCGCTTTCTCTTCAGGAGACATAAGAGAAACTATTGTGAGGGAGTACCATAAAAGTTTTCACAATGTGGCCTAAAGTGTATTGATACGTGTGTCTTCATAAGGTGACAAGAGTAAATTCACCCACCATTAATTTTCTCAAACTTGCAATCTCTAAAGTGGTATCCAGTTCTGTAGGGAAAGGTTTTGCACCTGTAAGCATCCATCTAGCTTTTCTGGGCTGGCAACTGACCTTGGGAGCGTCACTGAAATATCAGGCATTTGTGAAAATGGAAAAAGACTTTTCATGACATTATGAAGTGGAAAAAAATAGGATGTGCTTACTAACATAAGAAAACCATTCAAAGATAAAAATAAAAGGGCTTTTGTTTTCTTCTTAGAGTTCAAATCTACAGAAAAGTTCAAAGAATAGTACAGGGAACGCTTTTCTCTTTTTATACGTATCTTTTCTTCTGAAACGATCTGAAAGTAAGTTGCAGACATTTCATCAAGCATTTGTTAAGAATAGGGACATTCTCCTTCATAACTATAATACCATTATCATATCTAGGAAAATTAACATTAATTCAATAATATTATTTAATATACAGTCTAGATTTAAATTTCTTCATTGGTCCTCAAAATGTCTTTTATAGCTTTTTGATTTGGAATCTAGTGAAGGTTCACACATTGCATTTGGTTGCTATGCAGTTTTTTTTTAAGACACTTCTTGGTAGTTTAAATGTTGCTTTTTCCCCCCTAGGTGAAATAGGCTTTTCGTATCTTAGAGACTGGCATTCTAACTGCCTAACACACTGGAGTCTTAGGTCATGATGACCTTTCTCCACATGGCCACTCCCTGGGGATAATGGGTAGTGTGGAGAAAACCAAGAGATAAGGTGATAGAAAAAGAAGGTTCCAGGATGGTAGGAAGCAAGAATTTAGGTCTAAGAGCAGCTCTTTTTGCCCTGATTTATTCACATAACTCACTCCCCTCATGTTTTACTCTTATCCATATTCTTTCACTTTTTATAATTTATAGCAGGATCTAGTGTGAATAAAAACTACAGTTACAGACTATGAGGCACTTAAGACAAGGATTTTCTTTATATTTATTTTTTTTCCTTTTAATTTCATGAAGACAAAAAGTGAAACAATAACATTACATAGACTCTTTTGCCTAAAATCCTTTTCCCCCCTCAGTTTCCTCATCTGTAAAAATGGGGAAATTAACAGTGCCCAGTGAAATATACAGTTTAGAACAATGCCTGGAACACAGAAAGCCTTATACAATAAAACCTGTGAAAGCCAGAGCCTGTGTAGGGTGGAAACCTGTCAGAGATGGAAAACTCAAATATTTTCCACTAACGGAGAGTAACAGAAGACTGCACCCTGTCAAAGGCAGAAAACTTGTGAGACCTGGAAAAACAAGGTAGTCCCATCGAGTTCTGGCTCTCACAGGTTTCACTGTATTAAATGTCAGCTACTGTTGTTTTTGTCATCATTAGATATAGCAATCTACCTGTGTTGTTGTTGTGTGTTGCCGAGTTGATTCTCACTCATTGCAATCCTGTATGACAGAGCAGAACTTCCCTATAGGGTTTTCTAGGCTGTAATTTTTATGGAAGCAGATTACCAGGTCTTTCTCCTGTGGAGCTGCTGGGTGGGCTCAAGCCACCAAACTTTCGGTTAGCAGCCCAGTGCTTAACCGTTGTGCAACCAGGCCTTCTAATCTACTTATACTATTAGGTTATCTCTCAACTAAAACCACTGTGTAAAAAAAAAAAATCACTCAAACCGGCTTAATTAGTTTCTAGAGTACAAAATGACAACAGATGGAACGACAAACACCTGGCCCATTAAAACAAAGAGGGGAGACGGTAAAGAAGTACAAGAAGGGAAGGAAGAACTGAATGGGGGTGGGGGGTGTCAGCAGATGGAAGCAGGTGCGGCTCCCTCAGCGCTTTCTACCATTAGTAGCGCCGTGCTCTAAGGATCCTCCTCAGGTGCTCTGTGTTGGCTTTTCAGCCTTCCCTAGATTTCACTATTCCTCCTCAAGGTTAGCACCAAGCTTAAAAAGAAAATAGTTCCAGGGAGAACTGGATTATTGCAGACACAGATAAAACCAAATCTAAACATATAGTGTACTCCGCTTCTTAAAAACACAAACACCTGATCCTCACTCTTCAGAATATATAATTCACATCATCTTCCCATCTATTCCAAATAACTGACCTTCTCCAAGGGTCCTCTGCAGCAAGTCATGTTTAGCTTGAAGTTTTGTGATGAGATTACTGCCTTCCAAATATTCTCTGAGTTTCTGCAAAAGGAAAGATGAATTTTTAGTTATTTTTTATTATTCAGTATCAAGGAACTTCCCATGGGATATCTAAAATCCAGCCACTTCTATCTTTTAGATCCTAAACCCTTGCTACTCAAAGTGGACAGCTTGGAGGCTACACAAAGTATGGTCTGCAGACCAGCAGCATCACCATCACTGGGGAGCCTAGTAGAGATGCAGACTCTCAGGTTCCTCCCTCCCAGATCTATTGAAATCAGAACCTACATTTTAGCAAGCTCCCCTGTATGCACATTAATGTTTGAGAAGCACTGTTTTAGAGCAGTCCTATCTAAACCTGACTGCATATCAGAATTACCAGAGGAGCTTTTAAAACACTAATCAGTTGCTGTGGCGTAGATCCTGACTTGTGGCAACCCCATGTGTGTCAGAGTAGAACTGTGCTCCATAGGGTTTTCTTTTTTCCCTGACATCCCTGATATTCCCAAACTGGGTCTGCCTTAGAATGATCCATTTGGGTTGTGTCTGTGGTTGTCACAGATTTAGTTTTATTCCCAGGACTTTTAAAACTGATTGGTCTGTTCCAAAACACTCTCAGCTATTGTTTTATTTATTTTATTAATCTTATTGTGCTTTAGGTGGAAGTTTACAGCACAAATTAGTTTCTCTTCCAAAAATGTATACACAGATTGTTTTGTGACATTGGTTGAAATCCCCGCAATGTGTCAGCACTCTCCCCCTTTCCACCCTGGGTTCCCCATGTCCATTTGTCAAGTTTTCCTGTCCCTTCCTGCCTTCTCATCTTTGCTTTTGAGCAGGTGTTGCCCATTTGGTCTCATATATTTGACTTAACTAAGAAGCATGTGCCTCACATATGTTATCGTGTGTTTTATAGGCCTGTGTAATCTTTGGCTGAAAGGTGGACTTCGGGAGTGCCTTCAGTTTTGACTTCGCAGGGTTCTCAGGGTACATAGTTTTGGGGGTTCCTCCAGTCTCTGTCAGATCATCCATAGGGTTTTCAATGGCTGATTTTTCAGAAGTAGATCACTAGGTGTCTTTCTTCCAAGGCGCCTCAGGGTGGACTCCAACCACCAACCTTTCAGTTATCAGCTGAGTGCATTAACCGTTTGCACCACCCAGGGGCTCTTAAAAACGTACTAATTCTTGGGAGGAGCAAAGACGGTAGCTTAGTCAGACATACCATGCTGTCCCTTTATAGCAAAGACCCGAGAAACCAAGTGAAACAGAGACGGATGACAATCCTGAAACCCTGAACATCAAAAGGAAGGATAAAGAATTGAACTGAACAATGATTGGAAGAAATTGAACGAACGCAGCAAAAGAGGAGTGATATGGAGTGGAGGTGTCTTGCCAGCTTCCCGGGCACAGCGTGGCCATCTTGAGACAAAGCCAGTAGTGAACCCAGGTAAGGAGCACAGGAAGGCTACTTCAGGAATTCCCAGTAAAAAACAGAGAAACTGTGTAGATATACCCAGACTGAAGAAACGTTAGTGGAACATGATCCAAACGTAAAGAGGAAAAGTACAGGAAGGAGGGCAAGAGCTCCAGGAATTGTGGAGTACACAGAGTATGGAGGGAGCTAGGATCCAGAGACAGGTATATTCACTAGCACCAGTACCTGACCATTAGGGTGGGTGGCACACACAAAGTAACAGATCCATAGAGTGTCAGCCGGAGGTCCCGCTGGTCAGGGCCAGGTCCTGACTGATGGCTACAGCCAACGGGAAGTGCCCAGGCACCCATATCTGGTGACCAGAAGAGCATGCTCCCTTTTCCCCTGATCCTCTTGATCATTAGTGGTGGGAAACCCCATATAACTGCCACCCTGCCCACCTGGGGACCATAATCCGAGCCCCCATCCTACTGGCCAAACCACTGGCCAAAATGACAAAGGAAAAGAATCAGAAGACACAAATAACCAAAACAAGAAATGAGACTGGTGACATTAACACAGAACCAACTGAGATAAAAAGGATCATAACAGAGTATTAGGAAAAATTGTACTCCAACAAATTCTAAAACCTAGAAGAAATGGACAAATTTCCAGAAACACACTACCTACCTAAATTAACAAACTGAGGTAGAAAATTTGAACAGACCCATAACAAAAGAAGAAATTAAATAGGTCATAAAAAAACTCCCCCTAAAAAAAAACCCCCGCCTAGACAGATTCACAGGAGAATTTTACCAAACATTCAGAGAAGAGTTGACACCAGTTCTACTCAAACTATTCCAGAACATAGAAAAGGAAGGAATACTCCATAATTCATCAGTCTATGAAGCCAGCATAACCCTGATATCAAAGCCAGGCAAAGATACCACTAAAAATTACAGACAAATATGCCTCATGAATATAGATGCAAAAATTCTCAGCAAAATTCTAGCAAACAGAATTCAACAGCATATCAAAAAAATAGTACATCATGAACAAGTGGGATTCATACCAGGTATGTAAGGATGGTTCACTATCAGAAAATCAATCAACGCAATTCATCACATAAATAAAACAAAGGAAAATAATCACATGATCATCTCAATCAATGCAGAAAAAGCATCTGATAAAACTCAACACTCTTTCCTGATAAAAACTCTCAGCAAAAGAGGTATAGAAGAGAAATTCATCAACATATTTAAGGGCATATATACAAAGCCAAACTTTTGAGGAAGCATCAAAAGAAGATGGATGGTATACACAGAGCCACTGTACAAAAAGAACTGGTCAATGTTCAACCATTTCAGGAGGTAGCGTATGATCAGGAACCAATGGTATGGAAGGAAGAAGTTCAAGATGCACTGAAGGCATTGGTGAAAAATAAGACTCCAGGAATTGATGGAATACCAACTGAGATGTTTCAACAAATGATGCAGTGCTGGAAGTGCTTACTCTTTTATGCCAAGAAATCTGGAAGACAGTTACCTGGCCAACAGACTGGAAGAGATCCATATATATGCCTATCCCAAAGAAAAGTGATCCAACAGAATGCAGAAATTATTGAATAATATCACATGCAAGTACAATTTTGCTGAAGATAATTCAAAAATGGTTGCAGCAGTACATTGATAGAGAACTGCCAAAAATTTCAAGCCAGATTTAGAAGGGGACAGGGAATGAGGGATATCACTGCTGATGTCAGATGGATCTTGGAAGAAAGCCGAGAATACCAGAAAGATGTTTACTTGTGTTTTACTGACTATGCGAAGGCATTCAACTGTGTGGATCATTACAGATTATGGATAACATTGCGAAGAATGGGAATTCTGGAACACTTAATTGTGCTCATGTGGAACCTGTACATAGAGCAAGAGGCAGCCATCTGAACAGAACAAAGGGACAGTGCATGGTGTAAAATCAGAAAAGGTAGGTATTAGGATTGTAACCTTTCACCATACTTATTTAATCAGTACGCTGAACAAATAACCCGAGAAGCCAGACTACACGAAGAAGAACGCACCATCAGGGTTGGAGGAAGACTCATTAACGACATGTGATATGCAGATGACACAACTTTACTTGCTGAAAATAAAGAGAACTTGAAGCACTTACTGATGAAGATCAAAGACTACAGCCTGCAGTATTGATTACATCTCAACATAATGAAAACAAAGATCCTCACAACTGGACAAATAAGCAACATCATGATAAATGCAGAAAATATCGAAGTTAGCAAGTGTCTTAGGCTGGCTTTTCTAGAGAAGCAAAAACCAGTGAAGTGTATAAATATATAAATAAAGAGATTTATATCAAGGAAATGGCTCACTCAGTTGCAGAGGCTGGAACATCCCAAGTCTGTGGGTCAGAATAGAGGCTTCTCCTGATACACGTAGCTGCAGGGGCTGGCAAACCCAAGATCGGCATGTCAGAGAGCAGGGCTCTTGCTCACAGTCTGCGAAGATCAATGAATCCGAAGACTGGTAGGCAAGACTGCAGGTAAGCTGCTAGCTCAAGTCCCAAGAACCGGAGGTCAGAAAAACAGGAGCCAGCTGCAGGATCCACAGCGAGCAAAAGTCCAGGAGCCTTGCCAAAATGTCCACTTATATTCGATGCAGGCAGGCCACACACACAAGGAAACTCCCTTTCAAATGACTGGCTACTCACAGCAGATCCCATCATGGAGGTGATCACATTATATCAAATCTCATCATAGAGTGATTACAACATCATACAACTGCCACCTACATCATAACTGCCAAACCACTGAGAATCATGGCCAAGCCAAGCTGACACACAACCTTAATCATCATAGCAAGGATTTCATTTTATTTGGATCCACAATCAGTGCCGACAGAAACAGCAGTCAAGAAATCAAACGATGTATTGGATCAGGAAAATCTGCTGCAAAAGACCTCTTTAAAGTGTTAAAAACCAAAGATGTCACTTTGAGGACTAAGGTGTACCTGACCGAAGCCATGGTAGTTTCAACTGTCTCATATGCATGGACAATGAATAAAGAAGGCTGAAGAATTGATGCCTTTGAATTATGGTGTTGGCGAAAAATACTGAATACACTATGGGCTACCAGAAGAACGAACAAATCTATCTTGGAAGAAATACAACTAGTATGCTCCTTAGAAGCGAGGATGGCGAGACTTTGTCTCACATACTTTGGACATGTTATCAGGAGGGACCAGTCCCTGGAGAAGAACATCATGCTTGGTAAAGTAGAGGCTTGGCAAAAAAGAGGAAGACCCTCTATGAGATGGACTGATATAGTGGCTTCAACAATGGGCTCAAACATAGCAACGATTGTGAAGATGGCACAGGACCGGGCAGTGTTTCATTCTGTTGTACATATGGTCACTGTGAGTCGGAACTGACTCGACTGCACCTAAGAACAACAACAACAACATACAAAACCAAGTCAATATTATGTTCACCAGAGAGAGACTGAAAACATTCCCTTTGAGAATGGGAACCAGACAAGGGTGCCCATTAATGCTACTCTTATTCACTGCTAAGGAAGAAGTAAGTAAATCTATCCATATCTACAGATGACATGATCCTTTACATAGAAAATCCCAGAGACTCCACAAGAAAGTTACTGGAACTAATAGAAAGACTCAGCAAAGTGGTAGGGTACAAGATCAACATACAAAAGTCAGTTGGATTCCTCTACACTAACAAAGATAACTCTGAAAAGGAAATCAGGAAAACAATACCATTTACAATAGCCCCCCAAAAGATAAAATATCTAGGAATAAACCTAACTAGGGGCACAAAAGACTTACACAAAGAAAACTACAAAACAGTACTGCAAGAAACCAAAAGAGAGCTACAGGAATGGGAAAACATACCATGTTCATGGATGGGAAGACTTAACATTGTGAAAATGTTGATATTACCCAAAGTGATCTATAGATATAATGCAATCATGATCCAAATTCCAACAACATCTATAATGAGATGGAAAAACTAATCTCCAACTTCATATGGAAAAGAAAGCGGCCCTGGATAAAAAAGCATTATTGAAACAGAACAAAGTAGGATGCCTCAGACTTCTGGATCTCAGAACCTACTATACAGACACAGTAGTAAAAACAGATACAATGACAGACACATAGACCAATGGAAAAGAAATGTGAACCCAGAAGTAAAACCATCACCTACAGACAGCTGATCTTTGACAAAGAGTCCAAGTCCATTAAATGGGGGAAGAGATAGTCTCTTTAACAAATGATGCTAGCAAAACTGGATATCCATAAGCAGAAAAATGAAACAGGATCCATACCTCACACCATACACAAAAACTAACTCAAAATGGATGAAAGATCTAAATGTAAAACCTAAAACTATAAAGGTCATGGAAGAAAACATAGGGACAATCTAGGGGCCCTAATTTATGGCACAAATTAGACTATCAAACATCACTAAAAATATACAAACAACAGAAGATAAACCTGGTAAATGGGATCTCCTAAAAACTAAATACTTATGCTCATCAAAAGACTTCTCCAAAAGAGTAAAAAGAGAACCTACAGATCAGGAAAAAAATTTTGACAATGGCATATGTGACAAAGGTCCAATCTCTAAAATTTATAGAAAATTTCAACACATCAACAACAAAAAGACAAACAATCCAATTAAAATCGGGGCAAAGGACATAAACAGACACTTCACCAAAGACATTCAGGCGAGTAACACATGAAGAAATGCTCTTGATCATTAGCCATTAAAACCGAAACCTGTTGCCATCGAGTCAATTCCCACTCATAGTGACCCTATTCAAACTCATTGCCATCGAGTTGATTCCGACTCATAGCAACCCTATAGGACAGAGTAGAACTGCCCCTTAGGGTTTCCAAGGAGTGGATTCGAACTGCCAACCTTTGGTTAGCAGCCAAGCTCTTAACCATGACATCACTGGGGCTTCAGCAACTCTATTAGAGAGTTGCAAATCAAAACTACAGTGAGATACTATCTCACCCCATCATTACTGGCACTAATCAAAAAAACAGAAAACAACAAATGCTGGGGAGGTTGTGCAGAGATTAGAACTCTTATACACTGTTGATGGAAATGTAAAATGGTACAACCACTATGGAGAATGGTATGGTGCTTCCTTAAAAAGCTAGAGATAGAAATACCATACAATACAGCAATCCCATTCCTAGGTATATATCTTAGAGAAATAAGGGCCATCACACGAATAGACATATGCACACTCATATTCATTGCAGCAATATTCACAATAGCAAAAGATGGAAACAGTCTAAGCGCCCATCAATGGATGAATAGATAAATAAACTGTGGTACATACACACAATGGAATACTATGCAATGATAAAGAATAATGGCGAATCCACAAAACATTTCACAACATGGATGAATCTGGAGGACATTATGCTGACTGAAATAAGTCAATCACAAAAGGACAAATATTGTATGAGACCACTATTACAAAAAGTCAAGAAAAGGTTTACACACAGAAAGAAACATTCTCTGATGGTTACCAGGGATGGGAGGGGGAGGGAAGGAGGATCAGTAACTCGATAGTTGTTGTTAGCTGCTGTCGAGTCGGTTCTGACTCACAGCAACACAAGAGAATGAAACATTGCCTGGTCCTGCACCATTTTCACAGTCGTTGCTATGTTTGAGCCCATTGTTGCAGCCATTGTATCAATCCATCTCGTTGAGGGCCTTCTTCTTTTTTGGTGACCCTCTACTTTATCAAGCATGATGTATTTCTCCAGGGACTGGTCCCCCCTGATAACATGTCTAAAGTATGTGAGGTGAAGTCTCTCACCATCCTTGCTTCTAAGGAGCTTTCTGGATGTACTTCTTCCAAGGCAGACTTGTTCATTCTTCTGAAAGTCCTGGTATGTTCAATATTCTTTGCCAACACCATAGTAGACATTTGTTAATTTTGGTGAAGTGAAAGGCAATACACAATATGCGAGAAGTCAGCACAACATGACCAAGGCAATGGAAGACACAGAGAGGTATGCAAGAATAAAGGGTAACCATAGTAAATAACCCTGGTGATGCAGTGGTTAAGAGCTTGGCTGCTAACCAAAAGGCTGACAGTTGGAATCCACCAGCTGCTCCTTGGAAACCCTATGGGACAGTTCTACTTTGTCTTATAGGGTCTCTTTGAGTAAGAATTGACTCGACAGCAAGGGTTTTTTTTTTTTTTTTTAAATAGTAAATAGTATAACACATACAATACTGCAACAACAGTAATAACAAAATAATTTACAAATGGATACATAGGTAGATATGTATGCTAAATAGGTGTGTGCATAATAGAGCACATGGGAGCACTATTATGGAAACTTCTTACATATAACCAAACACTTTACAGGAATGAGCTACTGGGGTAGAAGGCTAAGGACCATAGTCTCAGGGGACATCTAGGTCAATTGGCATAACATAGTCCATAAAGATAGTGTTCTACATCCTACTTTGGTGAGTAGCATCTAGGGTCTTAAAACCTTACAAGCAACCATCTAAGATACAATTATTGGTCTCTTTCTGCCTGGAGCAAAGGAGAGAGAAGAAAACCAAAGAGACAAGAAATTAGTTCAAAGGACTAATGGCCACATAAACCACAGCCTCCACTAGCCTGAGGCCAGGAGAACTAGATGGTGCCTGGCTACCACCACCGTCCGCTCTGACCAGGAACACAATACAAGGTCCCAGTTAGAGTGGGAGAAAAATGTAGAACAAAATTCAAATTCGTAAAAAAGACCAGACTTACTGGTCTAATAGAGACAGGAGGAACCCCTGACACTACTGCCCTAAGATACCCCTTCTAACTTGGAACTGAAGCCACTCCTGGAGATCACCTTTCACTGAAATAATAGACAGGCGTATAAAATAAACAATAACACCCACAAGGAATGTGCTCCTTAGAACAATTAACTATACGAGACCAAAAGGGCAACATTCCTTCCAGAAGGCAGGAAGGGGCAGGGAAACTGGACGAATGGAAACAGGGAAACTAGGGTGGATATGGGGAGAGTGCTGACACACTACAGGGATTGCAACCAATGTCACGGAACAATTTGTGTATAAATTATTGAATGAAAAACTTATTTCCTGTGTAAACGTTCACCTAACGCACCACACGATGTTTAAAAAAAAAAAGAAAAAGGTACTAATTCCTAAACCCTATGCCAGACATACTAAGTTAGGAACTCTGGGGGGACAGGGAGTGGACAGGAGTCTATGTTTTAATAAAGAGGCCCAGGTGATTCTGATGCGCCTACAGAAGCAGCATTTGGGACCGCTAGATCTGGGCTCTGTCAAGACTGGTTCAGGAAGCGACAGGCGCACCATGAAGTAGAACTGCTCGGTTTCCTGCTGGTTAGCTCTTCTCTTGGCGATGCTGGGCTTACTCAGGTAGGTTTCAGAGACAGTAGACTTCACGGACTCGGTGGAGCGACTGTGCTGGAAACATTCAGAAACATCATAGTCCTCAATGGTAACCATATCTTGAATTGTCTGCAAGGTGGCTTCGGTTGTTTTTTTAACCTGAGAACAGGATACATTTTCCATATTAGTACATGTTTCATGAATCCCACAAACATTCAGTGAAAGTCTACTCTGCTAGGCAGAGAGGAGGACATAGGCTCTGCCCCTAAAAAGTTCAGTCTATTAGGGGAGACAGACAGGAAGACAACATGCATATCACCAACTATAAGGTAAGGATTTCTTCAAAATTATCATAAGGAAGATGTAACTTTATATTTGGGTCCTTATAAAATTTCACACATCACTGGGTACTCTCTGAATTACTTTTTTGTTTTAAATAACCTTTCAAACTGAAGTATAACTAGTTACACAAAAATGCACAGATCAAAAATGTATAGCTTGATGACTTATCACAATGTGAATACACCTGTGTAAATACCTTATTTAATACAGACTGTTGATTCATTAACATTGAACTCATGGCCAACAACACTGAAAGCTTCCTGAACACACACATTTTCTCTGTAAGGCACCTTACAGACTTCTGCACTTAGCAACATTAGACAGCACTTCAGCTCTATGCTTGGGGGCCACGCTGAACAGCAAAATCACCAACAAAACACGAAAGTGTGAAAAACGTGGCATTAAATACAGTGCACACACACACACAAAAAAACTTGTTTACCACACAGTATAAGAGCTGAAACAAGAAGGTAGACAGTCCCTTGTTTGACCTCAGCTGGAACCGTGCACATCAGGTGACTCAAATTTTTCATCACCCTGCACATATGGACGCATGAGCGCGCAAAACCAGCGAGTACTGGTTTTGGGGTTACAAATAATTTTAGTGAGTAGGGGAAACAACCAGAATGGAAACAATGAGAATGTTGACACATTGTGAAAAAATGTAACCAATGTCAACAATTTGTGTAGAAATTGTTAAATGGGAATCTATTTCACTGTGTAAACTTTCATCAAAAGCACAAGAAAATATTATTAAAAAAAAAACTGTAGTAAGGCGAAGAGCTGTAAATATGGAATCAGTGAATAATGAGGGCTGACTGTATTTTGGTTGGATACTTACATGTCAAATTCCTGTCCTCGCTCTTATTAGTAGAAGATCAGGGGGGCAAGTTCCTTATTTACAGTAAAGTGCTACACAGAGACCAAATCAGTCATAATAGCTATGTTGTTCCCAAATTGCATTTCTTATTTTTCACATTACATAAATTACCTGCTGCGGTCTGTCTCTCACACGAGACAGACCCTAACTGTGCCCAATTCATCTTTCTACTCCCCACACCTAGCACAATATCTGGAATACAAAAGGTGCTCAACCAATATTTACTACTGAACTGACCCACAGGATCAAAACTCCTTAACTTGGCTATGAAGGCCTTTCACATTACGACTTCAGCTTCACCTTCGGCTCCTCCCCAAGGAGAACCTGAGTGATAGCCAAACTGCTCTATTCTCCCAGGGCACCTTGAAATCTATTGAAATGTCTCCCCCTTTCCCTCCCTACCTATGAAAATCTGATTGTCAAAACTCCAATTTAAATCTTATTTTCTCTGGGAACCCCATTCCACTATAGTCGAGTTTTGTTCCATGTTTAACAAATCATAAATCACTACTGTGTTCACAAGAAACATCAGGACAATCCAAGTCATTTGCTTCCCTATAGCTATTTTTTTAAAAACAACCTTCAAAAAGCACGGCCTGCCTCTATCAGTTTGTAAGGACACTGCTTCTCCACATTATGCCCAGAGGGGCATACATTAAGGGTCATAAACTCAAAGGCTACAGAGCCAGGCAGGTAACACAAATAAATGGGGCTAGGTCCCCATAAGTCAGAATCAACTCGAGGGCAACTAACAACAGCAAAATATGATGTAAGAAAATCAGGAGTAGAATAACTATAAAAAAGTAGAATTCAAAAGCTTCAGCTTTTCACTTCATGAAGAAATGCAGGCCCAAGTTTTCCAGACGTTTCAGTTTTTAATGGGCCAAAACTGTGGGAGCCAAACAAAACAAGTCTGTGGGCTGCCAGTTTTGACCTTGTGTATAACAGTATAACACACTATTTTCCTAGAGTTTAGAGAATGTTTTCCAAATAAAACAGCAAGGAGGATATGCATAAAAAAAAAATTGGAAGTCACTAGAAATACAAACTGTTGGCCTAATAGGATAGAGCAAACTGCTTTAGGCGAGTATTTTGTGATGCCTAATCAAAACCCTAAGCTCTAAAACCCTACCTCAAGGAGAGTAATGGCTTTCCTTTGGAAACGCTCACTTGCGGGAGTTTACCTAGCAATTGAAGTCTTAATCACATTGGTGTCAACTTAAATGGGCAAGTTTGAATAAGGGGTGGTTTGGTTCTTCTAGGAAGAATGGAGGCCAGACAGCTGCAGTGGGTTTTAACTAAACTATACTTAGGTAGAAACAGATCACTCTTTCTTAAGAGAAACAAACATACACGTAGCCCAAAACATCCCAGTGGGATAAAAATAAAATAAGGTAGTAAAGTGAATTTTTCTTTCTGCCGTACATTCTCTCCTTTTGGGAACCGCCTGTCTCTAGCAATACAAAGAGTTCTATGAGTGGGCACAATAGCCAGGCTGGCCAACAAGAGAATCCCATTTCCTGGATATAATGGTTGGCCAAGAAGTAGGCATGACTTAAGCCAGGCCAAAGAAGAGTTCTTTTAGAGATAAAGACATGAAAGGGGAGCATGCCTTTCTTTCTGAGATGCTAATCTGTAGGGAACATGTAGTCCTGGATCTACCCCCATTATGGGGGAAAAACAAAAGCCAACCAACATATATGATGACAGCAAAGCGATGACAGATTTCTGGTAACATCATCTGAATACAGATCCATTTTGTCTGAGGATACTGCAAACATTGACCAGTAAGTCGGCTTTAATAAGTTTGACTTGGGTTTCTATCGGGGCTTCGAACTGGTTCTTCTTGGTTCAATCATGGCCAAGTGTAAAAACAGCTTGGGAGCAGTGTCTGACCTCCTCCAACCTCACAAGGGGGAGGAGAACCAAGATCAACAGTGCTGGGCTGTCACGAGGTAGAGGCCAGACAAGCCTCCTATCTCCACATCTTTATTAATTTTTTTTTTTTTTTAATGAGGGTTTAAATTTTTTTATTTTGTTTGTTGTTGTAGTTTAAATGAAGTTTACATCTCAAGTTAGTCTCCCATACAAACATTTATACGTACATTGTTATGTGGCCCTAATTGCTCTCCCCATACTATGTGGCAGCACACTCCTTTCGACCCGATTCCCCATGTCCATTCAACCAGCTCCTAACCCTCTCTGCCTTCCCATCTCACCTCTGGACAGAAGCTGCCCATTTAGTCTCCTGTATCTACATGAGCTAAGAGGCACACCCCTGATGAGTATCACTTTATGTCCCACAGTCCAGTCCAATCCCTGTCTGAAGAGTTGGCCTCAGAAACTCTTTTAGTTCTGGGCTGATAGAGAATCCGGGAGCCATGCTTTCCAGGGTTCCTCCAGTCTCATTCAGACCATTAAGTCTGGTATTCTTACTAGAATTTGAGTTCTGTACCCCACCTTTCTCCTGATCCATCTGGGACTCTCTGTTGTGTTCCCTGTCAGGGCGGTCATTGGTGGTAGCCAGGCACCATCTAGTTCTTCTGGTCTCCGGCTGATGAAGTCTCTGGTTTATGTGACCCTTTCTGTCTCTTGGGCTAATACATTCCTTCAGTCTTTGGTGTTCTTCATTCTCCTTTACTCCAGGTGGTTGGGACCACGCTTCTTTACTAATTCTGACACCAAACGTCACAGTACTCTCTACTTCTCTGCTGGGTTCAACGATTCATTGCAATGGCCACAGAGAACTCACAGACCATACTCACAATTATGGAGTTTATTAGGGAAGTAACAGGTTACAGTTCAGGCTCAGAAACATTCAAGGATACAGTTCTTTCATCAGGATGGCCTCTTTCTAGCCGGGCTCGCAGGCATGCCTCTCCCTAGCCCTAGGCCTCTGCCCAAAGGCACTCAAGCTTTCTCTCTCCATAGGCTGGAAAGCCCACTGTGCTGTGTCCTGCTGCCGGGTCTCTCCTGCCACTGCTTCTCACCATCTTCAGGGTTCCAGCTCGCTATCTGTCTCCTGGTCCCAGGAGCCTCCCAGTGCAGGGATCCCAGGTCCAAAGGACAAGCTGGCTCCTGGCTCTTCTTCCTTGGTGATAGTGGGATTTCCCTCTCTGCTGTGGAACTGGCTCTCTTTTAAGGCAAAACTGACCAATCCCCTTGGTAGACCACAATTACCCTATCACACAGTCCTGCCCAATCACCTGGGTGGGAGTTACAAGACTGTGGCTAGAAAGGCCACACACAAAAGTAATTTATTGCACTGCACTGAGGAAGTGACACCAGAACAGACTCGAATTTTAAAAATTTGGGTGAACTGGAACCATAACCAGAATGGGAACAATTATGGGTTAAAGCCCAGCTAGAATAATAATCGCCCTCTTAGAAAACAAGAGCAGCACACATGTTGCATAGTAACCAAACTTCTTGCCCGTCAGATTTTGCAGAGTCTGAAACAAGAGTGTCCTGCTCAAAGATGGCAGCCGACTGCACCACTTTGAATGTATATCACTCTCCTCAGTCCCGGCAATAATTCAATCTCCCACATCAGGCTCCTGAAAGGGCTTACTACGCCTCTTCTGAGTCTTGCATTTCAGGGCCTCGACCCATAATTTCTCCCATTCTGGTTATGGTTTCAGATCACCCAAATTAAAAAAATTTGTGTCTATTCCAGTTTTGCTTCATCAGCCATGACTGAACCGGTTCGAAGCCCTGGTTTCCATAAACTGCAAATGAGAGCCCTGACTAATAAGGAACATTTGTAGTTCACTGATTTTGTTTTAGGAGAACATGGATCCAATTAATTTCAGAAACAGGCAGCTAAACTGTTTATTGCTTTTGGCTCAAAATATCTTTATGACTCACATGTTATGTTACAGCTGTTTAAACCCCCCAATGTTAGCAAATAAATACCTTTCTATTCTCATTCAAGTACCATTTTAAAATGTAATTTTTATAATAATGATGTCAGCAATGCTATGTTCATTACCAAAAATTAAGAAAATATGGAAAAACAAAGAAAAAAAGTACTAATTTCAAGAGTTAGGATTAAAGTAACATGTCAGGCAAATGTTCCTGTGCAACATCCATTCCATATGATGTATTGTATATTCTAGGACATGTATATTGACTTTGATGATCTGTGGGAACTATTTTCAGTATAAATTACAATTTAAGAATAAAAGGTGTGTTGCTGCAGAAGAAAGGCCTGGCAATTTGCATCCATAAAAATTACAGCCAAAAAAAACCAGATGAGGCAGTTCTACTGTGTAACACATAGGGTTGCCATGAGTCAGAATTGACTCAAGGGCAACGGGTCTGATTTTTTGGGTTTACATGTGTATGTAGTGAATCTCTGGTAAAGTATTAGTCTATTGTATAATACGGAATCTTTGTATTTATCCTCTACAAAGAGTATTTACAGGAACCTTGATTTACTACCTGAAAATGCTTCTGATATAGCATGATGAAGAGATTTCACTAAGCATATTACATATGCCAACATTATGTGAAAATGCCTTCCAACTTCCACTGAAATTCAGATTACTTATGGGGCGGAAAGCATGCTCACCTCTTCGTTCTCGATTTTGAGCGTAGCCAGTCGTGACTGCAGCTGCTGGTACCTGAGCATGAGCTCTGCCTGGACCGGCTGCTGAGCGCTGACCTGACAGACCTGATGGGGAAATCAAAATCTGCAGTTACAACAGGGCGCAATCAAGCCTGCCTCCAGAGGCTCTGTTCTCCTATTTAAATGCCAGATGAATCACGCTGATCCCTTCAAGATTCCAATTACATATTTTCTTTTAACAGCCGCCTTGAAAATTCAGTTTTAAATATGGCCTGCTACGTAAGCGGCAAGAGCAGAATGCAGCTGCTTGGCCTGGATGTGACTGGAGAGAAAGCAGCTGCAGGAAGCATCTCTCTAAGAACAGGACAGTTCCTGGAGACTGAGCTGATGTTAAAGTCACACTTGTGGAAATTCCTTATGAGTCTGTACAAGTCAGAGGGCAGACTGCAAAGGATGATCCAAATGTGACATACAGGTATGTGTAAGGAAGGCAGTAGAGCTCACTGGTTATGGTGTGTGTTTTCTCACCTGTAAGATGGGGACAATGGAATTCCTATACCACAGAGTTTTTGCAGGAATTAGATGCGATAATGTACATAGAGCACTTAGAAAAGTGCTTAGTACTAGTAGAAGAACTAGAAAATGTGAATGATTATTTTTAGTATCTTTCAACCAATATCAATGTTGATATAAATGATTGATTTCCCTTACACTATCAATCAAATCACATGATTTACCATGAACTTGATGAGGGCACTTGTCTTAGGCTTTGGTAGAAATATATTTTGGTTATGATCTCAATTATGGATAAGCTCAAAGTTAGAACACTATATTAACATTGCACCAGAAACAATTTCTTCTCATCTCCCTTATCACGGAAATGCTGTCAGCTGAGAAGAGGTCCTTTTACAGAGTCTCTAAAACACCACAGAGATTACTGCTCGTTGGCAGAACCAGCCATAAAAAAGGGCAAGAGACTCACTTTGTTAAAACAATAATAATAAATAAAAACTATTTATTTTTTAATCATTCCATGTTTAACATACCCAACAACTAAAAAAAATCAAAACATAAAACAACTGTTTGATTTTCGAAAGATGACACTGGATGGGATAAGCTAGTCATCCTGCTTGTCAAAATTCATGTACTACTGGCATAAAGACGGCTTATCATGTCCAATCATGTAATTCACACTATCAAATCAGCAAAAATAGAATTAGATTAGAAATACTGAAGGTAGATATATATATATGTTGCCTATATGTCTTAACACTGGCTAATTTTAAGAGAAAATTATGACATTAATCAGCCATGGCATTGTAATTACATCTCTTTTTTAAAGTTGACTGTCACCACAATAAGCTACAAATGTTTTTATCTATGAGTACTGTTTTGCACAGTTAGACACTAAGCGCTAGATTGCAAACTCCGTTAATCGGCTCTCGTTTTCTCCCTCCACTGACAGGAACATAAACAACTGTAACTCATAATCACCTTAACTAAAAAATAATTTTTGTAAATAGGATAAGAAGCTAAACTTATATTAAGAATCTAGGACTTCATATATCACTTCTAATGCTCATTTTACCAGCTTGGAGCCAACCTGAATCTTAAAAATGATTTGCATTGTTTTGTTTTTCTCTTCATTTTTCCTGCCGTTCACAGTTATTTTTCTGTATAGGGATCATTAAATCAGGATTATAAGGAGGCTTCAGGCAGACTGTATTGGACCAGCAAAATGTTTTGTTTTTTAATTTGAATTTGATGAGTGGAGGTGAGAAACCTGCCCTGGCCAGTTCAGCGCTTACAGCCAGGTCAGTTTACACCTTTATTTGCTTGGCTTCCCCAGGAATTTGAGTGCTTGACCCTTGCTTTAAAAGGTGGTCTTGGAGGATCTTAAGATCCTTTGCAGGGGCAGGAGAGAGGAAACACCTGTGAATTCTTAAGACTGCTGGGTTACAGCAGATGGGGAAAAATATAAGTGAAGAGACAATTTATTAGCTTTAAAATAATCAATGACTTACCTCATCACCCATATGTGACTGAAACTCAAACTTCATTGGTGGGCAGAACGCAGCAGGATACATCTCCATGAATCTCTGCTTATCACTCCGGGGCTCTAAATTGTCAACTGCATTCTCAATAATGTCTAAACCTTCGTGTCTGGAGGTTTCGAGGTTATACTCCGCAGAGAGATATGTCCTTAAGGCTCTGTTCAGACTTGCATGGTAGCCAAGATCACAGCACTTAAAAAAAAAAAAAAAAGATAAAAGAATACCATCCACAAAAATTAACTCAAAATGGAACAAAGACCTAAATGTTAAGGGCTAAAACTATAAAACTCTTAGAAGACTCTTGAATTAGGCAGTGCTTTCTTATACATGACACGAAAATCATAAGCAACAAAGAAAAAAAAATAGATAAACTGGATATCATCAAAACTAAAAACTCTGGTGCTTCTAGGACACCATCAAGAAAGGGAAAGACAAACCACAGATACGAGAAAATTTCTGCATATATTTGATAAGGGACTTGTATCTAGAATATATAAAGAACTATTGCAACTCAATAATAAAAAGACAAATAGCCCAATTAAAAAATGGGCACAGGACTTGAACAGACATGTCTCCAAAGAAGATATACAAATGGTCAACAAGCACACGAGAAAATATTCAACATCATTAGCCACGAGAGAAATGCAAATCAAATCAAAATCACAATGATATTCCACTTCATACCCACTAGGATGACTACCATCAAAAAGACAGATAATCAACAAGTGTTAGCAAGGATATGGAGAAACTGGAACCCTTATATGCTGCTGATGGTAATGCAAAATGGTGCAACCATGTTGGAAAACAGTCTGGTAGTTTCTCAAAACACAGAGTTACCATATGATCCAGTAACTCCATTCCTAGGTATATATCCAAGAGAAACAAGAACATTTGTCTACACAAAAACTTGTACATGAATGTTCATAGCAGCTTTACTCGTAATAGCCAGAAAGTGGAAATAATCCAAATGTCCATCAACTGATGAATGGATAAATAACATGTGATCCATCCATATAATAGGATACTACATACACATACATACTATTCAGCACTAAAAAGAAAGGAACTACTGATACATACTATAAAATGGATGAACCTTCAAAGCATTACGCTAAGTGAAAGAAGCCGGTCAAAAAGGACTACATTTTTATGACTCCATGTATATGAAATGTTGAGAGAGGCAAATCTATGGAGACAGAGAGTAGATTAGTGGTTGCATAGGACTGGGGATGGTGCCAGAGGAATTAGGGGGGCAATGGCTAAGGAGTTTGGGGTTTCATTTTGGGGTGATTAAAATGTTCTAAAACTGATTATGGTGATGGATGCACAACTCTGTGAATATACTAAAAGTCATTAAGTTGTACACTTTAAATGGGTAAATTGTATAGTATGTGAATATCTCAACGAAGTTGTTAAAAAATAAAAGAAGCAAAATCAAACACTGGAAGAAAATAATGAAAAAATAGCATTCAAGTTTTATCCATGCATACAGAAATTGATACACGATTTACTGAAAATCCTTCTAGAAGGCCAATATACTAACTGGAATAATTTAGATTTTCATATTTCATTGAAGACTCAAGAACTGTCTGTACTCTTTCAGAGCTGAGAAGAAAAGGTTTAAATCTGCCAAAACAGTTCAAGATTGCCTTCCCCCCAACCTCTCTTACCCCAGAATAAAATTCTTAAATAAGAAATGATTGCCAAAGTCCTTTCATTAGAGATAGAATTTTATTTCGTATTCCTAGGGCTATAAGGTTGGAGCCCTGGTGGCACAGTGGTTAAGAGCTATGGCTGCTAACCAAAAGGTCAGCAGTTCGAATCCACCAGCCACTCCTTCGAAACCCTATGGGGCAGTTCTACTCTGTCCTATAGGGTCACTATAAGTCGGAACCAACTTGATGGCAGCTGACAACAACAATAACAGGACTATAAGGACTTTAGGATTCTTGAATATTCACTATTTTTAATTTGTACTTATTTTTTCATGTCGTATGGTAAGAGAATACAATTTTTAGAAGACTAAACCCAAACCCAAAGCAAACCTACTGCCCTAGAATCGATTCTGACTCTAGTTTCCAAAGCTGTAAATCTCTACGGAAGCAGATTGCCACATCTTTCTTTTAGAAGACTATAACTCTAGAAATTAGTCAGTTGTAAATTACTAACAGGAAAATTGAAATTTGTACATAAAAGCAATACACATCTCTTAAAGAGGAAATCAGGTCACCCCTATACTGTTCTAATGAAGTTCAATCAATTCAATTTGAGTCAATTCAACTCACTAAATGATTATGTATTAGGTGTCGGGGACTTTGCTAGGCTCTGAGAATATGAAAACTGGAACACGGTAAAATATAATCTCCATCCTCAAGGAATTCAAATATAAGCTATTCATTAGCTTGTTACTAAAATAGTAGTAGAGGGATGTTATCTATTGAATTGTGCCCCCCTAAAAGATGTATTTAAGTCCTAACTCCTGATACCTGTGAACATGGCCTTGCTTGGAAATAGAGTCTTTGATGATGTTATCAGTTAAGATGAGGTCATACTGGAGCACGGTGGGTCCTAACTCAACCTGAGTGGTGTCATTATAAAAGAAGAGAAGAGACACTGAGTGGTGTCATTATAAAAGAAGAGAAGAGACACAGAGGAAGGAAAGCTAAGTGAAGATGCATTTACAAGCCAAGGAACACTTGGGGATACCAGAACTTGGAAAAGACAAGAAAGGATCTTCTGGAAAGACTTAGGAAGGAGTATAGCCTGGTAGACAAGTTGATTTGGACTTTTGGCCTCCAGAACTGTGAGACAAAAAATTTCTGTTCTGATGAGCCATCCAGTTTCTGATATTTTGTTCTGGCAGAACTAGGAAACTAATACGAGGCGGCCCAAAGGAAAGAACCTTTGTTCAAAGATGTATTCACAAGGACATGAGCCATCAGACTGCCTTTCTGAAGGTACACAATCACCGATCTCTTCTTAGATATGCCAGCACATTTAATTCCACGTGAACCTTCTAATTTCAGAATTATTAACTGTGAGATTTTTACATAAAGATATTCTAAAATGTTGCTGTTCAAAGTCAGACCAGCAGCACCAGTATCACCAGGGAGCTTGTTAGAAATGCAGAATCTTGGGCCTCACCTCAGACCTACTGAATCAGAAGCTTAAGTTTAAAAAGATCCACAGGTGATTCACATGCACATTAAAGTTTAAAACACATACTGCTCTAAAACACTCATGAAGTACAAGCAGGGGTCTTGGAACCTGCCCTTTGGGGGCACTATTTCTCCATGTAGGCAAGAGTACTCCCCTTGCTTGATTAAAAAAAAAATAAGAAAATAGCTGCTACATCACAATTACAAGTCTAAGCAAAATACAATTGTGAAATGCAGCAATCAGTCTCATTATTAATATACTGCCAGTGGAATCAGCTTCACTCAAATGTAGAGAATGATCCACTTTTTGGTTAATTTAAAAATTCTAGTCTCAGATGAACAAGTCTCTTTTATTCCTCTTGCTCCTCAAAATCTATAATGGTTTTTTTTTTTTTTTTTTGGTATAGCACTGTTATCCATATATGAGAGACTGAAAAATTATTCTATCGTTCAATAACACCTCATCCTATAAAAACATGGATTTACAGAGGAAATGGCCTCATTTTTTTGGATGCACCAGTGCTTAAAAACACCCCACTGTTCTGAAAGAAGACAGATTCTATTTGATTATAATGGAGCAGATCAGACCAGCTGCTTTATTTTATGAGTATTGATTCCAATGGGACTTAATAAAAAATTGAAATTGGAAGGAAAGAAACAACCCAGAGAAAGGCCTTTTTTTCCCTACTGAAAAAGAGAGTCTCTTTTCAGCTTAAAAAAGAAATGAATAAAGACAGAAGGAAAAAAGGGGGTGGGGTGGGGAGAAAGAAATCCAAACCCAAATACCCAGTTGACCAGGAGCTCTGAAAAATATATGCTAAGTTTTCATTAACTCCAAACTTAAACAGCTCACTTCTCAAATTTCTAAGTGTGGTTTCTTTGGGGAGTAAATGTCAGGATTACAAAAGCACTGGTTGCATGTTTCCACACCCAGTTCAGCCAGGCTGACTTGGTAGGTCTGAACCCAGCGAGAGAACCTTGATTTCACTGAAGTTTTGGTAATAGGTTGGGGAGGAACATGCACATGGCTTAGTAACTGATCCAGAAGCCTCTCCAGGTGACTTGGAGACTTGGAATGCCACTTAGATTTCTGTGATGAACTTTCAAGGAAAGTTTCCTTCTCTGATCATTATGCTCCTTATCAGTGTGTAAGGTCACTTAAAAGTATGATTTTGTTATCTCTGATATGCAACATTTTCTACCTTCTAGGCTTCTCAAGCATCCAGAACTTAAAAAGGAACAAGAAAGCAGGGAAAAAAATTCTTATTCAATTTCTCCTGAGACAGTGAGGCCAGCCACAGAATCATTATTTTTTTCTACACTAGAAGTTGAAATGACACTGGATATGTTAAGAGTCAAGGTATTTCATTAGAAAGGTCCAAAGTAATTCTATGGAGCTTATGAATTATTAATGACATGAAAAGCCAACTTCTGCACAAAGAGCTGAGTTATAACCAAGTGCATTTAGTGATGAAAATACATAAGAAACCAATAAAATATTTCATGAAAACAAAGCAGTGTTGTTCTGATGGATGGAAAAACTCTGAATGGATACATAAAATTATAGATTAAAACTGGAGAAGGAAAGACTTGGAAATAGCAAGTTTTTTTTTAAGTATCCCCACAAGAGCTGCCAAGATAGATTCTATTGCATTAGTCTAAATCATCAGAGTAGCTAATTTCCTTTGGCAAAAGAGTTGCAAATATTATCAAAATACAGATGAAATTTAGGTACTGAAGACTGTGACAAGCACTTCATCTTGTCTCAGGGGCTGAGAGGCTGGCTGAGGTATACATGGTGGGTATACTGATGGGTATAACTGGATCACATTTGTTCAGGGATGTTATGGATTGAAATGTGTCCCCCAAAAATGTGTTGTAAATCCTAGTTCCTATACCTGTGGATGTAAGCCATTTGGCAAAAGGATTTTCTTTGTTACGTTAATGAGGCCATATCAGTTAGGGTATAACATAAAAGAGCAGATTAGGCACAGAAGCAAGCAAGCATGGATGAGGGAAAAACAGATACCACGTGGAGATCTCCAAAGAATGCTGAGAAGAATGTTACAGAAGCTGAGACAAGGATTTTCCCCCAGAGGGGACAGAGACAGACTTCCCCTAGAGCTGGCACCCTGACTTTGGCCTTCTAGCCTCCCAAACTGTGAGAAAATAAACTCCTGCTCATTGAAGCCATCCACTTGTGGTATTTCTGCTACAAAAGCACTAGATAACTAAGATAAGGGGGATAATTTCTTTCTTTTTTGGTGTAAACTCCATGACAAGAGAAGCCCTAGTTGGGTAGAAGCTTAGTTCTAAGACTAGTGTTACCATAATGGAACTAATGGGAAACAAGTCCTAAATACATGTTTCCAGAACAATAAGAGCCAATGTCATTGGCCAGGACAGCACTAGAAGTGTCTGGAGGGTGACCCCAAGCTCCCATGTGACTCCAGAATTAAACAGTTATCGTGAGAATGGAGAAGGGAGGAACTCTTTGGCAGAGGTATTCTATCTTTTCTTCATCACTCCTGCCTCTTTCTGAGGGACTTCCATGATCTTTTGTCTTGTGTCCTATCTCTGGCTTTTAATATGCTTGGCTTTAAGCACTCCAGAGCCATAAATATTGGGTAATGACTCGGCTTCAATCCTTATTCTGAGTGTTTGAAAAATAGCGCAACCCAAGCAAACTGGATAGCAAAAATAAACAGTTTTCACATGACCATGGCTGGCTTTCAAAGAACCAAAAATAGGTAAGTTCAGAGCTTTTACGTAAGATGTCAAATGAAGAAAGCTAATTTCTTTTGAATAACTATTTCTTTGTCCTTCAATATTTTCCTCTCTAACTCTTCAGTATTTTACCTTAGAAACCTCAAACACACACAGGACTGAACCAGATGTCTAAATGTCTACAGAACTTTTTTACACACCTGTTTTCATGTCTGGGTTCCTGACAACCCATATGGAGCTGACAATTTAACTCCTGCTACTCTTTAACAACACAGCCAAACATTTAGCAAGAATTGTTGTCAGTTTTCTCTTGAGCAATGAAAAGGTCAAAATAGTACATCTAAATAGTACATCTACGTGATAGGAATGGATACAAAGAAGGAAACAGGAGAACTGATGTTTCATATGCCTCAGCCAACCAGTAGGCTGAATAATCATTGGTTGCCTAATGTATCTCTTACTCATCTAAACGTGGGCACTCATTTCCTTCGGAGGAACTACAGACTAGATTCATTTTTCCCAGACCAGAATCTCTGTAACCAGCTTGAATCAAATCAGGAGAGAGGAAAGAGAACAAACAAAACAAGCCTAAATAAATACATGTTAGATGGTAAATGCTATGGAGAAAATAAAGGTTCAGAGGAATAGGGGGTACTTTGGGGTGTGTTGCTCTTTTATATAGGGCAGTTGGGGTAGGCCTTCCTTCCTATATTTGAGGTACAACACAAATGAAAAGAGGGCATCGGTCTTGCAAAGAAAAGAGGGAATCAGTCTTGCAAAGCTCTAGAAGTCAAAGTGTTCCAGACAAAAAGAACAGAAAGTGCAAAGGCCCCAGGCAGGAAAAACCTTAGTGGGTTTGGGGTACAGAAAGGTCAATATACCTAAAGCAAGGTGACTAAAGAGACAGTGGCAGGAGGGTGCCAGTTCACACAGGCTCTTGGTGAGTAGTTTGGATTCTATTCTAAGGACAATGGGAGGCCTTTTGGGACCTACGTGTTCTGAGTTATGGTTTTTTAACAAGTTCATTCTGGACACTGGGAAGAGGATGAATTATTGGAAGTATGCGTGGAAGGTGGGAGTCATCTTAGGAAGCTACTGCAATAGAGTAGGCAAGAAAAAAAATATTACAGGTTTTATCGAGGAGACTGACAGCCAAGTAGTGAGAAGCGGCAAGATTTGGGATATTTAGGAAGTAGAGATGTTTCGTTCTGTTGTACAAAGGGTCGCTATGAGTTGGAACCAACTTCACAGCACCTAACAATAACAGAGATGACAGGTGGCTATGTGGGGAGTGAGAGAGTTGGGGTTCTGGCTTGAGCAACTGACTGGGTGGAAAGTGGTGCCATTTATTGAGGTATGAAAATGGATAAGAAGTTGTTATGTGTGTGGAAGATGGTGATGATAAGTGCAAACGGATATAAAAAGTTATGCCATTTTTGGAAATGGACAGTGGTGACAATTTCACAGCATGGTAATTGTCATTAATGTCACTGAATTGTACACTTAAGACAGGATGAAACAGCAAGTATTTTGTGATATATATTTTACCACAACAAGAAAAAAGAAAACAAAAAGGAAGTTGTATTTTGGGCGTCTGGACAGCCTTTTAGACATCTGGTTAGAGATGTCCAGGAGGCAGCTGGATATACAAAATGAAAGCCCAGGAAGATGATCAAGATTGGTGATAAAAATATAGAAATCATCAGATGGTACTGAAGCCAAGACCAAGAGACAGAGAGCCAAGGATCATGCCTTAAGTGACTTTCAACATCCAGAGGTCCATCCAGGAAGAAGCCAGCACTGGAGACAGAAGGTGCAGCCTTTACTGCCGGAGGAAAAGCAGGTGAGAGCAGTTTCCCTTAACTAAGGTCCATGGCATTTCCACTGTAAGTACCTTTAAAAGCCATCTAGTTCAGTTATCCACTCATTTCAGTTTTAAACCCTTTCTGTCACAAAGGGATAAAAATAAAAACATGCCTAATGTTTTCACATGATCACTACAATATCCTAACTCATTTAACATGATCTCTCTATGATCTTCCTAGTAAGATTTCAGGTCTAATGGGGAAAACAGTATTACAATTTGGCAGGTTTTCATGGACAAATCTTAATACCATTATGTTTGGGGAAAAGTCAAACTAATTAAAAAATTTCTGAACTCTGAATAAGTGGCTTTTTAATTAAACACATGTCCCTAGAGGGGAAAAGAATAGGTAAGGCTAAAAGCTTTAGCACAGTGATCATTCAGAAATGATAAAATAAAGATGGCATGTGATATATGATGTAATCTAATTTCAACCTCATTCTGCATTAATGACTAATAAAACACATGATAGATATCTCTACCAAGAAAACTAGCTGGAGTAGGGGATTATTCCATGGCAATATTCCACAATACTAACAAAGATTTATCCTTCAAAGTGACCTACAAACTTACACAGGGAGTAATTGGAGATCATGAAACTGGATAGCATGGATGACAAATGCTTTATTATTATTGGTCAGGTGCTCTGGGACAAAGCACCACTAGTATTTTACTGTTGAGGGCTTTGTTTCTTTCAATGAATTTTGAGGGTGGGTGTGTATGGAACTGGACCGAATGAGGCTACACCACTAGTGATGCAATCCTAAAACCAGTTGTTTTTAAGAAGTTCAGATTTACAGAGCAGTGAATTTGATTATAGGTCGGGGGACCCTAGCATTAACATTTTTACTCTCCCTTAGCTTTTTCCTCTTAGAAAATCATTATTACTTCAAATCTCAGCATTCAATTACAAATATTTGTTGCTTATATGATTTTTTTCTGGTTGTAATACACCAATAACTTATAGACAATAAGTTATAGTCTCTTTTGCACTTAATGTTGGGGATAATAAAGATCACAGCTGAGAAACTTACTACTTACAAAACTACAATTTATTTTCCCCTACAATCTATGTCTTTATCCTTCTGAAGAAGCCTTGGTGGCACAGTGGTTAAGAGCTTAGCTGCTAACCAAAAGGTCAGCAGTTCGAATCCATCAGTTGATCCTAGGAAACCTATTCGGCAGTTCTACTTTGTCCTACAGGGTTCGCTATGAGTTGGAATTGACTTGACAGCAACGGGTATTCTTCCCAAACAGTTAAATTTCCTAAGGCCAACATTTGCAATATATTTCTTACAATTCATGTTCATTCTTTAAAATAAAATAATAAAAATTCTCCTTGTTTGTTGTGAAATTAACTCTGTTCCACTTTGCACCTGATTCGAAACCAAGAGATCAGTTATGTTACAAACTAAAATTTATTTAGAACTTACTTTGGAGACAAAAGTGAAGACCTCTTAAAAACCTTTTGCTTAACTGACACTCTGGATTAACCAATGCTCAGTTCATTGTATAAACAGTGGACAGTAAACTAGGGCCTATGAGCCAAATCTAGCCCTCCACTTCTTTGGGTAAATAATGTTTTATGGGAATACAACTACACCCATTTGTTTACATATTATTTATGGCTGCTTTTGCACTATGATGGCAGAGTTGAGTAACTGCAAGAGACCATATGGCTCACAAAGCCTAAAATATTTACTATCTGGCCCCGTAACTAAAAGATTGCCAACCTCTGCCCTAAAGCATACTGACCAATGCCAAGAGCACTGGCCCATTTCTATGAACAAACACAGATAGTAAGCACTATCTAATATTCCTGGTACACATCTGCTCCATGTATGCCTTGAAGAGTCAACTGCACAATATTTGTGCCAATTAGATTTATTGTGTTATTGTTAGGTGCTGTCCAGTCGATTCCCACTCATAGCGACCCTATGTACAACAGAACAAAACACTGCCTGGTCCTGCGCCATGCCCACAATTGTTATGCTTGAGCCCACTGTTGCAGCCACTGTGTCCAATCCATCTCATTGAGAGTCTGCTTCTTTTTCGCTGACCCTGTACTTTACCAAGCATGATGTCCTTCTCCAGGGACTGATCCTTCCTGATAACAAGTCCGAAGTATGTAAAACGTAGTCTCACCATCCTTGCTTCTAAGGAGCATTCTGGTTGTACTTCTTCCAAGACAGATCTGTTCGTTCTTTTGGCAGTCCATGCTTTATTCAATATTCTTCGCCAACACCACAATTCAAATGCTTCATTCTTCTCTGGTCTTCCTTATTCGTTGTCCAGCCTTCACAAGCATATGAGGCGACTGAAAATACCATGGTTTGGATCAGGTGCACTTTAGTCTTCAAGGTGACATCTTTCCTTTTCAACACTTTAAAGAGGTCTTTTGCAGCAGATTTGCACAATGCCATGTGTCTTTTGATTTCCTGACTGCTGCTTCCATGGGTGTTGATTCTGTATCCAAGTAAAATGAAATCCTTGACAACATCAATCTTTTCTCCATTTATCACAATGTTGCTTACTGGTCCAGTTGTGAGGACTTTTGTCTTCTGTATCTTGAGGTATAATCCATACTGAAGGCTGCAGTCTTCGATCTTCATCAGTAAATGCTTAAAGTGCTTTTCACTTTCAGCAAGCATAAAACACAGGTTGTTAATGAATTTTCCTCCAATCCTGATGCCCCGTTCTTCTTCATATAGTCCAGCTTCTCAGATTATCTGCTCAGCATTACAGACTGAAAAGGTATGGTGTAAGGATACAACCCTGACGCACACATTTCCTGACTTTAAACCACTCACTATCCCCTCGTTCTGTTTGAACAACTGCCTCTTGATCTCTGTACAGGTTTCTCATGAGCACAATTAAGTATTCTGGAATTCCCATTCTTTGCAATGTTATTCATAATTTGTTATGATCCACACAGTCAAATGCCTTTGCATAGTCAATAAAACAAAGGTAAACATCTTTCTGGTATTTTCTGCTTTTAGCCAGGATCCATCTGACATCAGCAATGATATCCCTGGTTCCATGTCCTCTTCTGAATCTGACCTGAATTTCTGGCAGTTCCTTGTCGATATACTGCTGCAGCCACTTTTGAATGATCTTCAGCAAAATTTTACCTGCATGTGATATTAATGATATTTTTTGACAATTTCTGCATTCAGCTGGCTCACCTTTCTTGGGACTAGGCATACATATGGATTTCTTCCAGTCAGTTGGCCAGGTAGCTCTCTTCCAAACTTCTTGGCATAGATAAGTGAGCACTTTCAGTGCTGCATCCATTTGCTGAAACATCTCAATTGATATACTGTCAATTCCTGGAGCCTTGTATTTCACCAATGCCTTCAGTGTAGCTTGGACTTCCTCCTTCAGTACCATCGGTTCCTGATCATATGCTACCTCTTGAAATGATTGAATGTCGACCAATTTTTTTTGGTATGATGACTCCATGTATTCCTTCCATCTTCTTTTGATGCTTCCGGTGTCGTTTAATATTTTCCCAATAGAATCCTTCACTATTGCAACTCGAGGCTTGAATTTTTTCCTCAGTTCTTTCAGCTTGAAAAATGCTGAGCATGGTCTTCCCTTTTGGTTTTCTATCTCCAGCTCTTTGCACATGTCATTAGAATACTTTACTCTGTCTTCTTGAGCTGCCCTTTGAAATCTTCTGCTCAGTTCTTTTACTTCATCATTTCTTCCTTTTGCTTTAGCTACTCGATGTTGAAGAGCAAGTTTCAGAGTCTCTTCTGACATCCATTTTGGTCTTTTCTTTCTTTCCTGTCTTTTTAATGACCTCTTGCTTTCTTCTGAATAAGGAAGAATGAAGAAGAATTGATGCCTTTGAATTGTGGCGTTGGCAAAGAATATTGAATATACCATGGACTGGCAAGAGAAGAAACAAATCTGTCTTGGAAGAAGTACAACCAGAATGCTCCTTAGAAGCAAGGATGGCGAGACTACGTCTTACATACTTTGGACATGTTATCAGGATGGATCAGTTCCTAGAGAAGGACATCATGCTTGGCAATGTAAAGGCTCAGCGAAAAAGAGCAAGACCCTCAACGAGATGGATTGACACAGTGGCTGCAACAATGGGCTCAAGCATAACAATGACTATGCAGTGTTTCGTTCTGTAGTACGTAGGGTCACTATGAGTAAGAACTGACTTGACGGCCCCTAACAACAACTTGCTTTCTCCGTGTATGATGTCCTTGATGTCATTCCACAACTCGTCTGGTCTTTGATCATTAGTGTACAATGTGTCAAATCTATTCTTGAGATGGTCTCTAAATGGAGGTGGGATATACTCAAGGTCATACTTTGGCTCTCATGGACCTGTTCTAATTTTCTTCAGTTTCAACTTGAACTTGCATATGAGCAACTGATGGTCTATTCTGCAGTTGGCCCCTGGCCTTGTTCTAACTGGTAACATTGAGCTTTTCCATCGTCTCTTTCCATAGATGTAGTCAATTTGATTCCTGTGTATTCCATCTAGCGAGGTCCATGTGTACAGTCACCGTTTATGTTGGTGGAAAAAGGTATTTGTAATGAAGAAGTTGTTGGTCTTGCAAACTTCTATCATGCAATCTCCTGCGTGGTTTCTATCACCATATTTTCCAACTACCAATACTTCTTTGTTTCCAACTTCCGCATTCCAATCACCAGTAATTATCAATGCATCCTGATTGCATGTTCAATCCATTTCAGACTGCAGAAGCTGGTAAAAATCTTCAATTTCTTCATCTTTGGCCTTAGTGGTTGGTGCATAAATTTGAATAATAGTCATATTAACTGGTCTTCCTTGTAGGCATATAGATATTATCCTATCACTAACAGCGTTGTACTTCAGGATAGATCTTGAAATGTTCTTTTTGATGACGAATCCAATGCCGTTCCTCTTCAAGTTGTCATTCCAGGCATAATAGACCATACGATTGTCTGATTCAAAATGGCCAATACCAGTCCATTTCAGCTCACTAATGCCTATGATATTGATGTTTATGCATTCCATTTCATTTCTGATGATTTCCAATTTTCCTAGATGCATACTTCGTCCATTCCAGGTTCTGATTATTAATGGATGTTTGCAGCTGTTTCTGCTCATTTTGAGTCATGCAATATAAGCAAATGAAGGTCCTGAAAGCTTGACTCCATCCAAGTCATTAAGGTTGACTCTATTTTGAGGAGGCAGCTCTTCCCCAGTCGTCTTTTGAGTGCCTTCCAACCTGGAGGGCTCATCTTCCGGCACTATATCAGACAATGTTCTGCTGCTATTCATAAGGTTTTCACTGGCTACCTCTTTTCAGAAGTAGACTGCTGGGTCTCTCTTCCTAGTCTGTCTTAGTCTGGAAGCTCAGCTGAAACCTATCCGCCATGGTTGACCCTCCTGGTATCTGAATACCGGTGGCATAGCTTCTAGTATCACAGCAACATGCAATCCCCCACAGTATGATAAACTGACAGACACATGGAGATTTATTATAACTATAATTTAATATTAAATAAACTGAAATTGCTATCAAATTAGGTGAAAGTATGACAACGATGCAAGAGTATAAAAACATTGTTAATATCTAGAATATTTTTTGTTCTACTTTAAAGGAATCAAAACTAAAATTCATAGCTAATACACAGTGGATGTGATTTGTGCAAGACTACTGAGAAGGAGATCTATACAAAAAGATAAATCAAAAGACTGGCAAGTGCAAGTACATTAATATGCTTTAGATTAAAAATATTTAAGGAGTTTTAATTTTTTTACAGTTCCATGCTTTTCTTCTTTTAAATATGAAATATGAACTATTTACAGAAAAGTATAAAACAGTTATGGAGCCCTGGTGGCACAGTGGCTAAAGCAGTCAACTGCTAAATGAAAGGCTGGTGGTTCAAACCCACCATCCACTCCATGGGAGAAAGATGTGGCAGTCTACTTCCATAAATATTACAGCCTTGGAAACCCTAGGGGACAGTTCTACTATGTCCTGTAGGGTCACTATCAGTTGGAATCAACTCAATGGCAACAGGTATTTGCTATAAAATATATATGCTCCTTTTAAAGAAATAAAACATTGCTGATACTTCAGAAGCCTCACCTTCCCAAGTGCCCCCTCCCTAATCACAACCACTTCCCTTTTCCCTAGAGATAATTTACTATCTGGAGTTCTCAGAAGTATATGAAGCGTCTTTTGTATACTATATTCAAACACTTCCAGCTGAAATAAAAGAACATAAACTTGGTTAACAATGGAGCCATCATTTTCTTTGATTACATTACACTCAGCGCAAACTAAATTTAAAGTTCTGTTATCTAATATTAATTCGGACTTGATCAAGAAGTTCATTTACTTAATAATTTTATAAGAGTATTGCTTTCAGTGGTGGAGCTCATCATAAAATTAATTCAGTGATCACAACAAATGAAGAATTTGATTTACCTAAAATAAATTCCTGTAGAAATCCAAAAACCATTACTGAGAAAATAAAATAGTTCCCTAAAATTTACTCCAGTTTCTATTCTTTTTATATTGCAAAAAGAGATCTTCAGGGTGATTTATTTTTTTCCCTTATGGAAAGTTCATCTTAGAACTTTACTCTAAATTCTTAATATATTGGAGTTTTTCTACATAGACAAGTTGATAGCCATTCTCAGAATGAGTGAACCTTACCAATTTAAACTAACATTGACAAGGACAGTTTATTTAAAATAGATAAAAAGTATGAATGATTAAATATCTTTAAAACCATTCAATTAACTTCACATATATAGAAAAGACTTGAACTAGTCCATCAAAGTGTTGACTTATAAAAGTTTACAGATCTGTTTTAGTTAACCAAGGTGATGTCGTTAAATAGTGTGTCAATGGTATATACACAAATTGGTTAGTTTGAAATGCTTGAAAATGTTTAAAAAAATCATTATTCCTCTATAATTTACATAATTAATTTGTACTCTATAAAAGGATTTGCTAATCAAAAGTAAACTGTAGCTTAGACATTGCTGAATTCCAAATTAATAGCTTTCTAATTTAGTAAAGTTCAAATTCAAGAGGTTTTAAAATACCTACAGTTTGTGCCAAGGGGGAGAAACTTAACTATGATGGAGGAATCATATTCACATCACCCTAAGTCAGTGGTCAATTTTAGCATCACTACTGATGTAGCAACATCACCTATGATGTATTTATTCAACTGCAAAGTACTTGAGTTGAATGCATCAATCCTTTGTATAATGTTCACTTGGCATAAAATACAGGGGATAGAAAAACATCCTAAATGACACTACAGGGAGGTAATCAGACAAATCCAGAAGCTGGAACATTCTGAGGAAAAACTGTCAAGGTCTCTTCAATAAGGAACTTTGCTAGATTAAAAAAAGATTTAAGGGACACACCAACTAGACACAAATGTGTGATCCTAAACTGGGACTGCTTATTTGATGAGATGAAAATCTACTGAAATACAAAGATGAAGCAAAACCAACGGCCAACATTATTCTCAATGGAGAAAGACTGAGATCCTTCCCCTTCAGAATGGGAATGAGACAAGGATACCCATTAACACTACTCTTACTCAATATCATACTGGAAGTCCCAGCCGGAGCAATAAGGCAAGAAAGAGAAATAGTGAGCATCCAAACTGGAAAGGAAGATGTAAAACTATCTCTATTCTCAGATAACAAGATACTAGACATAGAAAACCCCAAAGATTCCATAAGAAAGTTTCTGGATCTAACAGAAGAATTCAGCAACGTTTCAGGATACATGATCAACATGCAAAAATCAGTTTATCCTTTACGCTAATGGAGAATTCCAAAAAGGAAATCAAGAAATCAATGCCATTTACAGTAGGCCCAAAAATGATAAAATACCTAGGAATAAATCTAACCAGGGGTGTAAAAGGCTTTTACAATGAAAACTACAAAACACTACTACAAGAGACTAAAAGAGGCCTACATAAATGGATACAATCCTGACACACACCTTTTTTGATTTTAAACCAGGCAGTATCCTCATGCTCTGTTCGAATGACTGCCTCCTGGTCTATGTATAGGTTCCGCAAGAGCACAATTAAGTGTCCTGGAATTCCCATTCTTCACAGTGTTATCCATAATCTGTTATGATCTACACAGTCAAATGCCTTTGCATAGTCAATAAAACACAGGTAAACATTTTTCTGGTATTCTCTGCTTTCAGCCAAGATCCATCTGACATCAGCAATGATATCCCTTGTTCCACATCCTCCTCGGAATCCAGCTTGAATTTCTGGCAATTCCCTGTAGATATATTGTTGCAAATGCTTTTGAATGATCTTCAGGAAAATTTTACTTGTTGATATTAACGATATTGTTCAATAATTTCTGCATTCTGTTGGACCACCTTTCTTTGGAATGAGCACAGATATGGATCTTTTCCAGTCAGTTGGCCAGATAGCTGTCTTCCAAGTTTCTTGGCATCGATGAGTGAGGACCTCCAGTGCTGCATACGTTTGTTGAAACATCTGAACTGGTATTCTGTCAGTTCCTGGAGGCCTGTTTTTTGCCAGTACCTCCAGTGCAGCTTGGACTTCTTCCTTCAATACCACCTGTTCTTGACCATATGCTACCTCCTGGAATGGCTGAACGGTAACCAATTCTTCGTAGTATACGTGTATAGGAAGGTATATGTGTGTATATACATATGCATGTATAGGTGTATCTGTAGGCATATGTATACACATGTGTGTGCTGCATATATATTCACATATATAATAAAGCACAGAGGGGGCACAGCTACACACACTTCCTAGATATAACCAAACACCTTGTGAAATTGGTTTACTGGGTTTGAAGGCTTGGGACCATAGTCTTGTGGGTAAACTGGCATAAAATAGTTTCAAAGTTTATGTTCTACTTCCTAGTTTGGTGAGTAGCATATGGGATCTTAAAAGCTTGTGAGTGGCCATCTAAGATACAACTATTGGTCTCTACTCATCTGGAGCAAAAGAGAAAGAAGGAAGCCAAAGACTCAAAGAAGAAGAAACTAGTCTACAGGACTAATATTCTACACAAACCATGGCCTCATCTACCTGAGACCAGAGGAACTAGATGGGCCTGGCTACTAATACCAACCGTTTTGACCAGGGACACAATAGATGGTCCTGGATAGAAGAGGAGAAAAATGTAGAACAAAACTCAAAATCTTAAAAAATGCCAGATTTGCTGGACTGGTTGAGACTAGAGGAACTGTCGAGACTATCACCCTGAGATAGCCTTGAAACTTTGAACTGAAATCACTCCCAGAGGACACCTTGTATATAAGTAACAGATTGGCTCATGAACAGTATCACCCGTGAGTACTGTGCTCCTTTAAAAAAAAAATCTATGTAAGACTGAACGGTCAACAGTTACCCTAAAACAAAGGTGAGACGGTAAAGGGGTGGGGGGCAGGGAAACTAGATAAATGGAAATGGAACAACCAGAACGGAAATAATAAGAATGTTGACATTTTCAGTAACGATGTCACTAAATAGGATGTATAGAAATTGGTAAAAGGGAACCTAACTTGTTGTGTAAGCTTTCTCCAAAAACACAATATTATATATACCTGTATACCTGTTGCCGCTGAGTCGATTCTGACTCATAGCGACCCTATAGGACACAGTAGAACTGCCCCATAGAGTTTCCAAGGAGCGGCTGGTGGATTGGAACTGCTGACCTTTTGGTTAGCAGCCAAGCTCTTAATCACTGCGCCACCAGGGCTCCATATTATATGCATATGTATATATAAAGAAATAGAAAGATAAAGGTTACTGATTAAAATAGCAAAAAGCTGTATGTAAAGTATGATTTTGTTCTTTCCTTCTAGTATAAAACATGTGTGTGGACACTATTAACCTAGTGACTCAGTCCCCAAAGGAAAAGTCTAGATTTTAGTAGTGATGACCTCAGGTGGTAAGAATGTGATGCTTTGTTTTTGCTTGCCAGTATTTACTAGTTTTCTACAATGCACTTGTACCGCTTCTGTAATAATAAAAGACTGGTTTTAAAATACCAATTGTATGGAATACTTAGATGAGACTTTTTTGTGATATAATAGGTCTATTCATGATGGTCTGTTATATAAAATTTATAAGAAAAGAAACAGATATTGAACTGAGTAGAAACCAAGAGAAAACTGGAGGCAGTTTAAATAAAAAAGGTCTCAACTTGAATTCTTCAACTATTTTAATGATTTGATTTAATCAAGATGTCTTTAGTGCCGTCCATGTCATTTCACGTAGAAAATGCCATGCATTTAAGATGTCTTGACTTTTTCTCACTGGAGGCATAACAATTATTCTAGTTATTACTAGATAGCTCAGTATAAAAGGTATTTTGTTAAATAAACTCACAAAGCATAAAAGATTCTAGACAGCTCTGCATAATAATCTGTTTCTTTTTCACCAAGAAGGGTCAAGCTTGATGGTTTTAGGATCACCAATATATATGCAAATTGGACTCCTACAAAATAAGCAGCCATTTTAGAAGGGACATATTCACACTCTGATTGCCTTAAAAGTGAGGCAGTATACATATAAACTACTTTCTCTAGGAGAGTACTCAATTTCAGTTGAATATGACAATGAACAAATTCCATGTCATTTCTCTAAAAATTCATGTTTAAGTTATAGTATTTGAGAATTGCTCATATTTAAAGGATGATCTTTTAAAAATTCAACTTTTTTAAAAATAGATTACTTTGCATATTTAACAAACTTATTTATATCACAATTAATGAGATCTAGAGGTTAAAAAGTTTGAGTTTGAAGCCTACTACTACTTACTAGCCGTATAACCACTGGCAAGTTTTCTAGTTTAGCTAAGTCTCAGTTTTTTACCTATAAAATGGAGAGAATAATATTTACCTTATAGGGTTATTATGATTAAATAAGATTATGCTTAGAAACTTGCCTATTACAGAAGAGCTTACTAAATATCCATGACAATGTTTATTGTCCTATAGGGTCGCTATGAGTCGAAATTGACTTGACAGCAATGGGTTTGTTTGTTTTTTTTTGGACTCGTCATAGTGATGAGCACATCAGTAAATCTTAGCTGTTATTATTTCTACGATAATATTTTCTAAATAAAAAAAAAATCAGACGAATGGATGGTCTGAAAACAGAAAAAAAAAAATTCTCCATTTTTGTATAATGCCAATTTTAGCATAATGACCTGATGTTTGGATCCCAACCATGTTGACAAGTGAGGAGTTGGTATATCTCACTAACACTGAGAATGCTATTCTACATCTCCACTCAGATGTCCAATAAGAAACTTAAATTCACTAGACATACCAGAAATACTATTTCCCATCCTTCAATCTACTTCTCCCCTGGGGTCCCCATCTCAGTATATGGCACCACCATTAACCTAGTGACTCAGTCCCCAAACCTAGGAGATACTTTTATCCTCTTTTCCATCCACTATATCAAATTCCTATTAGCTCTATCTTTAGTATATTCTGAATTCAACAACTTCTCACTGGCTTCATCACTTACTGCTCCAGTCCAAGCCTACAACTGCAAAAGCCTCTTCATGTGTTGTCCTGCTTTCATTCTTGCTCCTCCACCCCCTTCATTCTATTTTCCACACAGCTGCCAGCTGAACATGTAAACCAGGTGATGTCATTTCCCTAATCAAAACCCTTCAGTGGCTTCCCATTATACTCCAACAAAATTCAAACCCCTTCCCCTGTCCAAAGGACCCTACATGTCCTGCCTACCACATCTCCTGGAGGCCGTGAATGGTGTAAATGGCTAACACACTTGCCTGCTAACAGAAAGGCTGAAAGTTTGAGCCCACCCTGGTGATTTACTTCTGAAAAACCAGGCACTCAAAACCCTATGGAGTGTAATTCTACTCTGATACACATGGGGTCGCCATGAGTCAGAATCCACTCAATAGCATCTGTTTTTTGTTTTGTTTTGAAAGGTATCTCCTAGAACTTTGCTCCTCACTCACTCGGCTGCAGTCATACTGGCCTCTTTGTATTCCTTGAATTTACCAAGCACACTTCTGCCTCTGGATCTTTATCCTTCCAGTCCTTTGGCCTAAGGGATTCTTTCCCCAGACAGCCACATGACTCTCCGGCTCACGTCTTTGCTCAAATATTGCTTCCTCACAGAGGCCTTTCCTGACCATTGCATCTAAACCCCCATAGTTCTGTTTTATTTTTCTTCACGATGTTGTCATTACATATATATATATTTACACATATATATACATACACATACATATATATGTAAATATATATAACATACATATATAAAAACATACTCATATATATTATACATATATATAATATGCTTGTATATAATCTATCTATCTAGGAGCTCTGGGGGTGCAGTGGTTAAAGTTCTCAGCTACTAACAAAAAGGTTGGCAGTTTGCGCCCACCAGCTGCTCTGCAGTAGAAAGAGATGGCAGTCTGCTTCCATAAAGATTTACAGCGTTGGAAACCCTCTGGGGCAGTTTTCTACTCTGTCCTTAGGGACGCTATCAGTTGAAATTGACTCAACGGCAGCGAGTTTGATTTTTTGGGGGGTTATCTACCTATCTATCATCTATCTATCTATGAGATTTGGGACTTTGGTTTGCTCACTGTTGGTACATTGTAGGTATTCAAGAAATACTTTTTCAAAATATAGAGACTTTTCCTCATGTTAATATTGGCTTGGATTTAGCAAAGTACTTTACTTACTACTAAAATAAACCTTAAACAAAAAAGCAAGTACAGCAGTTACACAGAATTAGTTTTCTATATTCCATATGCTTTGCAGACTCCTTATAGATCTAAGCTTAAAAACAAAAACAAAAAACCCAAACCCACTGCCATCGAGTCAATTCCAACTCATAGCGACCCTAGAGGACAGAGCAGAGCCGTCCCATAGAGTTTCCAAGGCTGTAATCTTTACGGGAGCAGACTGCCACATTTTTCTCCTGCAGAACAGCTGGTGCGTTCAAACTGCTGACCTTTTGTTAGCAGCCACTAGGGCTTGAAAACAGGGGTCATAAAATTCTTTATTTTTATTCAGAAAACCTAGTAGGATATTTTTTTTTTATTAATGAGAGCTAGCAGAAGTCAAATGAAAGAGTTCCTTTTATTTCATCTAAGTGCTGCAAGAAAATAAATATTAAACAAAGAACTCCTGCATTAAAAATAATCAAGTAATTACTCGTTTGAAATACATGTAACAAAGGAAAAGGGGAAAAAATTTCCCTTGTTTTAATTTATTGCTAAATGGTTCTATGTACAGAAATTATGATATTATGGGAGAAAATTATTTTGAAATCAAATAAAAGGGAAAAGTCACATCAGGGTGATAATGAATTAAAAAGTAATTGGCTCCCTAGACAAGTCTTCTGTAAAAGTCCCAAATGATGGCTCCAAAATAACAGCTAAATACATGAGGTTTCAATTCACCCTAAAAATAAAGTTGCTTTAACCTACCGTATGTTTAAATTATGACAGATATTGTGAGCCACAGAAAATAATTTCATAATGTCATAAAACTGTTGAAGTCAATCAATACAAAGCAGTTTATGAGTAAAGTTGCAGTAGATAACCCTCTGAACTTGCCTATCACTTTATTTGTGCTTTTCTGATGGCACTTATCACTTTTCTATTGGCTGGTATTGGCATTTTTTGACACGGGATTTTTGTCTGTTTCAATATTTGCAGTCTCCTACAGTGTTAGCACAATGACCAGGCTATTCAGTACATGTTTTCTGAACGATGTAGAGGGTTAAAGTTGGGGAACAATGGTAATAAACACTACAAAGATATAATAGTGGATATTTACTTGCTGAGTTCTAAATGAGTCCAATAAGTGCTTTTATATATCATATCCTATGAGAGAAAATTATACAGAGTTAGACAAATCTATAAAATAGTTTATTTGCACTCACTCTACTTTTGTTTCACAGTGTTTATCACAACTTAATAAACATTTGTGTAATCCTTTGCTTAATGTCTGTCTTTGCCACTTTAAATCCCATGAGAGTAAGGCTTATATGGGGCCCTGGTTGTGCAGTGGTTAAGCATTTGGCTGCTAACGAAAAGGCTGCCAGATCAGATCCACCAGGCATTCCTTGGTAACCCTATGGAACAGTTCTTTGCTGTCCTACAGAGTCGCTATGAGTCGGAATTGACTCATTCGCAACTTTTTTTTTTAAGGCTTACATATATGTCTTATTATAGCCTAAGTATTTCCCGATAGTTAACAGAAACCGAACTCATTGCTATCGAGTCGATTCCGACTCATAGCGACCCTATCGGACAGAGTAGAACTGCCGCATAGAGTTTCCAAGGAATGCCTGGTGGATTCAAACTGCCAACCTTTTTGGTTAGCAGATGTAGCTCTTAACCACTACGCCACCAGGGTTTCCTCCCAATAGTACAGACCCAATAAATATATTTTGAGTCAATGAATGCCGGTAGGGTTCTTTCACTGCATAATATGAAGATGATGAGGTCCCTTTCCCAGCTGAGTTTATCAGGTAACTCACAACTTCACAGAACCTAACAATTTGTTTTTCATTGATTTTAGGATGCACTTTTTTTTTCACATGCATCTTACAATTGATAGTGTCTTAGTTATCATGTAGAGTTTCGTTGGCAGCACTATTTTCTTTCTGAGTAGAACATAAAATAACGTTTTAACAAACGATGGTGTTTTAGAATCAATAAAATACTCTAATATTGCTAATTCTATCTTAACATGGAAAATACAAAAGTTCCAAGTACTTACATCGATTAAATCTGAAAGATCATGAATATAATACTTGAAAACTGAGGCATTGGTTGCTTCAAGGGTTAGGAGATACTCATTCCGGGCCTTAATCGACTTTAGCTTATTTTCAGAATACTTTGCTTGTCTCTGGAAATGAAGAAGTTTCAGGCATTGGCAAAGAAAACAAGTCATTTTTAAACAAAACAGAGAACCACAGTAAGTTTTTATTAATCTAAACAATTTATTCCACATAGACAAATGGCCCTCAATGTCCTTAGCGAAAAGCACATTCTGAGTCTGATTTAAATAATAAAACCAAAATCACCCAGTTACAGGGAATAACAACAATGTATTTGGGCTTCAGGCCCGTTTGCGGTGAAACCTCCTTGTTAATATTCCAGTTCTCTATATTGTGTATTGAATACTTGGTGGTCAACACTAAATGATGTCCAGCTGTTACTACATGATTTTTCGGTTTCTTAAACATTTTTCATCCCCTTGGGAGGAAATGCATGTCATTTCACAATAATTTACAATGTGTGTATATCAGCTATTGCATCAGTGTTCTTAGTATTGTCACCTCAAATGAGGAAAGGATGTCAACTCACCATGGCTCTGCAGTATATTTTTACCTACCTTTTCTTTCATTTTTTCAATTTTCTTTACAGAGCTTCGCCGCTGGTGTCTCTCTTCCAGTCTAATATGAAAGACTGGGTCACCAGATCTTCCAATTTGCTTTTCTTCTTGTTTCTCAGCCTCTTTCAGCTTGCTTTCTGCGCTGATGCTCTCTGCATGATACATATGGTATGTTTTCATCACCTGTGGAAAGTTACCCAAATGTTGAAAGATGTCTGTAACTTAGAGAGTGAATGGGAACCATTATATGATGTATATGGTAAAAATATCACCTTTTAACTGGCAGGGGAAAGCCAGATTGTTAGTAAAATAGATGAATTATGGGCTATTACTTCTACATAAAGCAAACAGAAATATGCAAATTCACTTGCCAGGAAGAGGCACTTAGGGGACAGGCTTTAATGAAAAAATGATTTGCAAAGTCTTACACATGCTTTCAATGTACTTGAAGAGTTCTCTTAAGCTTATAAGTGTTTCTCTAAAATCTCCACTGCATTATTAATTTGAGGAATAAACCATTTATTCATGAATAAGCTTTAGCTTAACCTTGGCATTATAAAAAATTCCAAATTAGAACAGTCTTACTAAAGGAATTTTATTACACACACATCTACTTGTTAAAATACAAAATGTAGATATTAAGGTTCATACATAGTTTTAGTTTTAAAAAAAAACATGGTTTTTCTGAGTACAAAGTAATGCTTTATGTTCAGTGTAGAAAATAAATAATATAGAAAAAGAAAATAAAAATCCTCTAGACGTAATCAGCAGTAAGATTTTGGTGTATAGCCTTTCAATCTTTTTTCTATGAATGAATATGAACACACACACACACACACACACACGCATGCATTTCTTTATTTAAAATTATTTACACTAAGTCGGAAATGACTCAGTGGCATTGGGTTTGGTTTGGTTTTATATAATTTCAGTTATATTACTGTTATAAAAATGTTTGTGTACAAATTTGTGTCATATATCCTACAATAAATTTCCATAAAGGAATTGCAGGATTAGAAAATATGCACATTTTTGAGGCTTTTGAAACATACTGCCAATTTAACAGTCTGCTAATTTGACAAGCAAAGCGATCTATGTAGTTATCTTTCAAAGCTTCAGTTAATATTACTGCTTAATAAATATATTTTTAAATAATAAAAGAATGTATTTCTCAGATACAGAAGAATGACAGTCACACATTTTCAGAGATTTTACCTGAAAATTAGTTTTCCAATATAATTTTTATCGGTTTTTATATGCAGATCTAGACATGACATCGGGGCAAATTCTGGAACCTGTTTATTATGGGCACAATTAAACTCCCTCACAGAGACAACATACAGAAGGTGTGATGACCCCAATGCAACTGATGTATCAAGGAACAAACCAGAACTTAGCACCCAAATAATTAGTGGTGGCACAGTGTGATAAATTATATTAAATTCCTATCCACAGAGGGTAGATTTTATTTCATTTGCAAATAACCATAAGTTATTCAGAGCCAGTTTTATAACTAAGGTGAAGTTGTTAAGAAGTTGAGATTAATGTGCTTTGAAGTAATGAATTATTTTAAAGAATACAACATGGGGTTAATGAAGAGCCTTTTCTTATTTTCATAAAAGCTTCTCATGTCTTTCCTTAAAAATGTAAGCTGGCAAATGTCAAAGGCATTACCGAACAAGAACAAAGTAAGGACTGAAGTATAAAGTAGCAGCAGCTTCTTCTGGGCTGTGTGTAATTGGAAAGTTGTCTGTTTTTAGTAATTATCAAACCTATCTGTGGGAAGTTTGGTTGGCTACTCCAGTTGGAAAGAAAAATAAAACAGCATTAGGAAGCAACTTAACAGATGGGGAATGAGGAGGGAGTCACCCTGCAGCTGGGCAAACAGCGAGGTCAATGAATCTACTACACACCTTGCATTTCTAAGGTTTGGCTCTGTTTAGATTCCCTGCCTGAAGCAAACCCACATACCATTTGGGTCCTGGTTCCAGTTACATCTTAAAATAAGAGGGTTGTAAAAACCCAAACACACACACACACAGACACACACACACAGACACACACACACACAGACACACAGACACACACACACACAGACACACACACACACACGCAGATCTTAGCTATTTGTATTCTTTTTGCTAAAACAAGTGACTCTCATCACATTTAGATGAAAAGGCACCTCAGACAGCAAAAAGAACAGACCTCAACTCTTGACTCTTGCTTTACTTGAATACTAAGGACTAATGTAAGCAGGTAATTTGCACAAACTAATAAGCCTTCGTGTAAGAGAAAGCACATGGAGCTGGCTGCCAGCATGGTGTTTCTTATAACTAGTCTGGGTTGAAAGGAAAACATTTGAGTCTGACCTAACGCTAGCAAGAAAAGCGTATAAATATTCTCATCATAATGTGGTTTAGCACAATAGCTGAGGATTCTCTACCCAATTCAGTGGTAATTTCCGAAACAGAAATTTCTTTGTTTAGTTTTCCAATTTGACCTAGGATTTCCACTATTCTCTAAAATACTAACAGTTGGAATGAATGAATTTTAAAAATTGGGGAGAAAAACACTAAAAGCTTTTTGAGCACTCTAATTGCACCTAATGAATGCAAGTACAAACTGCATTATTTAAAATGTAAGCTGTTGACAGAAGTTAAATGTGTTTTGTATTTAAAATAAAATAACAGACAGTTCTCGCTTTTTCAGAGAAGTAAAAGAAAGCTTTTATTTTTAAAGGTGCATTCCGAATACCTACTGCAAAGAAAATAACAGCTTCTCCATCAGTTTAATGCAAACACAAGCCTTTGCATACCAAATGACATGATAGGCATTAAAAAAAAAACCACTGCCTTCTGGCAAGTTGATTCCAACTCAGAGAGACTCATAGCGACCCTACAGGACAGAGTAGAACTGCCCCATAGGGTTTCCAAGGAGTGGCTGGTGGATTCGAACCATCGACCTCTTAGTTAACAGTCGTAGCTTATAACCAGTGTGCCACCAGGGCTCCATGATAGGCATATATCCATTTAAATGTACTCCAATAGCATATTTTCCTCCTTGAATTTTTCTCTGCTAAAACTTCATGTGTAATTCTCCATTCAACTCACTCAGTTTATTTTTCCTGCTCCATCTTTCTTTAACTGTAGGAAAAATACAGTGAAGTAGAAAGTGACCACATTCATGGATTTCTGTCTGCAGATGACTGTGAGATCCTATATAGTAACGATTGCACAGAAGCTTTTGTTTTCTTCTTTCTTATTGACAGAACCATGTGATGTTACTGATACCTGCACCCTTGTACTTAATATCAAAATAATTTAATACCTGTAGTAAATCTCAATACTTAGTGTTAAGAAATCATTATGTATCTGAATACTACATATATGTTAGAGACGATCAGGGGGATTAAAGCTATAGCTTCTACTTTTTGAGTTTTGACTCAGAAATTAGAAGATATAGATTCTAGGAGGAGAACTAGCAGTTACTAGATGGGGAAGTTATTTAACACCACTGTTCACCTTACAAGGTTGTGGTGGATGGCAAATTGTATGTCCCTGTGTGTGTGTGTTACACTTTACAAAGTGCTTACTATATGTATGTGTATATTACACACACACACATACATATATATTCTCACACATACACATATATATGTGTACCTTTAATATATGTCATATATATATATAAAACAACATAGTATAATGCTTATGTGCTAGACACTGTCCTAAGCATTTTATAAATAGTAACTTATTTAATCCTCATAAGAACTCTTTATTATTTCCATTATACAATGAGAAAACTGAGGCATAGAGAGGTTAAAGACTTGGTTCTCATCTTCTAAGAATTTAACTTTTGGAGATTAAAGACCTTGGACAGATTCAGAGACAGAAAGTAGATTAGTGGTTACCAGGGGCTGTTAGGGGCACAGAGGGAATGGGGAGTTACTACTTAATGGATACAGAAGTTTCTGTTTGAGGCGATGAAAAAGATTTAGAAATAGTGGTGATCGTTGCTCAACATGGTGAATGGAAATGGTTAGTGCCACTGAACTGTGCACTTAAAAATGATTAAAATGGCAAATTCTGTGTTATACATATTTTATGACAATAAAAAAATTATATTAAAGATTCTGATGGACACAAACACCATTCCGGCTGGAAATGTGATATCAGCAAAGGCATAGTGGGAGGAAAGTACACAGGTGTGATACGCATGAGTAGACCAAAACAGCAAATGAAGAGAGGCAGAGAAATGCTTAAAAAGTGGACAGTTGGTAACTGAGCTGCAGAATAAGATTGAGTCAGTTAGCATGCGCCATATCAGGGGAAGTTTGAAGTCCCAGCTAGTAAGTATAGAATTAATTCTATAGAGGTTTATGAATCCACTGAGGTATAGACAGCATGGTCAAAGCAATATCTTAGTAATAATCTGGTGAAGATATGAGGGAAGGTTTGGGGTGTGAAGTGACTTCATTTAGCATGGAAGAGGGAATGAAAAGTTAAGAAAGAGAACCCTTAGTTACAGGGCTTTTTCTCTGTTCTTACTCTTTGACCCTTTTTCTCATATTTGACATGATTGCCACAACCAAGGTGTTGAAGGCCCTCACAATGTTATCTCAAGGCTATGTGTACTACTCAATCACTTATTGCTCCCTCCTTGGAATTTGCACTTTTTTGCCTCTGTAGCCTCCTCCCAAGCCAGTCCCATGGCCTGGAATGTCCTCCCCAGCACCTCCTTCTGCTAACATTTGACCCATCCTCCCTGGCACACTTAAATCTTACCTACCATACCAAGTGTTTCCTGGTTCCCAAGCCAGAATGATCTTGTTCTTCTGACCACCAAGACTTACATATTTATAGTACTTCAGACCTTCTTCCATGTGTTATAGACATTTGTGTACCGTCCAGCATCACGGACTGTCTATAAGTTCATCTAGGGCACCAACCATATCTAATGTACCTTCAGACCCTTAATACTGCCTTATACCCAGTAGGAGTGAAAGAGGCATTTGGTGAGAAACAAATGAAGGACAGGAACCCATTTTATAGTTAGTCAACCTGTCCACTCATTTATTCATTTAACATGTATTTATTAGACACCTACTATGTGCTTGGAGCCCTGGTGGCACAGTGGTTAAGAGGAATGGCTGCTAACCAAAAGGTTGGCAGTTTGAGTCCGCCAGCAGCTCCTTGGAAATCATATGGGGAAGTTCTACTCTGTCCTATAGGATTGCGGTCAGTCAGAATCAACTCAACAGCAAAGGGTTTATGTGCTTGGCATTGTTCTGCTCCTCCCTCCCCCTAGCATTCAAAACAGCACCGCCAATAAATACCTGGGATTGAAATAATGGGATGACAAATAGTTCGAAATCATTTGTGAAATATAGCTAGTGTTGGAATCCATGGCACCTCAAAACAAAACGAAAAGGTGGTAGTGGGGGAAGAATAAAAAGCAATATGTTAGTGACAATATTTCCTAATTATACAGCCTGCTGCTTCTGACAAACTATGTACTTCAGACTTCCTTAATTGTCAACAACCTAAGATAAAGATCTATTTTCTACAATCAATAGATAAGAGGGCTCCAATTGTAAATGAGTTTATGTAAGCACCAGGCTAACAAAACCATCGGGTAGGAACACAGCCTTGCAAGCCCACTTCTCTTTGTTTCCCAGGAGCTATCTGTTTCCAGAGGACAGCAGGTCACCCTATGCTGAAGGCTGCAAGGAGCATGACTCATCCAGAGGCCTGCAGCCTCATCCCTCCCTCCATGTTATGGCCTCTACTTGGCCAAGCCATGTCCCTGGAGGCTTATTCCATTCAGGAGCGATGGGTAGGAACAAACTTTAAAAACACTGAGTGCCAGGAGCTTTGCACCTGCAATCTCCAGCCTTCTTGCTCTTTAATATACTGAGCCAGTCCTGTTAAGAATACAGCCTCTGGAGCCAGGCAGAGTTGGACTTGTGTTCCAGTGCTATCACTTACTAGCTGGGCAAGTTTGTTAACTTCTTTGATCCTCAGTTCCTCTAAGGTTAAAATAGAGATTAAATGGTGTTAGTTGCTATCGAGTCGGCTCCAACTCATGGTGATCCCATGTACAGCAGAATAAAACACTGGCCGGTCCCACGCCATCTTCATGATCATTGGTATGTTTGAGTCCATTGTTATGGGTATTGTGTAGTAGTGTCTTCCAACACAGGGGGCTCATCTTCCAGCACTATATCAGATAATATTCTGTTGTGATCCATAGGGTTTACAATGGCTAATTTTTGGAAATTTTTCTTCTTAGTCTGGCTTAGTCTGGAAGCTCTGCTGAAACCTGGTCCAACATGGGTGACCCTGCTGGTATTTGAAATACCAATGGCTTAGCTTGCAGCATTGTAGCAACATGCAAGCCACCACAGTACGACAAACTTGACAGATAAGTGGGGGGATTAAATGACAGGATGCATGTAAAGCACATAGCGGTGTGGGTAGTTCTCCTTCTTGACAGTTTCTAAGGTCTGATATAGAAGTTAAGTACAGGCTCTGGGGCCAGACTACCTATTCAAATCCAGGCTTTACACAGGAGGTGCAGGTCACTGTCTCCCAAAGGCAAAACAGCTGCGAGAACTCCGGTACAATAAAAGCAGACCAGATGGAGACCTTTCCTGTTGAGACCTGGGCTATGCAAAATCTCTTTAAAACTAATATACCAGGTGAGAAATGCCTGGAAGTTGACTGATATTCACCTACATCTTCGTATTACACACTACCTGAATCATACTTTTAGAAGGCTTCTAGCTTATCTTCAAGGGTGCATTCCATAATCAGTACTCTTCAATGTATGTTGGCAGTTACCATAAAATTAGGTAGACATTAGCCCAGGTTTAAGAGGACAATGTATATTGATTTCATTTATTAACCAACCAAATATTATGCCAGGTACTATGCTAGGCTTTGAGACAAGAAATGAAAGGACTCTACCTCGTGGGGAAGACACAAAAGCAACCCCATTGTTACTGTAAAATAAATTGAGGGTAGAGATAAGTGGAGGCGGGGCAGTTGTGAACTTCAGTGGGCTTCAAGGTAGGCTGAATGTCAGGTGCAGAAGGCTGCTTAGGTTTCTTTTTAATTAGCTTATATTTAAGCCTGGGGGCCCACTTACAGAGAAAAGGGTGGGAAATACATTTTATTTATATAAAGAATGTGAGGCAGGAGAAGGCAACCTTCAACATGAATGCTACTCAGCCAATACCTAAGATTGATCTATCTCTCAGTTCCCAACCCCACCCCCAGCCCCCACTTAAGGTCTTTGAGTGACACTTGATGGTATTTTTTATTTTCATTCATGGCATCAGGGCTGAAAAAGTTCTGATCTCTGAGATAATGAGTGGTTATTAGGGCTGTCACAATGATGAACTTTTGCAAACCCACCTCCTCTCCCTGGCTCTTCATAGGTCAAGAAAAGTGGAGTTTACATAACTTAATTATATTTACAAAATGTTTATGGAAGAACTCACTTTGAGAAGTAGTAGACTGGTGGTTAAGAAAACACAGACTCATAGACAGACTGCCTGGGTTCAAATCCTGCCTCTGTACTTACTAGCTGTGTGATCTTGGCAAGTAACTTAACATTTCTGTGCCTCAATTTCCTCACTGAAAAATCAGAATAATGATATTACCCACTGCATTGAGGAGTCAGGAGGATTAAATGCATCAACACATATAAAGAGCACAGAAGAAAGAGCCTGGCATATATTAAGTGTATAATAATTAGCTCAGGTCTCAACAGGAGGAAAGATCTCTATTGGGTCCATACTGCATAATTAAGTACAAATAAATATTTTTTAAGTTATCATAAAATAATTCACTTTAATACAGGTCATGATTTCTCTATGACTGGAAAGATTATCATTTCTAACACAAGTAAAAAGGAGAGAAAGAAATAATATTTCTATTATGTACATGTCAAAAATTTTAGCAAAGTGCTTGGAAATGAGCAAATAGACCAAGATAAGCAACTAAACAGCATGAAATGTTGACTCTATAAGTAGTTTATCACAGAAAAGTTGTGATATACTGAGGCTCCACTGAAAAGAAATCAGCATAGCAGGCTGAATTTATCATCAATTACATTTATAATCCAAACAATTGCTTTGTCTGGGATTGCGGACCCTGCTGGGTAGGGACTGCCAACCAACCAAATGACAGGGCAACAGAGATGCAGAGAAACCAAAACAAAAGGAAAACCAGAGCACACATATGCAAAGAGAGGAAATAAGACTAATACAAATCACAAAAATAATTACATTCTGTTCACTGTAATGTTAAAGATCTTGTTGAGTAATTATACAGACTAGCATTTTTAAGGGAAAGAGCTCAGACCTTTGAAACAATAAATCTGGATTTTTGCTAGTTTTGCTGCAAAATAGCCTTGCAATCTCAGCCTTTTTGATGCTTAGCATGAGTCTCATCTATTAGGGATGACAACATCAGGTCTCCCTGCTGGACCATAATTTGGTGGACAATCAAATCAAACTGTATACCTCAAACACTTTCAAAAGCATGGAACGAAAGTCAATGCACAAAGTAAAGGCATGATCATAAAAGGAAAAACTGATCACATTAACTTCTGGATGCAGAAGACTTCTTTCCAAGAGAATCTTAATATGTCCTTAAAGGAGAATATTTGATGAAGCTCAGTGGGAAAGCTGGGAGGAAATAATGCAAGATGGCATTCAGGAGCAGTATATGAAAACAGAATCCATGTGGCCATTCATAGTTTTGTGTTCTACTGGAGATTTACTATTTTCTTCCCCATCTTCGGGAGCCATGGTCATTTACTGAAAGGAGCATCCACATCCTGGATATCAGTCTGGAGTCCCTGGGTGGTGCAAACAGTTTATGCCCTTGACTGCGAACAAGAAGGTTAGACATTCAAGTCTACCCACAGGTGCCTCAGAAGAAAGGCCTGGTGATCTACTTCTGAAAAATCAGCCATTGAAGAGCCTATGGAGCACAGTTCTACTCTGACACACATGGGGTCACCATTAAGTTAGAACAGACATGATGGCAACTTGTTGAGCACTCAATCTGCCATGTACTGACCGTGTGACCTTGGAACAAGGCTTCCTTCACCTCCACTGGCCCACAGCTTTCTCACCTACAAAGGAGGTGGGTGGGTCATGTAATCTCTCAGGCTGTTTCCGGCTCTAAAATTCTATGAGTTCATGATTCCTGATGCTAATCTCGCGAGAAGTGAATTCCATAATAATTTATTATTTTGGGAGCTATATAAAACATACTTCTCAGTGGTTAAAGGGGTTGATTTTTTCATCGCCAGGGTAGATGGCAGATAAATATTAATCAAAAGAAAAAACGAGTGTAACAACAAATTATACTAATTATCTCCTTCTGCTTCTGTTGACTTGAGACAGCAAGCAGTACACCACGCCATGCCAGAGATACAAGGTTCTTCCTAGAATTCTCCACGGGCTCTAAGGCCATAACTCATCTGCTTTACTGCACAGAAAATATCCAGAAATGAACAATGCCCCTATAGTCTGTCTAGCACACTGTTCTATTGATGAATCTTATATAGGGATATCTATCACTCTAGTGACTTTAATTAGCTCCCAAACTGATTATTGATCAATCATCAAGTGCTCATTAAGGAAGAAAAACCCAGTAACTATTTGGTAGGTGCAATGCTGACACACTTACAGATATGTTATATGTCTGACTGTTACATTTATGTTAAAAGCAGGGCATGAGTTACCATTTTCAAAATGCTAAATTTAACAATAATTTTTAAATGGTAATATAAATTATAATCAGTTTCACAAGATTCTGCTACTTTAATAAAAATATTTAATGAAAAATGATTCACTTATCCTGTAGAGGATACTTTGCTTTATGCTTTATTAAAATGAAAATGTTTCTATTTGTAACAAGAGCTGTATTTATTAATCTGTGCTAGCTCTATTTCTAGCAGTTATTAGAGGCAGCATCTAATGTAAGTCTTCAAGTCATAGACAGTGGTTATTTATTGGTTTTGTTTATCTCTAATTAACTCTTCATAAATATTCATACTCAGTGAAAATTTTCTGAGCTCCTTACTATGTACTATACTTATGCTAGGCTTTGTCCTTCATTAATGGTCTATTATTAGAAATCCAATTATATTTTATTCCTTATTGATTTACCGTAACACACTAGTTCATAAGATAAATTAACAACTTAGTATAACAGTAGAATATCTACCTACTTCACAATTATCAGAGGTTTCTAGCATAAAATAAATGCCATTTTATCCAGGAAGTTCTAATTCTGCAAAAGATATTTTCCTGTCCTGTTTCTCAAATACCTCCCTTGTAGTGGTGTAAAGAGAGAATGGTAACGGCAGGGTGTTTTAAGAAAGCCCAGCTTAACACTCCTTTTATTTTTACTGCAATGATTTGTCGATACTCTGGCAATATCAAAGGGTATGGAGTTCCCTGCACACGCGATGTGGTTTCACGCATCTGTACTGTCCCTCACACAATCTCCACCTTTAGGAATGTCATTTCCACTCTTCCTTTATTACTAAATTCAGGAAGCCCCCAGGATGGCTTTGTGCATGCACGTAGCTGTGGAGACCTCTATCTAGCCTTGCATGGAATGCTATATATGGAAATGTCTTCCAAAACTAGCTCTTTGATGACAGGAGTGTTTCTTACTCATCTATGTATTTCCAGGACTTACATATTTGTGGCTAGGTGGTACAAATGGTACAAATGGTTAGCACATTTGGCTGCTAACTGAAAGGCTGGAGACTCAAGTCCACCCAGAAGCATCTCAGAAAAAAAGATCTGGTGATCTACTTCCAAAAAATCAGCGATTGAAAACCCTGTGGAGCACAGTTCTACTCTGACACACATGGGGTCGCCATGAGTCGCCATCAACTCAGTGGCAACTGGTTCGTTATGTATTTGCTGAAAACTGACCCCTGCCCCACAGCCACTTAGCTTGTATTACTGGATGCAACTGAGAAGGTCCTATAACAAAATCAGAGTGGAGGCAATAATGCTTTCAGTGATTTCCATGTAACTGACCTAGAGACAGGGAACACACTTTGAGATTTAGGACAAACGCCGAATAATTGTATTCCATAAACCCTAGAACCTTACAACAAGCCCTCTTCACATACTCCAAAGTGGAGAAGCCTCCTTCCTATGAAGAGGAGACACTGTCTTAAAAGATAGTCCATTCCACTTCTGAACTCCTGTAATTATTAAACTCAGGAATCAGACTGCTGAGATTCAAATCTTGGTTTTGTCTCTTACCATGTTCCTCAGTTTCCTCACTTCTAAACTGACAATAAGAACAGCAGTTATAAGGCTGTTATGGAGATAAAGTGAATTAATACCCATAAAGCACTTGCAATAGGAACTAGCACACAGCAAATGCTTCATAGAATGCTATTAAAATTAATAAAATATCCCAATTAATAAAACATCCTTCCTTTTAAGCTGACAACAGCCCTAGCCCAGCCAGTGTTCACTTGTTTATTCTCACACACCTGGGAGGCTGGGGAATAACAGGTCTTTGTTTCATGGATGAAAGAAACCTAGCCACAAAAAAAGACTTAATCCTTGCCCAACAAAGTCAACAGGGAAAGTCAGTGATAGAGAAGGTCATTCAGAAAGTCCTAGTTTCAAAATGGGTTTTCATAGGAAGTCTTCAGAGGCACTGAGAGGTACAAGTTTAATTTTAGTGGGAAAAAAAAATACTCAAGTGTTCGTACTCAGAACACATATTAACCAGGGCCACGCTGAGCACACTGGCAGCAGGAGCTAAGCTACAGAGCCTTTGGCGGCAAGGGAAAAGTTCCAAGGAGTTGGCAATGTAGTGGGGGAAAGCATATGCATAATGAAAGGCCACTGAATCTACTAGAATTTCAAAGTCATCTGCAACTTTAAATATTTTATTCTACTCAGGGAAATGTTTCACACATTTTCAACATTATGTGTGTGTTATTAGACATCTAAGTTATTAAGATTTAGTATATAAGATATGCAAACTGAATATTTTAGCATAAAAATATTTAAGACGCTTGGGATCTTAAAATCAGAAAAGCTTAAACAACCCTTAGAATTGCAGCATCAATTAAAACGGAAAGGCTAATGTGGATGCCTTTTCTTTCAGTGAAAAATGGTTTGGAATTCGACATATACCCTGCCTTTCCTCTCTCCTATTACAGCAACATGTAAAAAAAAAAATTGGCAAAGCAATGCTTACGAAAATACCTTGCCGCGAGGAGGGAGTGGTTGGCAAACAAATATAAAAGGCGTGTGTTATTTGCGTAAAAAGTGGTATACTCAAACCCTCTTTCAAAGCACATTTTCAGACCTGTTTCCTCTGTACATTTTTTTCTGAAACTCAATGTTGTGCCTCTCTCTTTGGACCTCCAAAGCTTTCTGCCTGAATCTATCCTTTTGGAATATAATGGTTTGTTTTATGTTACAATCACCAATAAAAAAAAGGGTTAAGGGCATATATTCTGCCTGAATTGAGACTTTCTAGCTGTGACACCTTGGGCAAAGTACTTAATCTCTCTGTATCTCTCCTACCTCGTAAAAAGCAACAGACCTAATTGCCACTGAGTCAATTCCAACTCATGGCAACCCCATGCATGTCAGAGTAGAACTGTGCTCCATAGGGTTTTCAATGGCTACTTTTTTGGAAGTAGACTGCTGGCCTTTCTTCCAAGCCACCTCTGGGTGGACCTGAACCTTCAATAGTTCGGTTAGCAGCCAAAAGCGTAAACCGTTGGCACCACCTGGGGACTACACCTACTTCGCAGGTTATCTAAAGGGTTAATTTTGTAAAGTGCTTAGAACAGTGTATGACACAAAGGTGAGCTGTTACTATGCCTCTGCTTTAGCACATCTGCTAGACTGAAAGCCTCCTGACCAAGTACTGTGTCTCAGCTGAAACTCCTAATCACTTAATCTCTCTGGGTGTCAGCGATATGTCTCTGAAATAGGGAGTTAATTTGGTCATTTCTAAAGACTAAAATTCTATCAGCCTATGATAGGATTAAATTTAAAACTAAGTAAGATAGGATGCATTGAACTGGATGACTTGATAAAACTGATTTAGAATTCCCTCACATGATTTTTTGCATTTCTCCTGGCCAATATTTCTGATCTGTTTTGAGACAGTAAATCCAAGGAAAATACCCCATAATTTATTCTGTTTTGGCAAGTGCTATATGAGTCAGAATTAACTAGACAGCAATGGGTTTGGTTTTTTATATACACACACATATACATACACACACACATACATGAGTTTGATGAATAATAGTAAACAGAGCTAAGTACTTTACCCCACTTAAAAAAAAATTCTGATTAAGATGTCATTAAAACATTGTACTCATTTAAAAATCATAATTTCTGTATTTCTGAATGTAAAAGTTTGGATAAAATACTTAATAGAAAAGAAATTTTAATATAAAATATTTTTAAGTTCTTTTTTTTTTTAAACTAAACTATACTTTCTATCACTTTTCATTTCTAAGATATATCTCTCTCTCCCTTTCTTGGCTCATATTGCTCACTTCTTTAAAAATAGTCCTATCTGTGGTTCACATGCACCAATCAAAACTAATTCTCAAATCTCAGATTAAAAATGAAAACTTCAAGTAGGAGCTAGGGAGCTGTTGGCACCATTAATTAGCAAGGTGTCCTAAAAGACATCTACACAAAAAGTTCTTATCAAGCAGTTGTCCTCAGAGATCTTTGCAATGGAAATTGTTTTACTCCCAATAATTCTGGCAGGGAGGTGAAGCCAGGTTAAATTAGCTAACTGAGTCTCCAAAGTCAGTCTGTGTCAAAGCCAAGATTAGAATTCAGAAGTTGTTGGCAGGGAGTCATATAATCCCAACACTTTCCATCCAAGTGTCTAGCAATCAAAGCCAGGGGAAGGAGATATGGAAATACTTCGTCAGCCCAACGATCTCGAAATAGACTGCTTTTAAAAAAGTTTTCCAGGTGGCATCACAGAGAATGTGGTTTTCAATTTCAGAGCTTTCTACATATCCTTTATGCCATATTTCTCTGTTCAGGATTTTGTTCTGAGACCCAGACCTCTCTGTAGTCCATCTCATAGGAATGAATTTTCATTTTCACTACAGAAGTATGTATTTCAAATACTTGAAATGCCCTTGAGCTAAAATAAATACTTCACCAAAAAAAAAAAAAAAAAAAAAATTAAAAAATCTCTGAGACACAGAGAAAAATCTTCTGATATGAGGCAGCAAGTACCTCAGGCTCTTCTGGAATGACTTTTCAACCTTGCCTTGGGCATGTTTCTTCGTTACAGAAGAATGCATTAGCTCCTGGTTGGTGGGAGGCTCACACAGTCCCACCAAGAAGCTTACCTCAGCAGTCCTAGAAGGCTAACTTTTCAAGGAAGCGTTGAAATAATAAACAGTTTCTTTCCTCTCATCCCCTCTAAAAGATGATTAGCTCTTTTTATTTCAAAATTTTAAAGAGAGAAATGTGTCAAAGTTACGTAAGGGGCAGGTTGCGTGGACAGGATGGTGGCACAGGGTAGATACCTGTGTGTATTGAGCAACCCTGTTTTCCAAATAACCCTTGTAATAAGGTGCTCAGCAGCCTCTAGGTTTGTACCCGGACTGGCTCCATTCTCTATTTACAATTGTTGGACAAAGCAGAGTTAAGAGCTCAGAAGGAAGAAAACAAAGGTGAATGGGAATCCTGGATACTTAGCAATAATCACTGTGTATGAGCACATAGCTAAGCTGGTGTTGGCACATAAAACACTAAAGCTAAATGAAAGGTTATTACATTTTAAAGAGGAACCTTAAGTGAACATAATAATAAAGCTGAATGTACAAAGCCATTTGGGTAACTTGCCCATTTTGTACCCCATATCAACAGTCTAGAAAGCTCAATCAAGTTTTCACAAGTGTAAGAGGCATAAGAGTTTTACTTAGGTGCTTTAACTATTCTTTAGAATTAGGTTCCATCTCTCCTCTCCCCATCGCCCCTATGCATCCTTCCCCCTAAGGCAGCTGTTCAGTGGGGAAAACGATGAGCCTTGGGGACAGGACTGGGTGTACATTTTGGATCATTTACTGCCTGTGTGAGTTTGAGCTAATTATTCTGAGCCTAGTCCCCCATTTGTAAAAGTGGGATTAGGAATCCCTGCCTCATGGAGCTGCTGAGAGAAATGAATGGGATAATTTATTTGAAAGTGTCTAGCATAGTGCTTGCATGCATCATAATAAGGGTTCAATAAACCTTTATTTTCTCAGTTCTTTTCCTTTTAACAGAATTTGAGGATGGGTTACCTCTTGACTTCGGGCAACCATATGTGCCACTGATGTATAGAGAGTGTGATAATCAATTACACATAATTAACAATGAATTTCATGTGGATTTATCATGACAGCTGTGCTAATAATCTCTATTAGAATTAGTTTACTGAGGACAGAGAGTATGTCTCCTTGTTTTGTAAAATGCTGAATATAAAGCTTAGGCACAATGAAGAAATATTGTTGTTGTGTGCCACCGAGTCAGTTCTTACTCACAGCAGTCCTATAGGACAGAGTAGACCTGCCCTATAGGGTTTTCTAGGCTGGAGTCTTTATGGGAGCAGATTGCCAGGTTTTTTTCTCCCGAGAAGCCCCTGGTGGGCTCAAACTGCCGACCTTTTGGTTAGCAGTAGAGTGCTTAACCATTGCACCACCAGGATTCCTTAAAGAAATTTTAATAGAGGATAAATAATTGTTTTTCTACTAAAATACACCATAAACACTTTTGAGATTTCGGTATTAGGAGACAGGCTTAACACCTTAAAACACTGGTTCATGATTAGCCCTTTGCCCAGGCAAGTTTGGTGTTGAATGCTGCTTAAACTTAAGTGTCACCATTTTTCTCTGTTTTTGTCCCTTCCCATCCCCACTTCTCCGATTACTCACTGCCGCCAAGTCAATTCAGACTCATAGTGACCGTATACGACACAGAAGAATAGCCCCATAGGGTTTCCAAGGCTGTAAAATCTTTATGGAAGCAGACTGCCACATCTTTTTCCCACGGAGTGGCTGGGGGGTTCAAACTGCCAACCTTTTGGCTGGCAGCCAAGTGCTTTAAACACTGTGCCACCAGGGCTCCTCCACTTCCCCAATTACAGCCCTACTAACATTTGTTATTGATTTAGTTTCTCCCTTTTTTTTTTTTTTTGGTACAAAGGTAATAACATATACCCATGGTGCATGTGGGGAGAACCATATGTATATGTAAAAACCATCTGTAATTTAACATCGTTGACTCTGAAACAGACAAGAAGCTGTTACCATCCCCACTCCACTGATGATGAAGAGGACTATGATGATAATTATGACATTAGCTACTGACATTTATTAAGCATTTATTATATGCCAGGTACTGTTCTAAATACTTTATCTGTATTAACTCAGCTTTATTCTTCCTTTTAGCACTTATACCAGCTGTATCACATATTTATTTGTATACTGTCTGTCTCCCCTCGATAAAACTATACATGCCGTGAGAGGAGGTACTTGGTCTGTTTTTGTTCACAGCTATGTCTTTAGTATATTTAACAGGGCCTCGTACAGTAGGTTTGCAATTGGCTGCTAAAGATAGGCGGTTCTGTTTTGGTACAGTAAGCATTCAGAAAATGTTTGTTGAATAAATGAATTAGTCTTTACAACATTTACTTTTTATAACAACTCTTAAGAGTTTGGTATTATTATTATCTTCGTTTTGAGATGAGGAAACCAAGGCACAGAGCTACACAGAGGGAGGCTGTGACTAAAGCACTCACCCTTCCCCACTATGCTGTGATGCCCTGCCAGACGCCCAGGGGTGGGGGTGGGGGTGGGGCTAAGGGATTTCCCAGTGCCTTACAACTAGCAATGAATAGGCAGGGATTCAAATACAAGTTTGCTGATGGCCCGTCCTATCATTTTTGTTTCATTATAGCACCTTTCTCTGGTTTCTTCACCCAACTCTCAAACTTGCTAATTCTGTCCTTCAGCAGGTTAGATTCAGAAATGGACTCTGAGGATCTTGGCTCACCCTTTCACTATTTAGCTCAATGAGTTCCACCTGCTGGACCATTTAAATGAACCTAGTTCTAAAACAGTACAGGTTGCCAGTGAGCCACATTTTCAATTTCTCACCTATGTTTTCGTTAAAGCAACATTAGTATTGATTTTAAAAAATACAAACAAGCAGGTGATAAACTGTTTAAATCCTTTGTTTTGGGGGAGGGATTAACATTTAGAGATCTTAGAAAATGGTTCCCTAAAAGTATGACAGTATAGCTAAGATGACAGTAAAGGGCATAGACTCTGGAGCCAGACCTGGATTTGAGACTCCACTCCACTACTTACTATGCAACCTGGGGCAAACCCCTTAGCCTCTCTGAGTCTTACAGTTTTCTCATTTGTAAAATGGGGATAATGATAGTAACTACCTCACAGAGATGTTGTAAAAATTACACAAGATAATGCAAGTTAATGTGTTTAACACAGTACCTGGCACATACATAGCAAGCATGCAATAAATGTTAGCTACTCTGGCATGCACAGCTAGTTACCTACAAATATCTCCCTTTCTCTCTCAAATTAACAGAGCCCACAATTTTTATCTGGTTGATAATGAGCTGGACAGCTAAAGGACTATAATTCCCAGATCTCCCTGCAGCCTGGTGGGATCATGTTGTCAGTTCTGGCCAAGGAGATGTATGTAAAAGTGTTACATGGGAGTTTCATTCAGTAAGTCTCCTTAAGAGACGGGGGGCCTGCTCTCTTCCCATTCTCCGTTCAGCTGCCAGGAATGTGGATGTAATGGCTGGAGTTCTAACAACTATATTGAACTATAAAGACAAAGACTATAATTAGATTTCTCTGAACACTGAATTAGGAGGAACCTAATTCCCAGATGGCTATATATAACCTCCATACCAGCCCAGGGATGCCCACCTCTGGACTTCTTTTATATGAGAGAGAAAATAAACTTCTATTTTGTTTATGTCATTATTTTAGGTACCACCATTACTCAAGGCCAAATGTCAAATGTAATCCTAACTGCTTCAACTGGTCCTTGTGGTGGTCTAAGAATCCAAACGATGGCTCAAAACTGGTTTGTGGCTCTGTTTCTGCAAATAAACGCCAGATCAAGGCAGAAATGTGGAAAAGGAAGCATGTGTCTTCAAGGCCTTTCCTCCTATGTCAGAAGCCACTCTAAGACTACCATCCTCTCTCGTCCATTCAAAAGTCCAGGGTTTCATGCCTTCTCCACACAACCTGTTTTCAAAGGAGATGATAAAACTCAGTGCACTCTAAGATATAAAGTGATCATTCGGTATCTTTCTATTCTCCTTCCTGAACATTTGTATTAAATTTGAGACAAGGCCTTATGATAGAATGTTTGGAATAACCAACAGACCTGTGGGAGAAATATTTTTGGAAAGGGGAGCCTACCCTTGTGGCAGACTATAATTTAATATAAAGTATTCCACTGGGAGAAAAAAAGTTAATATGTTTCTCAAAATGTTCACCTTTAACTCTCAAGGAATGTCAAGTGCTGAGGGGAAGGGAGGGTGGAATATCTGTCTGAAAAGGCCATTAAATAGCATGCTAAATTCCATGAGGTTACATATTTCATAAGGAGCCCTGGTGGTACAGTGGTTAAAGTGTTGCTTTAGGAATCATTATCACATCATCAGTTGCATAGCATTCTATGCATAGTGCAACTCAGCAGGTTATGTGTTCATGACCAAAATACCAGTCAGTGGTTGTATATGGAACCTAAGCCATGCTCCCCCAAACCCTGGCCCACTGTTCAAATAATCCTCATCGCCAGTCCTTCTTCTGCAAAGCCACTGAATAGGTTTGAACCACCAATCTTTCGGTGAGCAATTGAGTGCTTAAACATTGTGCAACCAGGCCTTGTAACAAACTCATAGAAACTATCAATTCAATTCATAAGTACAGGTGCACAGTATGTATAATATACAGATTCCATATGAAATATGATAGAATTTCTGTACCTGAATTTAAAGTGCAAGAGAGACCAAACATCATCTCTTTTTAGAGTAAGAAGACTGTGTGTGTAACATGAAGGCCTCTCCCCAAGGAATATGACCTCTGGCCCTGGCTGAGCATGCTCTTGAGTTAAAATAAAAAAAATTTCCCAGGAGCTCAAAGTGATATACAGATTACCTAATTAAAACCTCATTGCCTGCCTCCATTATTCTTTAATTCCTCAATTGATTCTGAGAGGTTAAATGACTCTGACAGGGTCATTCAAACTCTAGAGGCTTTGGCTAGAACCTGGCTCCTTCAGGCTTTCAGACTGATATCGATAAGAGTTTTGAGGAGGTGTCAGCATACTTGATTCAACTGTGCAAAGTCTACTAAAGGTCTAAATCCAACTGGCAGGCTGAATCTAGGGGAAATTCTGCTATACACATCCCTCTTTGAAATAAAATTTTCACAACATTCTACTGACTTTTTTCATCTGCCACTGTTGCTTTGACTAGTATTACTAGTATCAGATCACCATCAACAGACTCTTGTCTATGAAGCTGTGACAGCCAACAGACTTATTTTCCAAAATATTAGGGATTGATTTTTATTTCTAGGTAAAATAATGTTCAAGCAAAGGAAACCACAAGGAAAAAGTGCCATGAAGTCTTCATTTAAAACAGTTCAATGACACCCTGCTGAGAACTAAAGCCACCCCTGAAGTCTACTTTTCAGACAAAGATTAGACAGGCCTATAAAACAAACCACACCACACACGAGGAATGTGGTTTTTAGTTCAGTCAAATATATGAGACCAAATGGGCAACTCCTGCCCAGAAGCAAGACGAGAAGGCAGGAAGGGACAGGAAAACTGGATGAATGGAACGGGGAACCCGGGGGGAAAGAGGGAGAGTATCGTCACACTGCAGGGATTGCAACAGATGTCACAAAACAACATATGTATAAATTTCTGAATGAGAAGCTAAATTGAACTGTAAACTTTCACCTAAAACCCACACACACACAAAGTTTAATGGAAGATGACAAAGACTTTCTACTTGTTCTTCTTTGGTAGTCTCAGGGGGATGATGCTCATTTAACCTTTTAAATTCTAAACTCAGGGCTCCTAGAAGTGATTTATACCCTAGGTTATCAGAAATTAACAAATCACACAAAGCATGGGTCAGTAATTGGGCTTGATCATCTAAAAATCAACTTTATCAGGTATTTTGTATATGGATGTGACCCTATCAAATGAGGCTTTTGCATGTTGAACCTATGTAAGGTCAATGTTTCTAGAGGACGAACTTGTTGTTAAGTGCCGTTGAACTGATTTTCAATTCATAGCAACCACATGTGACAGAGTAGAACTGCTCCATAGGGTTTCCTAGGCTGTAATATTTATGGGAGCAGATTGCCAGGTCTTTTTCCTGCAGAGCTGCTGGGTGGGTTTGAACTGCCAACCTTTAGGTTAACATCTGAGCACTTAACTGTTGTGCCACCAGGGCTCCTAACAAAGCCATAGAAACTATCATTCAATTCATAAGCACAGGTGCAGCAAACATGCTATATAAAAATGCAGATTTATCACACACATACAAAAAATTAAAAGTTCATTTTATAAAACTACTATTCCTTTTATAAAAGTTTAATATTATAGGTTCCTTAATTAGCAAGTGCCCATGAAGCATTAAAAATGATTTAATTTACAAAATTGTAATTTATACACGTGGCCTTTTAGGAACAAACAGAATTTATAAAGCAAGTAATATATTTTTAAAAGTTTCAGGCTTAATTTGCATGAAAAGAAAAATTTCAAGTAATCTTGTACAATGAAAATGTAAATATCTATTTAAAAAAAAAAAAAATCAAACTCGTTGCTGTCAAGTCGATTCCAGCTCATAGTGACCCTATACGACAGAGTAGAACTGCCTCATAGGGTTTCCAAGGAGTCACTGGTGGATTCAAACTGCCGACCTTTTGGTTAACAGCCAAGTTCTTAACCACTGTACTACCAGGGCTCCTAAATATCTACAGTCAGGACAAATTAATATTGCTCATTTCTCATTATGTTATTCTCTCTTTTAAAATAAAAACTCCTCAAACTCCTCCAAAAAACTTTGTATTTAATGATATGATCATTAAGTATAAAAAAAAATTTTACAAGGGCACATGGCTAATCCCAACTTTGTAATCTTATTGATTTTAGAATATTTTTGTTTTATTTTTAATAAAATACTTTTTAAGCATCTAATTTCTTCTGATTATATGCAGTACCCTAAATAAAGTTTAAGTCCAGAGAAGCAAACTGTTGCCAAGAAGGAAAAATAGATTTAAAAAAAAAATGTAATTTTAATACATTACATTTTAAGTCATTAACCAAGCAATTAATTGAGCTGAAATGGGAAGAAAAAGAAATTAAAGTGCCAGAAAAAAGCAATTCTAAATTGTTCAAGTCCCAGAAATGGTTAATCTAAGAATGGCAACAATTTAAAGCAAAATATTCTGGAATTTAACATATGTACAGATAACATAATGATCCAAACAGTTAAAAATATCTTACTGGGACACCTATATTTTTTTAAAACAAGTCTTCTCAAATTGGGATTGGTTAGCAAAGAAATATAGTAGTTTGCATCTATCCACTTGGTTCCACATAGCAACCATCAACACTCTGGTTTGGAATGAGGTCTAGTATGAGCAGTGCTTCTACAAACCAGGATTCTGAACCAAGAATACTTGCAAAAGAAAAAGATGACGTGCTTACCGTATAAAGCTCGTTAAGAACCTTCATTAAATCCTCATGAAGTTGGAATGCAATCTCTTTGCTCTGTAATTAAGAAGAAATTAAGAAAGAATATTTATTTTAAAATAGTTGTTTCTAAATTATTTAAATCTTAAAAAGTCCACCAATTGAAAACAGAAGAATGGACGAAACATAGCGAAAGGCCAGCATGGCCCTGATGTAATTAACATCTTCAACTCAATGTTCCTTTCCAAATACTAGATAATGTGCACGGGTGGTCACTACTGACTGAACAGAAGCAAACAAGTAAACAGCCTGAATGGCCTCCCCACAATCCAAATCAGACCCTATCAAGAAAAAGCAGGGCAAAGCATCGTGCTTTTTCAGAAGTTGAGTTGCAGAATTAAAGTCATTAAAGATTAACTTGAGATCCTGCCTACCACCTAAGCACCATCACAAAAGAATTTTGCAGTGTGATTCTCAAAAAGCTAGTTAAGTTAGAAATCAAAAGGGAACATAATTCCTTTCCAAAATAACTATTTGATTCTAATTTTAAGAAATCGCTTTGAAAGTAATGAGCTGGTGAGCCCACTTAGGGTTCATATACCTTTCCTCTGTATTTCTTATTATTATTATTCAAAGAAGGCGAAAACAGAACAGTTTTACTCTTCTACCCAGCTGATAAATAAAAGCATTTAAAGTACTCTTCCCTAGGCTAATTCTGAGCATTTGATAGAGGAATGTACACGAGTGTACATACATATATATGCAAAATCTGTAATCTATTTTAAATAAAATATCTCCAGGCTTTTTATTTTTTCAGTTTATTATGTAGTCAGCTACAGAGAGTAGAAAAAATGCATAGCATGGCTTAATCTACAATTTGAGACAATAAAAACAACTCCCACTGTCTCATTTATGTGTCTCCCACTGGATTGTTGATATTGAGGGTACAGGCCATATCTTAATCAGCTCACAACCCGGGTCTCCTACACGGTGCTTGGACGTAGGGCCAGGGTTAGGGTGAGGCAAATGAGGCACGAAGGATGCAGAATTTAAGGAGGCATTCACTCTCACCCTAGCCTTGGCCCTGTATAAGCACATATTAAGCTTCCAATAAACCCTTGAGGAACGAATCAGTAAGTGAGCTGAAACGCTGTAGTAGTCACCACGTTTGCTGAAGGTTGCCTGCTTGCCATTGCTGAGAAGCCAGGAGGTCCACAGACCACACTGAAGAAAATACCAGGGACCAGGTGAAGCAGAGTCCATCTGCAAACACAAGGTCATCGGGTGAGGCCTCAAAAACGGCCAGATGTGATGAAGCAAAGATGCATAGAAGATAAAATAATGTGGGAAGATGACATCGGAGTAGTACCTGAACGTTGCAAAATACAAATTCATTAGCAGCATGTGTCACTAGGTTTTCTTGGAGTGCTGAAGACAGTGTTGCTGTTTATCAAGCTCTGACAGCTTCTAAAATCCCTAAATTGGAATTAGGGACTTTATGTTTTGCCATGACTTTGGTAAGCAGAGGTGTGGGTTAAAAATCACTCAACAGTGAAGGGAAAGTCACAGTGAGCAAAGGAAGCCAACTGAAACTCAGTTTATTTCCCTTATCTTGGTTATTCTGAATGGATACATTACATTGCAATCTCCTGTGACTTCAGTTTGGTGTTATTTTAATATCAGATTTCATTCAAGGATCCAGGCCACCAATTCAGAACTCTCTAATGGGGTCAAAGGCCACCAAGTAACTTTGCTTAGCTATGCACATTTCAGGTAGCAAGTCCAAAAAGAAAGTACTTCTTAGCTAACACTGTAAAACAAAACAAAACAAAAAAATCCCCTAGGTACAATCAGCCCAATGTAGGAACGTTCAGCGTCAGATTAAAGATTTAGGTTTGGGGTTACAAGGCCCCTCCAAGCTACCCTAGGCCAAATATCTTAGAACAAGCAAGAAGATTCTTTGTTTGTTTCATATTTTACAAGGTTTCAGGTAATAAGGTAGACAGAATCAACCCTTTCTTCTAAATACTATTCTGTACTCCAAAAGAAGCAGTCTTTAAAACAAAACACCCTTGCTGTGGCAGTTAGTACCCTGGCATACTAGGTTAATGAACCAAAATTCCCTAATTAGAAAATATCTGCATTTTCAAAGATCCATCAAAATTCAATAGGCTAAATATGCCTCTGAATTCTTTCATTAAAAATTTGAAAACAGGTGAGAGTAGACCCTTGACCTTTGAACAGAACTGTTAAGAAAAATGATACAGATTATAAGGAAAACAATGTTTCCTTTGTGTAAAAGAAAAAAATAACTTCATGAAATGTTTGAAATAAAGCCTTCTCCACATTATTTGAAATTTATTGATTAAAATTATGGCTTCAAGTACAGAGTTGGAAAGGGAAGAACCTCCTCCCCTCCACATTAATATGGGCCTATATAAGTTCATAGATCCCTGGGTGGTACAAATGGTTTGTACTAGGCTGGTAACTGAAAGGTTGGTGGTTCAAATCCATCCAGCGGCACCCAGGGAGAAAAGGCCTTGCAATCTGCTTCCATAAATGTTGTTGTTGTTAGGTGCCATTGAATCAGTTCTGACTCATAGCGACCCTATGTACAGCAGAACAAAACACTGCCTGATCCTGCACCATCCTCATAACTGTTGTTATGCTTGAGCTCATGGATGTAGCCACTGTGTCACTACATCTTGCTGAGAATTTTTCTCTTTTTCGCTGCCACTTTACTTTACCAAGCATGATGTCCTTCTCTAGGGACTGATCCTTCCTGATAACATGTCCAAAGTATGTGAGACAACGTCTCGCCATCCTTGCTTTTAATGAGTACTCTAGCTGTACTTCTTTCAAGACAGACTAAAAATTACAGCTAAGAAAACCCTGTGGAGCAGTTCTACTCTGTAACATATGAGGTTGCCATGAGTCAGAATCGACTCAACGGCACAAAACAACATATAAGTTCAAATGATGGTAAAACATCTAGCATATATATATACATTTTTTATTGTTGTGCTTTAAGTGAAAGTTTACAATTCAAGTTAGTCTCCCATACAAAAATTTATACATACATTGTTATGTGGCCCTAATTGCTCTCCCCATACTATGGCAGCACACTCCTTTCCACCCGATTCCCCATGTCCATTCAACCAGCTCCTGACCCTCTCTGTCTTCTCAGCTTGCCTCCGGACAGGAGCTGCCCACTTAGTCTCATGTATCTACTTGAGCTAAGAAGCACACTCTTCACGAGTATCATTTTATGTCCCATAGTCCAGTCTAATCTTTGTCTGAAGAGTTGGCCTCG
>NW_004444022.1:8858159-8924914 GCF_000243295.1 Trichechus manatus latirostris
TTCAGGATTGTTGATTCTCTGTTTGGCTTAGTTTTTTGGATCTTTGTTGTGGAGGGACGGCGTGGTGTTTCTGCCTAGAGCGCCATCTTGCCGGAAGTCCTGTCATTGTAGTTTTGATCTGCATTTCTCTAATGGCTAATGATCATGAGCATTTCCTCATGTGTCTGTTAGCTGCCTGAATGTCTTCCTTGGTGAAGTGCCTGTTCATATCCTTTGACCATACATCTAGCATATTTTGATACAATTTTGAGATTTTGACCCAAGGAGAAGGAAAATGGTTAGGACTTCAATTCAATATAACATTTAATGAATGTCTTCCATGTGTAAATCAAGAGCTGAATTTCAAGTCTATTTCCAACTGTTTATTACTCTAATGTTTCAGATACCTCAAACATGAGTCTAAGACTGATATTCCCAAAGTTTTTCCCTTTTTTCATTATAAAATGAATTAAGCATATTTAAAAAAAACAGAAAACAGAAGACAGAGCCACCATTATGATTTAATGTATTTCCTTCAGGTTTCTTTTTGCTTTATTTTGCTTTTTATAATTACCATAAAATTTTCCATATATTTTACAGAACCACCATTTATTATCAAATCATACTAACTACCCAGTGAATGTACCATAGTATACTAACCATTCCTCTATACTGTTTCCAACTTTTCCATTATTTTTTACCAACGATTCAATTATTTATTTACATAATTATTCCTTCACTTCCACTAATGTATTTTAAGCACTCTGAACTATGTTATCACAAATGCGGACCTGAAGGCATATCTCTCTTTCAGTGTTAATTCCAAATACCAATTCCCAGATGTGAAATTACTAAGATACGTGTCTGAACATTTTTAAGACGCTTCATACATGTTGGAAGATAATCTTCTAAAAGGGTTATAATGAACTTATACTGTTTCGAGGATAAGAGTGGCCCCTGAGCCAGAAATCTAGGGTTCATTCAAGACTTGCTTCTGCTCCTCGAAGGAGTCACCAACTCTATTTTGGCTGACTCATTTTTTTCTGTACTGTCATTATAATTTTTTTTTTCTAAAATAAAGATGTAATTACATCCTTCTAATTAAAATCCTTTAAAGGCTTCCTATATTTTTAAGGATACAGTTCAAACTTCCTAACTTACCTGTAACTTCCCCCATCTAACTAGTCTATTTCACCCTCAACAAATCTCAAACCATGTTCTTTGGACTGGTCACGAACAGCTAACTTGGGGGTCCTGTTTTCACATCTCTGTGCTTTTCTAATCCCTGGACTCTCCTTCCTTTTCTTTGCCTGGTACAATCCTATACATCCTTTGTTCCCTCTGTAAACCCTTCCTTCTCTCTGCCTCACTCAGTAAAGAAAAAAATTAGGATCTCCCTTCTCTGTGATTTGTAATACGTTCCTTTACCACAGCCCCTAGGCTGTATAATTTAGTGGTTAAAAGCTCAAACTCCATAAAATTGAACTGCCTGTGTTCAAATTTTGCTTTTACTTGTTATAGTCCGTGCACAAGGTGCAGTGGTTAAAGAGCTCGGCTGCTAACCAAAAGGTGGGCAGTCTGAAATCACCAGCTGCTCCTTGGAAACCTTACGGGGCAGTTCTGTTTTGCCCTATGGGGTCACTATGAGTCGGAATCAATTCGACAGCAACGGATAATGGGTTCAGTTTTCTCTATGGCAAATCAGGATGTTAGTAGTCTCTATAGAATCACAGGGTCTTTTTTCGGGATGGTTCTTACTAAATACTTAACACAAAAACTGGCACACAGTGTTAAGTTGATGCTACCCATTATTATTATGCTTATCATATTTCTTTCTCTCCTTGTTGATAGTTTTTCTGAGAGCAGAGACTGCATCCTAATCATCTTAGCATTCTCAGGGTCTAGTCTGGCACCTGGGAGCCCTGGTGATGCAGTGGTTAAGAGCTTGGCTGCTAATCAAAAGGCTGACAGTTCAAATCCACCAGCTGCTCCTGGGAAACCCTATAAGGCAGTTCTACTCTGCCCTATAGGGTTGCTATGAGTCAGAATCGACTTGATGGCAACGGGTTAGTTTGGTACCTGAGTCCCTGGGTAGCGCTCAAGGTAAAGTGCTTGGCTAGTAACCAAAATATTGGCAGTTCAAAGCCACCCAGAGGCACCTAGGAAGAAAGCCCTGGCAATCTGCTTCTGAAAGTTCAAAGCCATGACAACAGTATGGAGCACAGCTCTACTCTGAAACACATGGAGTTGCCATGAGTAGCAACTGGTTAACTGGTTAACTTTGGTATCCAGTACACCATAGGTGCTAGATATATGCTTGTTGAACGAATGGGATCCAGAGCTGAGGAAGGCCTGGCTCCAGCCCTGCAGAGTTCACAATCTCATGGAGGAGACAGCCACGCCAAAACACTTATCCTATAAGGAACACCATAGTAAGCGCTACACTAGGTGGGCCCTGGCCAGGATCCCTATTCCTGGAGGACTACAGGCTTACTCGCAGGAACCTCCCATAAAGTTAAAACAAAGAACATAATTAATACACCACATGTGAGCAATCAATCAAGTGATCTATGTGGTTGGATTACGTGACCAATTCAGAGGGCCTCTGGCCTCTCACAGAGGTATTTTTTAAAGTAAATCTATTGTGATGACCAGTCAAGGAAGCCTAGACCTTATGCTGAGTCAGAGCAGAAGTGAGAAAGAGGAAAACCAGATTAAATATTTAATGAGAGGGTTTCAGATGACTGTAGTGTCTTACGCTTGGTGAGTTTTGGATGTAAATTCTGGCTAAAAGGGTCAGACCATACTTCTACAGTGTGTGTGCTTTCAAGTTACAAAACTTGTGTTCATATGTCTTTATAACAGTAACTTAAAAAAAACAAAAAAGTTGCTGTCAAGTCAACTCTGTCTCATGGTGACCCAATGTGTGTCAGAGTAGAACTAGGGTCTATACGGTTTTCAAAGGCTGATTTTTTCAGAAGTAGATGGCCAGCCCTTTCTTCCGAAGCGCCTCTGGGTGGACTCAAACTGCCAACCTTTCGGCTGGCAGCTGAACGCATTAAATGTTTGCATTACCCAGGGACTCTGCCTTAACAGGCAACACCATCCTCCAATATGTCTGGTGGAAAAAGTTGGGTTGAGCTTAATGGCCTGAACCAAGCTTCTGGATAATATTTATAGTGTGGTTTCTATACATTTTCCTTCTATCTGTCAAGGGACATGGTTTCATACTTATTAAAATCACAACTAAAAATCAAAGCATGAAATTAGCCTCACTGTCTACTTTATTTGATAGGGGAAAAAACTATCAGTATTCTCTTAGACAAAACTCCACTCCGCTAGAAAAAGTGGGAAATTCATAAAAAGTCACAGATATAGGGGAACCAGAGCTTCATTTTGAAACAAGTCAAAACATAATCTTAAAGAGAAATATCCAGGGTGTCTCATACACTATTTACTAATGCAACTACTAGGCAAATATAGCATTCTGCACCCAGGTGAAAAAGTTCTGATGTTGCCATGATCAGCCAGTGAGCGGACAATTCAAAAGATGCAACTCATCTACACAAAAATCACTTATAACCTCCCAGGTTTTAAACATTTGAACAGACAGATAAAGTAATGCAAGACAGATTTGAAATCCTACAGGGAATACAGTAGATGAGACAACTGTTTTCATTTTCATTTCCTTAACTCTTCAAGAAACACAATTTTTCTCACTACGGTTATTTCTCTACTCAAAATGTTGGTAAATTAGAAATACCTTTTCAGTGTCACTAAATGAATAATGACTTAGGTGTAAACTCTCAGTGGCTGATGTAAACAAACCTACCCAATTAAAATCAGGATGAATTATAAATCTCTTGTTCAGACCACATTATAGTTAACTGAAAAATATTAGAAATATATTTCTAGATCTTTATTCAATATTCTGAACTTCACAGAAGCTTAGTAAGTCAGCTTTATTAATAGTTTCTTATAATAATAATATATTTTCCTTAGAACATTTAGCTGAATCTATTTATCCGTAAGTCTACTTGGCTTTCTCTCTTGTGACAAGTGTGACCGTGCAGAGGTCCTAAATTATACTGTGACCAAAGCCCACGCCCATATCTGTCGCACAGTTGGCTGAGGTTATGAGTATATCCTGCGGTGAATGAACCAGACCACATTATGTAGGAAACACATGACCTTAGTCTGAATAGCACTGTGGTCAGAAAAATCCAGGGACTATTTACAAAAATAAATCAATAAGTAGGAGATTTGCTCATTTATAAGTCATCCACTGAATTAGCAAGAAAAAGGCAGAGATTCTTTGAGATATTGATGTAAGTTCATTCTTTCATTTACTTACTCATGCATTCATTCAGTCTTCCACCAGTTTTTACTAAGTGTGTGTATGTGCCGAAGATAGAAAAGTGACTTTACAGTTTAGGGAGAGAGACAAAGAGGTGAGCAAAACAATTTCAATCCAGTTTGATTTATGCTTTTGCAAATAATTTAAGCCAAGCAAAATATCTATTTTTATATAACCCCTGAACCAAACCCAAAATTTCTGATGAGGTGATCTTCAAGGAGTTAATATAAATTATAAACTTCCTTTAACGATCTACATATAGCTTAATAGCTCCATGTCAGCACTACAACTGGTTAAATTGTTCTACAGAACTAACAACGAATTTAAGTAAAGGCAGCCTTGTGGTTGTTGGTGCCACTGAGTTGACTTCGAATCATAGCAACCCTATGTGACTTCCCCATAGGGTTTTCCAGGCTGTAATATTTATGGGAGCAGACCACAACTCATTCTCCCTTGCAGCAGCTGGGTGAGTTCCAACTGCCAACCTTTTGGTTAGTAGCTGAGCACTTAACCATTGTACCACCAAGGCTCCTAAGGAATAGAAAAAGAAATACTCCTGGAGTAAGTGTCCTTTTCATCAAGAACTTGGCTCCTTGCATACAGAGAAATTTAGAGAACACCTGTGGCTGGCGAGCTAATGCACATGGAATGACAGCCTATGGGAAGAGGAAAAAAAACCTAAATCTTTAAGCTGGGTCCAAGGTCAGATTATTTAAATACTGTTAACTTCTTTGAGCCTCTTTCCTCATCTGCAAATGTGGAAGATAACAGTACCTACTCTATGGTGTCATTATGAGATACAATGAAATGCCCATGTCATACACTTGATACAGTTCCTGGCACATACTAAGCATTTCATAACGTGATTTTCTACTGTCATTGTGATGTTTTTATAAGCACAGCATCATATCTTTATTTCATCTCATGAAGTCACTTTCTGTCTTTCTAAATACTCACACAAGAGTCTACTCATCAACTTTCAAATCAGAACGTCTCAGATATTTAATGCAACATAATTCAAGACTTATTTTTTTATTTTTAATTTTATTGTGCTTTAGGTGAAAGTTTACAGTGAAAATCAGTTTCTGACATTGGCTGCAATCCCTACAATGTATCTGCACTCTCCCCCTTTCCACTCCAGGTTCCCCATGTCCCTTTGTCCAGTTTTCCTGTTCCTTTCAGCCTTTTGTTTTTGCTTTTGGGTAGGTGTCGCCCATTTGGTCTCATATACTTGACTGAACTAAGAAGCATTCCTCACGTGTTATTGTTTTTTTTTATAGGCCTGTCTAATCTTTGGCTGAAAGGTGGGACTTTGGGAGTGGCTTCAGTTCTGAGTCAGCAGGATGTCTGGTGGCCATAGTCTCAGGGGTTCCTCCAATCTCCATCAGACCAGTTAGTCTGACGTTTTTGGTGAATTTGAATATTGTTCTACATATTTCTCCCGCTCTGTTTGGGACCCTCTATTGTGATCCCTGTCAGAAGGGTCGGTGGTGCTGGTCAGGCACCACCAGTTCTTCTGGGCTCCAGCTGGTGGAGGCTATGGTTCATGTGGTCCATTATTCCTTTGGACTAATATCTTCTTTGTGTTTTTGGTTTTTTTCATTCTCCTTTGCTCTGGATGGGATGGAACCAATAGATGTATCTTCTTAGATGGCTGCTTGCAAGCTTTTAAGACCCCAGATGCTACTCACCAAAGTAGGATGTAGAACATTTCCTTTATGAATTATGTTATGCCAAATGACCTAGATGTTCCCCTATACTATGATCCCCTGCCCTCAGCCCCAGTAACTCAGTCCTTCAAGGTGTTTGGATGTGTCTAGGAAGCTTCTCTGGCATTGCTGTGGTCAAGTTGTGCAGACTTCCCCTATATTGTGTGCTGACTTTCCCTTCATCAAAGTTAACACTTGTTTACTATCTAGTTAGTGATTTCCCCTCCCCACCCTTCCTCTCCCTTGTAACCATCAAAGATTGTTTTTCTTTTTGTGATTGACTTATTTTTTTAGTGGTCTTATACAATATTTGTCCTTTTGTGACTGACTAAATTCACTCAGCATAATTCCTTCCAGATTCATCCAAGTTGTAAGATATTTCATGGATTCATCATTGTTCTTTATCATTTTGTAGTATTCCATTGTGTGTATTTACCATAATTTGTTTATCCATTTATCTGTTGATGGGCACTGTCATGGTTTGAATTATGGCCCCCAAAAAATGTGTGTATCAATTTGGCTGGGCCACGATTCCCAGAATTGTGTGGCTAGCCTCCATTTTGTGATTGTAATTTCATATTAAAGAGGATTAGGGTGGGATTGTAACACCACCCTTACCCAGGTCACATCCCTGATCCAATGTAAAGGGAGTTTCCCCAGGGTGTGGCCTGCATCACCTTTTACCTTACAAGAGATAAAAGGAAAGGGAAGCAAGCAGAGAGTTGGGGACCTCATACCACCAAGAAAGAAATACCAGGAGCAGAGTGCATCCTTTGGACCTGAGGTTCCTGCGTAGAGAAGCTCCTAGTCCAGGGGAAGACTGATGACAACGAGGACCTTCCTCCAGAGCCGACAGACAGAGAAAGCCTTCCCCTGGAGCTGACAGCCTGAATTTGGACTTCTACCATACTAGACTGTGAGAAAATAAATTTCTCTTTGTTAAAGCCATCCACTCGTGGTATTTCTGTTAGAGCAGCACTAGATGACTAGGACAGAATTTGGTACCGGGAGTGGTGTGCTGCTCTAATAGATACCTAAAATGTGGAAGTGGTTTTGAAACTATGAATAGACAGAGGAGCAAAAGTGGCAGAGGACCAGCCACAGCAGAGAACCTGCAGTGGCAGAGAAGCGGCGGCGGCAGAGAGCCAACAGCAGCAGAACCAGGAGACCAGTGAGAGACGGTGCTGGGGCCGACCCATGAAGCGAGAGAGCTGAGTGCCTGTGTGCAGGAGGCGGAGTGGGGTGCCTCTAGGCACTTAATCAGTGGAGCTACAGAGCTTTGGAACACTTGCCCCAGTAGGGCAGATGCAGGAGTGAGCCCCAATGCCAAGAAGCCATAGGAAGCAGAAGTTGAAGAGACAAGGAACACAAGAGCTGAGCTGCCTCAGTCTCAAAAGGTATGGCCAGGACCTCAGGGATTTCAAACGGTGGAGCCACGGCCTCTGGTGCTTCTAAGGGTGGAGACGCCACTCAGATGGACTGGGAGAATGGTGCATCTGTAGCCGAGGAAGCAGAGTTGCTGTCCCAATGGGACATGGACCTTCCTCCAGAGCCAACGGAGAAAGGTGTTCCCCTGGAGCTGATGCCCTGAATTTAGACTTGTAGCCTACTGGACTGTGGGGGAGTGAACTTCTCTTTGTTAAAGCTTGTGATCACTTTGCATTCCCACTAGCAGTGCATAAGAGTTACAATCTCCCTAAAACCTCTCCAACATTTTTTTTTTTTTTTTTGATTAGTGCCAGTAATGTCAGGTGAGATGTATCTCAATGTAGTTTTGATTTGCATTTCTCTAATGACTAATGATCATTTTCTCATGTGTCTGTTAACCACCTGAATGTCTTCTTTGGTGAAGTGTCTGTTCATATCTTTTGCACATTTTTTAACTGGATTATTTGTCTTTTTGTTACTGAGGTGTTGAAGTAGTCTATAGATTTTAGAGATTAGACCATTGTCAGATATGTTGTAGCCAAATTTTTTTTCCCAGTCTGTAGGTTCTCTTTTTATTCTTTGGTGAAGTCTTTTGATGAGCCTAAGCGTTTAATTTTTAGGAGCTCCCAGTTATCTACTTTATCTTCTGGTGTTTGTGCATTGTTAGTTATGGTTTATATTCTATTTATGCCATGTATTAGGGCCCCAGTGTTGTCCTTAGTTTTTCTTCCATGATCTTTATCATTTTAACTTTTATATTTAGGTCTTTGATCCATTTTGAGTTATTTTTTGTGTATGGTGTGAAGTATGAGTCCTGTTTCATTTTTTTATACATGGACATACAGTTTTGCCAGCATCATTTGTTAAAAAGATTGTTTTTTTCCCCATTTTGGATCTTTGCCAAAGGTGGATGGATTTATGTCTGGGTTCTTGATTCTGTTCCATTGGTCTATGTGTCTGTCATTGTACCAAAACCAGGCTGTTTTGACTACTGTGGCTGTATAGTAGGTTCTGAGATGAGGTAGTGTGAAGCCTCCTACTTCGTTCTTTTTCTTCAATAATGCTTTTCTTATCCAGGGTCTCTTTCCTTTCCATATAAAGTTGGTGATTAGTTTCTCCATCTCATTAAAGAATGCTGTTGGTACTTGGATCAGGATTGCATTGTATCTGTAGATCACTTTGGGTAGAATCGACATTTTCACAATGTTGAGTCTTCCTATCCATGAGCATGGTATGTTTTTCCATTTATGTAGGTCACTTTTGGTTTCTTGCAATAGTGTTTTGTAGTTTTCTTTGTATAGGCCTTTTACCTCCCTGGTTAGATTTATTCCTAAGTATTTTCTCTTTTTAGGGACTATTTATAAATGGTCTTGTTTTCCTGATTTCCTTTTCGAAGTTCTCTTTTTTGGTATATGGTAATCCAAGTGATTTTTGTATGTCGATCTTGTATCCTGCTACTCTGCTGTATCTATTAGCTCCAGTAGTTTTCTTGTGGGATCTTTGGCATTCTCTATGTATAGGATCACATGACCTGCAAATAGGGATAGTTTTATTTCTTACTTTCCAATTTGGATGCCCTTTATTTCTTTTTCTTGCCTTACTGCTCTAGCTAGGACTTTCAGCACAATGTTAAACAGGAGTGGTGATAAAGGGCATAAACTTTCCTTATCATGTTAGTTTGAATTGGTAAGATTCTCTCACTCTGAGAATGGCTATCAACTCATATATGTAGCAAAACTCCAAAATATTAAGAATTTAGAGTAAAGTTCTATGGTGAACTTCCATATGTGTACAGACGAAAAAATAAGTGACCCTGAAGACCTCTTTTCCGATATAAAAAGAATAGAAACTGGAGCAAATTTTAGGCAATTATTTTATTTTCTCAATAATGGTTATTGGATCTCTACAGGAATGTATTTTTAGTAACTCAGATTCTTCATTTGTTGTAATCACTGAATTAATTTTATGTTTGGATGAGATAGTAGCTCATTACAGTTCTGATCTGCATTTCTCTAATGGCTAATGATTGCAAGCCATTTCCTCATGTGTCCATTAGCTGCCTGAATGTCTTCTTTGGCGAAGTGTCTGTTTATCCTTTACTCATTTTTTAATTGGATTATTTGTCTTTTTGTTGTTGAAGTGTTGAAGTATTTTATAGATTTTATAGATTAGACCCTTGTCGGATAAGTCATAGCCGAAAAATTTTTCCCAGTCTGTAGGTTCTTTTCTCAAGATTTATTTTTTGGAATACTTAATTGTATTTGAGTTACTCTATTAAGGAGAAAAAGGTCCATTCCAGAGAATCTTGCAAAGCTACAGCAAAGTAGACTCTAACTCTGAGATGACCTTGCTGACTTCAGACTACATTAATTGTTAGAACGGTCTTCCTTAAGATAAAGTGAGGTATAGCCATCTAAGATACTCCACTGGTCTCATCACTTCGGGAGCAAGGGAGAATGAAGAAAACAAGACACAAGGGAAAGATTAGTCCAAAGGACTAAGGGACCAGAACTACCACGGCCTCCACCAGACTGAGTCCAGTACAACTAGATGGTGCCTGGATACCACCACTGACTGCTCTGACAGGGATCACAATAGAGGGTCCTGGACAGAGCTGGAGAAAAATGTAGAACAAAAATTTTAACGCACAAAAGAAGATCAGATTTACTGGCATGACAGAGACTGGAGAAACCCCAAGAGTATGGCCCCTATACCCCCTTTTAGCTCAGTAATGAAGTCACTCCCGAGGTTCACTCTTCAGCCAAAGATTAGACAGCCCCATAAAACAAAACGAGACTAATGGGGCACAACAGCCCAGGGACAAGGACTAGAAGGCAGGAGGGGGACAGGGAAGCTAGTAATAGGGAACCCAAGGTCAAGAAGGGAGAGTGTTGACACGTCATGGGTTGTTAACCATTGTCATAAAACAATATGCGTACCAACTGTTTAATGAGAGACTACTTGTTCTGTAAACCTTCATCTAAAGTACAATAAAAAAAATAAAAAAAAAGATAAAGTGAAACCTGTCTCCACTGGTTGTTGTTAGCTGCTGTCAAGAAGGCTCCAGCTCATGCTGACTTTATATAAAACAGAACGAAACATTACCCTACCCTGAGCCGTCTTCACAATCGTTGGTATGCTTGAATCCATTGTTGCAGCCACTGTTTATTTTTATTGCCTTTGAACATAGGCAGCCTATCTTCCAGCACTATATTGGACAATATTTTGTTCTGATCCACAGGGTTTACACTGGCTAACTTTTAGAAGTAGATCACCAGGCCTTTCTTCCTAGTCTGTCTTAGTCCGGAAGCTCTGCTGAAACCTGTCTACCATGGGTGAACTTGCTCGTATTGGAAATACTGGTGGCACAGCTTCCAGCATCATAGCAATGCATCACAGTACAACAAGCTGACAGACAGGTGGTCTCCACTTAACTTCCACCAACTGGTCTTAACTCCTGGAACCTTATAGAATCAGTTAGTTTAAGCCATTGTTATTGATTATATTGTGTCCCCCAAAATATCTGTTGGAATCCTAAATCCTATACCTGTGGACATAATCCTGTTTAAGAATAGTTTTCTTTGTTATGTTAACGAGACAATAATCGAAGTAGGGTGTGTCCTAAACCCAATCATTTCTGCATTATAAAAAGAGCAGATTAGACACAGAAGCAAGCACAAACTGGGGAGGGCAGGGAGGGAGATAGATGAGGATCACCAAGGAACCGAGGAATGCTGGGACAACAGAAGCTGAAAGAGACAAGGATGTTCCCCTAGAGCCAACAGACAGAAAGCCCTCCGCTCGAGCCGGTTCCCTGAATTTGGACTTCTAACCTTCTGAACTATGAGAAAGTAAACTTCTGTTCTTCAAAGTCACCCATTTGTGTTATTTCTGTTACAGCAGCACTAGGAAACAAAGATAGTCATCTTCTATGTGACAACTTTTCAAATATTGAAGATAGCTATTGGGTCTTAGCTAAGGCTTATTTTCTCTGTGCTAAATATTCCCAATGTCTTTAACTGCTCTTTTTATGACATATTTTAAAGAAATGAGAGCATTCTCCTTATCTCCCAGATTATTATTCATTGTCTTACAACTAGTAGTTATTGTAAGCTCAAGCATCCTGGAATCACTGTTAGATTATTTTTCTGTTTCCAATAAGCTAAAGAGCCATCAGATAAAGGACTAGAAGCTTGAAGAAAATCTAATTAGAATGAACTTAATAGCAACTTACTGGTTTTAAATTACTGACAGACCTTTTATAAAAAACAAAAAACATTCAATTCATTCCTACTCTATATGGAAAAGAACTTTTTGAAGACAATGTCATTACAAGTATGGAACTACTCTCTGACTATAACTCACAGGATACAGTAAAAATTACCACCCAGACTATTAATGCAACAGCTTCCTAACTAGGTCCCCAAAACCACTTTCTTCTCATTCCAATTTACTCTTCAAAAGGCTTTCAAAAAACAAAGATGATTATGTCATATTCCTGCTTAAAAGTCTCTCTTAGCGTCCTTAGTTGCTTAGATGACAAAACGTCAATTACTCAAACATGGATTCAAAATTCTTGCACCCTAACCTGCCTTTTTAGACCTCAGATAACTGCTACTCCCTACAGACCCTTCACCATGCCACAGACTACGCTCCTAAACCCAACCACCCGTGTAACAGATGTGGGCTTTTGTCCAGGGAAAAAGAGGTAGCCTAATAAAATGTCAGTTTTCAGTTTGTCATACTGTGGTTGCTTGCATATTGCTGTGATACTAGAAGCTATGCCACCGGTATTTCAAATACCAGCAGGGTCACCGATGGTGGATAGATTTCGGCAGAACTTTCAGACTAAGACAGACTAGGGAGAAGGACCTGGCAATCTACTTCTGGAAAGAAAAAAAAAAAAAGCCAGTAAAAACCTTATGGATAGCAGCAGAACATTGTCTAATATAGTGCTGGAAGATAAGCCCCTTGGGTTGGAAGGCACTCAAAATATGACTGGACTACATACCAGCAATGAGAAATCTGAAAGGGAAATTAGGGAAACAATTCCATTTAAAATACCATTTAAGGGAATAAAATACCTAGAAATAAATCTCACCAGGAACGTGAAGGACTTATACAATGAAAACTATAAAAACTGCTTAAAGAGATTAAAGAAGACTTAAATAAATGGAAAGATGTTCCATATTTATCGATTGGGAGACTTAATATTCTTAGATGTCAATACTACCCAAAGCAATCTATAGATTCAACATAATCCCGATCAAAATTTCAACAACTTTCTTTACAGAAAAAGAAAAACCAATCCTCAGTTTTATATGAAATGGCAACAGGCCCCAAATAGCTAAAACAATGTTGAAAGAGCAGAACAAAGTAGGAGGACTCACACTTCCTGATTTTAAAACATATTATACAGCTACAGTAATCAAAACAGCCTAGTACTGGTACAACAATAGACACGCAGACTAACGGAATAGAATTGAGAGTCCAGAAATAAACTCATATATTTATGGTCAACTGATTTTTTTTTTAAATTGTGCTTTAGATGAAGGTTTACAGAGCAAACTAGTTTCTCATTAAACAATTAATATACATACTGTTTTGTGACATTGGTTGCCAACCCCGTGACATGTCAACACTCTCCCCTTGGTGACCTTGGGTTCCCCATTTCCATTCATCCAGCTTTCCTGTCCTTTCTTGCCTTCTTGTCCTTGCCTCTGGGCTGGTGTGCTCATTTAGTCTTGTATATGTGGTTGAGCTACACATATTATTATTTATTTTATGGGCCTGTCTAATCTTTGGCTGAAGGGTGAACCTCAGGAGTGACTGTGGTCCTAAGTTAAAAGGGTGTCTGGGGGCCATACTCTCGGGGTTTCTCCAGCTTCTGTCAGGCCAGTAAGTCTGGTCTTTTTTTGTGAGTTAAAATTTTGTTCTACATTTTTCTCTAGCTCTATCCAGGACCCTCTATTGTGATCTCTGTCAGAGCAGTCCGTGGTGGTAGCTGGGCACCATCTAACACTGCTGAACTCAGTCTGGTGGAGGCTGTGGTACTTGTAGTCCATTAGTCCTTTGGACTCATCTATCCCTTATGTCTTTGGTTTCCTTCATTCTTCCTTGCTCCAGACAGAGTGGGACCAGTGGAGTATCTTAGACAGCCACTCACGAACTTTTAAGTGTGGTCAACTGATTTTTGACAAGGGTGCTAAGTTCATACAGTAGGGAAAGAAAGTCTCTTCAATAAATGGTGACAGGAAAATGGGGTTTCCACATGCAGAAAAATGAAACAGGATCTATGTCTCACATCATAAACAAAAACAAATTCAAAATGGATTAAAGACCTAAATATGAAAACTAAAACCATAAAATTCTTACAAGAACAAACTTTCAACAATGTATTATCTAATATAATAACAAAAGCACAAACAACAAATAAAATAAATAGACAAATAAAAAGACAAATAAATGAGACCTCATAAAAATTAAAAACTTTTGTTCATCAAAAGACTTTACCAAAAAAAGTGAAAAGACAAGCTACTGACTGGGACAATAACTCCGCAAACCATATATCCAACAAGAATCTAATAACCAAAATATATATAAAACTTGAACAGCTTTACAACAAAAAGACAGTAACAATCATAAAATGGGCAAAGGACTTGAATAGACATTTCACCAAACAGGACATTCAAATGGCCACCAAACAGATGAAAAGATGCTCAATGTCACTAGCCATCAGAGAGATACAAATCAAAACCACAATGAGATATCATTTCACTCCCACTAGGATGGATAAGGAAACCCTGGTGGCATAGTGAGTTTAAGAGCTACAGCTGCTAACCAAAAGGTCAGCAATTCGAATCCACCAGGTGCTCCTTGGAAACTCTATGGGGCAGTTCTACTTTGTCCTATAGGGTCGCTATGAGTCAGAATTGACTCGAGGGCAACAGGTTTGTTTTTTTTTTCTTTTCAGGATGGATAAGATTAAAAAAAAAACAGAAAAGAACAAATATCGGCAAGGATGTAGGAAATTAGAACCCTTATTCATTGCTGATGGGAATGCAAATTGGTACAGCCATTGTGGAAAACAGTGTGGAAGTTCCTCAAAAAACTAAAAAAGTAGTACTATATGGCCCAGCAATTCCATTCCTAGGTACATACCCCAAAGACTTGAAAGCAGAGACTCAAAAAGAGACTTGTAAACCAACATACACTGCAGCACTCTTCATAAACATAAGGTGGAAAGAATCTAAATGTCCATCAACAGATGAATGGATAAGCAAAATGTGGTACAGAAATACAGTGGAATACTACTCACCCAGAAGGAGAAATGAAGTCTTGACACATGCTACATTATGGATGGAGCTTGAAGACATTATGCTGAGCGAAATAAGCCAGTCACAAAAGGATAGATATTGTATGATCTTACTTATATAAAAAGATAAGAAAAGGCAAATGTATAGAGACTAAAGTTTAAAGTTTATTAATGGTTACTAGGGGCAGGAGGAGGGCAAAAAGGGTGGTTAACGGTGATGGAAAAATCCCATTGATTAAAGGCAGGGTTGCACAGCCTTTTAATGTAATTGCTGTCAGTAAGTTGTACACCTGTAAAATGTTGAATTGGCAAAAGTTGTGTGATAGATATATTTACAGCAATGACCATAAAAAAAGGAAAAAAAAAAAATCCTACTGGGGAAGAGCTGCCTCCTCAAAGTAGAGTCGACCTTAATGATATAGATGGAGTAAAGCTTTCAGGACCTTCATTTGCTGACGTGGCATGACTCAAAATGAGAAGAAACAGCTGCAAACATCCATTAGTAATTGGAACGTGAAATGTATGATGTATGAATCAAGGAAAATTGGAAGTTGTTAAAAATGAAATTGAACACCTGAAGATTGATATCCTAGGCATCAGTGGGCTGAAACGGACTAGTATTGGCCATTTTGAGTCAGACAATCATATGGCCTACTATGTCAGGAACGCCAAATTGAAGAGGGAATGGCGTCGCATTCATCATCAAAAACAACATTTCAGTATATATCCTGAAATACAACACTGTCAGTGACAGGATAATAGTCACACGTCTACAAAGAAGACCAGTTAATACAACTATTATTCAAATTTATGCGCCAACCACTAATGCCAAAGATGAAGAAACTGAAGATTTCAAACATGCAGTCAAGATGCCTTGATAATTACTGGTGATTGGAATGCAAGAGCTGGAAACAAAGGAGGATCAGTAGTTGGAAAGTACAGCCTTGGGGATAGAAGTGGCACCGGAGATCACATGATAGAATTTTGCAAGACCAACGACTCATTGGAAATACTCGTTTTCAACAATATAAATGACAACTATATACGTGACCTCCCCAGATGGAATACACAGGAATCAAATTGACTATATCTGTGGAAAGAGACAATGGAGAAGCTCAATATCATCAGTCAGAACAAGGCCAGGAGCACACTGGGGAAGTGATCATCAGTTGGGTCATATGCAAGTTGAAGGTGAAGCTGAAGAAAACTAAAACAAGTCCACAAGAGCCAAAGTAGGACCTTGAGTATATCCCACCTGAATTGAGAGACCATCTCAAGAATACATTTGATGCACTGAATACTAATGACTGAAAACCAGGCTAGTTGTGGGATGACATCAGGACATCATACATGAAGAAAGCAAAAGGTCATTAAAAAGACAGGAAAGAAAGAAAAGACCAAAACGGATGTTGGAAGAGACTTTAAAAGTTGCTCTTGAACATAGTTTACTAAATCGAAAGGAAGAAATGATGAAGTAAAAGAGCAGAATAGAATATTTCAAAGGGCAGCTCCAGAAAAAAAGTAAACTATTGTATTGAAATGTGCAAAGGCCTAGAGTTAGAAAACCAAAAGAGAAGACTACAACATTCTTGGCATTTCTCAAGCTGAAAGAACTGAAGAAAAAATTCAAGCCTCAAGTTGCAATACTGAAGGATTCTAGGGGCAAAATACGAACGATGCAGGAAGCATCAAAAGCAGATGAAAGAATACACAGAATCACTGTACCAAAAAGAATTGGTTGACATTCAACCATTTCAGGAGGTAGCATATGATCGAGAACCAATGGTGTTGAAGGAAGAAGTCCAAGCTGCACTGAAGGCACTGGGGAAAAACCATGCTGAAAGTGCTCGTGTGTCTATGCCAAGAAATTTGGAAGACAGCTACCTGTCCAACTAACTGGAAGAGATCCATATACATGCCCATTCCAAAGAAAGGTGATCCAATGGAATGTGGAAATTATCTAACAATATCATCAAAATCACATGCAAGTAAAATTTTGCCAAAGATAATTCAAAAACGGCTGCAGCAGTACATTGACAAGGAGCTGTCAGAAATTCGAGCCAGATTCAGAAAAGGACATTGAACAAGGGATATCATTGCTGATATCAGATGATCTTGGCTGAAAGCAGAGAACACAAGGAAGATGTTTACTAGTGTTTTATTGACTGTGCAAAGGCATTTGACTGTGTGGATCATAACAAATTGTTGATAACACTGTGAGAAATGGGAATCCCAGAACACTTAATTGTATTCATGTAGAACCTGTACATAAACCAAGAGGAAGTTGTTGGAACAGAACAAGGGATAGTACATGGTTTAAAACTGGAAAAGGTCCTTAGGTCTTATATCTGTAAGATCATGTATTAAATTATAATGTAATTTTTATCTCTACATTTGTTTCTCTTAGTAGATAAACATGATAAACAGAGAAAATACTGAAGTTGTCAAGGATTTCATTTTACCTGGATCCACATGGAAGCAGCAGTCAAGAAATTAAAGATGTGTTGCACTGGGCAAATCTGCTGCAAAAGACCGCTTCAAAGTGTTAAAAAAGCAAAGATATCACTTTGAGGACTAAGGTGCGCCTGATCCAAGCCAAGGTGTTTTCAATTGCCTCATATGCATGGGAAAGCTGGACAATGAATAAGGACGACTGAAGAAGAATTGATGCTTTTGAATTACGGTGTCGGCGAAGAAAATTGAATATACCATGTGTTATGGATTGAATTATGTCCCCCCAAAAATGTGTGCATCAGTTTGGCCGGGCCATGATTCCCGGTATTGTGTGATTTTCCTATATGTTGTAAATCCTGCCTCTATGATGTTAATGAAGGAGGAGGGGTGGCAGTTGTGTTAGTGAGGCAGGATTCAATCTACAAGATTGGATTGTGTCCTGAGGCAATTTCTTGAGATATAAAAGAGAGAATAAGCAGAGAGTTGGGGACCTCATACCATCAAGAAAGCAGTGCTGGGAGCAGAGCACGTCCTTTGGACCGGGGTCCCTGCACAGAGAAGCTCCTAGTCCGGGGGAACACTGAAGAGAAGAAGGCTGACAGAGAGAAAAAGCCTTCCCCTGGAGCTGATGCCCTGAATTTGGACTTTTAACCTACTTTAACTGTGAGGAAATAAACTTCTCTTCATTAAAACCATCCACGTGTGGTGTGTCTGTTATAGCAGCACTAGATGACTAGCACACCATGGACTGCTAGAAGAATAAACAAATCTGTCTTTGAAGTAGTACAGCCAGAGTGCTCCTTGGAAGCCAGGATGGTGAGACTTCATCTCATGTACTTTGAACATGTTATCAGGAGGGATCCAGTCCCTGGAGAAGGATATCACGCTTGGTAAAGTAGAGGGTCAGCAAAAAAGAGGAGGACTCTCAATGAGATGGTTCAATACAGTGGCTGCAACAACGGGCTCAAACATAGCAACAATTGTGAGGATGGCACAGGACTGGGCAGTGTTACGTTCTGTTGTACATGGGGTTGCTATGAGTCAGAACCGACTCAATGGCACCCAACAACAAGAACACAGTGTAATCTCCTTTGGGTGACCAATCAAGGATTTGTGTCTTACTCACTTTTGTGATCTTGTTGTTGTTAGGTGTTGTTGATTCTGACTCACAGTGACCCCAAGTGACAGAGTAGAACTGCCCTATAGGGGTTTTTTGGGGGCTGTAATTTATGGGAGCAGATCGCCAGGTCTTTCTTTTAAGGAGCTGCTTGTTGGGTTTGAACTGCCAACCTTTCTATCAGCAGCTGCATGCTTAAGCATTGTGCCACCAGGCGGCTCCTTCTTTGTGACCTCTTGCACCCACCATCGTGCCTGTCACATAATGCTAATCAATAAAGGTTTATTGAATAAATAATAAAACAGACTTTCTACTCCATTTTGGAAATTATTTTTAATGAAAGTTAAGATCAAGGTAAATAAAAAGCTGATTTCACTAAACCGAATTTCCAAAAAAACATGAAAAGGGAAGGAAAGCAGAATTTATAATGGATTTGTCATGATTGTTCGGTGGAACTATTAGACCCTGCCAAGTAACAAAAGGGAACTATTTTAGCAGACCTTTGCGATCTCCATTGTTAGAGCTAAAGAGATGGAATTTTTATGGACATGCTTATTCAAGCTAGAGCATTCACCAACTACGGTTCTATGTGGTTACTTGAAACTTTCAAAGTTTAAAAAGTAAAAATGTTGCATAATTTACTATCACTTATTGAATGTTACCGGCTTTTCTCAATCTAGTAGCTCATATATCCAGTGTCAAAAGCTTTTAGTTTTAAAAGCTTCTAGGTTGATCTGCCAAAGTATTTAGTTGATAAAATTATTGCTTGTTTCTATTTACTGCTTCTCTAATGAGAAAACATTTTCCTCCTTTGATATTTAAAAGGTACTGAAACGTATCTGACAGCCATATTTAGTATCTGTTCTGCAACTGCATATTTTTGGGTTGCTATAATCCGAGGTGTCACAAGTGTTTCTTAATTCAAATATTTGCTATATGTGCTATCTACCCAATATGGCATTCCTTGCAGCTGCTGGAAACCATTTAGAACCCTGCCATGTAGAATTAAACATGGACTTGAACTAGTAAGAAACCTTGGCTTGCAACCAGAATACTGTTCTTAAGTTGCTTTAGAATTTCTTGATCTCAACGGCAGACACCTCAACATATGGTAGGAATGTTCTTTCCTCATCGGTTATTTTCTTAAGGCAGCAACTTCTTTCTTAGGAGAGGAGGATGGTAAGGTTTCAGTGTTTGTGGCTCTTTGGAAATAAACTTTGTTAAATGCTGGTCTTTTACAAATAACCAAACCTGAATAAACCAGGTACTGAACACTATTTTTTTTTTACTCCTCTTTATGGAAGGTGAGGGAGTTGTTGTCTTTTGACTTACCGCACGTTTGTGAATTTAATCTAGAGTTGTAAACCCTACGATCTAAAAACAAACCAAACTAGAACATTCTAAAAAACCAAAATGAAGCAAAACCGAAAAACCAAAACCAAACCTATCCAGGAGGATGCAATTAATGTAGATCAATAATTCTCCACTGGGGGGTGATTTCGCCCCCCAGGGGACATTTGCCAACATCTGAAGACATTTTTGGTTTGCACAATTGGTGAGGTGATACTAGTGGGTAGAGAAATTCATAGCCATTTGATTGTAATAAGTCATTTTTAAGTAATGCATCATTTTCTTCTAGCTGTTTTTCAAGATTTTTTTCTTTGTCTTTAGTTTAATGTGTCTGGGTTTGGTCTTCTTTGGGTTTATCCAAGTTGGATTTTGCTGAGATTCCTGAATGTGTAAGTTTATGTCATTCACCAAATTTAGGAAGTTTTCTTGCAATTATTTTTTCATGGCCTCCGATGACCTTTTGGTATTGTCCCACAGGTCCCTGAGGTGCTGTTCATTTTGTTTTTCAACCTTTTTCCTCTCTGTTGTTTGTACTGGGTAATTTCTATTAGTCTATCTTCAAGTTCACTGGCTCTTTCCTCCATTATCTCTCTTATGTTATCTAGCCCATTCAGTGAGTTTGAGTTATTGTATTTTTTAGCTCTAAAATTTTCATTTTGTTCTTCTTTGCACCTTTGATTCCTTTGCTGCAACTTTCTACTTTTCCACTGTTTCAAGAGTGATTCTTGGAGCATGTTTATAATAATTGCTTTAAAAGTTTAGATTAGATCATTCAAGTATCTGTCTCATTTCAGTACCGGTATCTGTTGATTGTCTTTACCCATGTGACTTGAGATTTTCCCAGTTTTTCGTATGCTGAGAGAATCTGGATTGTATCCTGGATATTTTGCATATTATGCTATGAGATTGGGTCTTGTTTAAGCCTGTAGAGAATGTTGAATATTTTTGTGTTAGCAGGTACTCAACTTGGTTGGATTCAGGATGCAAATTCTGACCAATCTTCTATAGGTTGTGGTTTTAATGTCAGTTTGTTTCCAACACCTTTGCAGTGCTATGTGGATTTATCCTGCGTATGTACCGCTTTGTGGCTAGTCTAGAACCTGGGCAGTGGCCTACCCCTTACTTCAGTTCTCAAAGTCTTTGGCAGGTATGTTATTTAGGATGAGACTGATGCATGTACAGCTTGCGGGTAAGCCCAAGAGATCATAAAGAACTTCATGGGGTTGCTTTCCCACTCTTCTCCCTCTCTGCAATCTTCTTGGTACTTTTTGGTTCTTTGGCCTCCCTTTTTAGTTCCCTGGGGTTTTAGTTAATCTACTCTCCTGCACATTTTCCATGACTATGCCTGCATTTGGGGCCAAATGGCAGCAAGAAAGAGGGAGAAAAAATAAAACAACGGGTATTCACTCCACATTTTAGGAACCACAGCTCCTCTGATAGGGAAGGAAGGTTGCTCTCCCTCAGAGATTTAGGTATCATTCAGCTTTTGCTGTATTAAAAAACCACCCCAAACTTAATTGCTTAAAATAACATTCTGTTTAGCTTATGATTCTGTAGGTCAGTTGGGTGATTCTTCATTCTGGGCTGGCTTGCCTGTCCTCTCTCTTGCATTTGAGGTCTTCTGGGAATCAGCTGGTAACTGGATAATGTAAAATGAACTTGTTTGTGTGTCTAGCAGTTGGCTGGCACTCACCTAGGATGCCTCAGTTACTCCTCAGTTGATGTGGTCTCCCTCATCAGCCAGCAAGTAGCCAGATTATCTTTACATGTTGGTCCCAGGGTTCCAAGAGCAGCAAGAGAGGGCGAGCCCCAGTGCAAAAGCACTTTTCAAGTTTCTGCTTGTTTCACATTTGCTATTGTTCCATCAGCCAGAACAAGCCATATAGCCAAGCCTAAAGTCAGTGTGAGAGGGGACTACTTAAGGGTTGGACAGAGGAAAGAGGAACATTTTGGTCAATTTTTCATATAATCTACCATGACTAAATAAATATTCCATATAAAGTGTATTATATATTTAAGAATTTTTTTGGTTGCTTTTTAAGATGAATAACAACTCGACTGTACAGAGAATTTTGGAGTCACACCTTTCCTTAAATTATTCCTTACAGGTTTTGCTCTAGTGTCTTCTGACGTTTGCCATCACATAAGACACCATATTTGCGTTCCTTTTGGGAAACAGGATGTTTTTCTGGGATGCTTGTAGAATTCATTCTTTACTTTTGAAGCTGGAAATACTACCAAGAAATATTTATGTTTCTCTTTTCGGTAAGTTTGTCTGAAAACTTGTACTATTTCTATCTTTAGATTGTGGTATTTTCTGAAGTGGGAAATTTTTCTCATTTTTAATTCTCAGTCTCCCCAGAGGTTGTTTGGAATCTTCTCCACTTTTTTCAAAAATTTTGCTCCCATAGATCATTTTTCTCCTCTTGCTCATCAAATGTATCACTTCTAACTTCACGAAGAAACTGGAACAGAGTATCTCACAACATCCTGCCACCCCACCTACAAAACTACCTGTTATCCATACCGAGTCTTATGTTTTCTGCTCTTAATAAAGTTTCTTGCCAAAGGCTAATCCCTCTGCCTGTTCTTTGGATGCCATTAAGTGCTACCTCTGTAGGGTTTTGGATCAATCAATTATACCTGCTCTCTCCTAACATTTTGAGCTTTCTTCATTATGGCTTCTTCCCTTCAACATTTTAAACTATCTCTGTTCTCACATCTCAAAAAAAAAAAAAGCCAACCATACACACACACATCAACCACACCAAAAAAACCCTCTCTTGGCCCCATGTTCTCCTTCAAATACTTCCTTTATCTCTCTTCCTCTTCACAGGAAAACTTCTAGAAAATATTATCCACATTTTCTTTCCTAAGTTGCTCATCTTCCTCTTACTTCTCATTACTGCTCAAATGACCTTTTACTGCTAAATTCAGTGGTCACATACTGGGCACTTCCTCTCTGCAGTATTTTTTTCCACTTAGCTTCCCAAACACCTCACCCCCCTGGGTTTCTTCCCACCTCTCTGTCTGATCCTTCTCAGTCACTTTTGTGGAGTACTTTTCTTCTTCTCATCCCTTAATTCCTGGTCTGTTACTGAGAGTTTTACTTGGATATTCTTTCTTCCTCATCCTGTATATTCTTCCTAGTCTTGTCTCAACCACTGCCAAGATTTTAATTCGTAACCACATATTGAAGATTTTCAATTCTCCACTCTTTTCTAAAGTTCTTACTCTGCCCGTGTACCTGGTTATCCCACAGGTACTTCCAAAGCTAAACTTATCAGCTTTTCCATTATCCTGTCTTCTATCACAGGCTCTTTGCCTCAAAGGTCTTCTGCCATATGAGGCATATCACTCTGCAGAAACCTGGATGTCAACCTTTGACCACTCCCTCTGCATCACCTCCTCCTCCCCAACCCCAGCCAATCAATTACCAAGTCCTAGGATTCCATCGCCAACATACTGCTCAAATCTATCTGCTCCTCTCTATCTCTGCTGTCACAACCAAGTGAGAGGCACCCTCATCTCTCACTTGGATTATTCCAATAGCTTCCAAATGGGTGTCTCTGACTCTAGTCTTATCACCTTTAAATTCACTCTCTACATGCCAGGCCACTTTGAAATCTGATCATGTCACTGCCATATTTAAACCTGTGAATGTTTTTGTTGTTGTTTTTTTTTTTTTTTACTGTTTTTAGGATAAATCCAAACTCCTAAACATAGTCTATAATCATGACTTCTTACTTCTCCAATTCTATCTCTTGCCATGTGCCTTCTCCCTCTCTTTGATTCACCTACAGAAGGCCCCCTTTTATCTCCTTAAAATGTATGTTATCTCTTGCATCTGGTTCTTCACATATGTTGTTTCTTCCTTGGATGGTTTTCTACTCCTTTCACACCAGCCCACATCCTCCTGCCCCAACTGGCCCTTTCCAGCTAACTCCTAATAATGCAATAAAGTTATAGCTTTCCTGATCACCAAATCAGTTAGAAGTGAGGGGCTTCTCTATGTATCTATGCACTTAACATGTTGTTGTTGTTGTTGTTAGTTGCTGTCAAGTTGGCTCTGACTCATGGTGACCCTGTATACAACAGAAAGAAACGCTGCCCAGTCTTGCACCTCCTGCATGATTGTTGGTATGTCCGAGTTCACTGCTGTGACCATTGTGCAGTGCCTTCCAACCTAGGGGACTCATCCTTCCGCACTATATCAGACAATATTCTGTTGTGACCTGTAGGGATTTTACTGGCTAATTTTCGGAAGTAGACCACAAGGCCTTTCTTCCTAATCTGTCTTAGTCTGACAGCCCTGCTGAAACCTGTTCACCATGAGTGACCCTGCGAGTACTTAAAATACTGGTGACATAGCTTCCAGTATCACAGCAACACACAAGATACCACAGTATCACAAACTGACAGATGGGTGGTGAACATTTAACATACTGTTCTGTAATTAAGATTTTAATTGTCTATGCTTCTCTGTCTTGGAAGAAATACAGCCAGAGTGCTCATTAAAAGCAAGGATGGCGAGACTTCATCTCACATACTTTGAGCATGTTTTCAGGAGGCACCAGTCCCTGGAGAAGGACATCATACTTGGTAGACCGTCAGCAAAAAATAGGAAGACCCTCAACGAGATGGATTGACACTGAGGCTACAACAATGGGTTCGAGTATAACAACAATTGTGAGGATGGCGCAGGACCGGGCAGTGTTTCATTCTCTTGTACATAAGGTTGTTATGAGTCAGAACTGACTTGACAGCACCTAACAACATACTTCTCTACTGTAACATCCAAGAGATAGGAACCATTTTGGTCACTATTGTATTTCTAGTACCTGAAGAATGCCTAAGACAAAGGTAGCTTTAATACGTTTTTATTGATGAATGAATGAACTGTGGCATATTTTTAAAGGAACTATGATTCTTTTCTGTTCACTCATACTTTTCTCTATAAAGATGTACATAATTATCTCTGTAAGGAGGTCCATGCTGGCCTGGTATTGTCTTAAGAATAGCTAGGATGCTGGGCTTAATTTTGAGAGATTGTTCTTGACTAGTTTTTACACAGAAAGGGCCTCCAGATCCCTCAAGGAATTGATGAAAAAGAATGTAAATAATCTTAGCAGCAGATTATCAGTTAGCAAAGTTGGATGGGAGTCTGTGCCATGGATATCTTGCTGAAAGTTTCAAGGTGCCTACTGATGCTAAGAGTAAACTACAATGCCTCCCAGCACCACTAGTTAGATCCCAGTGCTACTGGTCCACGAAAGAACAGGGAGGATGTTCCAGTGACGATGAGTCTCACAATCCCTCTTCGCCAACCCTTGCCTCTTGAGGGTGGGTTACTGCCAGGACCTCCTCTGATTTCTCTCTCTTGGGAAGCAGGCTGCATATGATGGTGTTGCTTAAATCCAGCTCTGTCAAAACGATCTTGCTGAAATGTCTTAAAATTTTTCTTACGTGGATGACCCTCATCTGTGGTTTCTAATACAGATGTAGGTCTTTATTCATTACTTATTTATTCAATAAAGATTTACTGAGCACTTACAATGAACCAGTCACTGTTTCAGTGAACAATACAAAGTTCCTTCCCTCCGGAACTTACATTATAATTGAGAGGAGACACAAAGTGAACAGACAATTAAGTAAATATATATGGTAATACGTCAGAAAGGGATAAGTGCTATAGAGAAAAATAAAGATAGGGAAGGGAGGTGAGGAGTTACCAGGATTCCTTCAGTCTGAGTGAGGTGGAAGCCATTAGAAGGTTTGAGCAAAGGAGTGATGTGATCTGCTTAAGGTTAAAAGGGCAGTTCTAGTTTTTCCTGTTTATGTATTTGACTAGTCGTTTCACAGATAATTTGTGAAGTAAGGTGGTTGAAGCCTATGTACAAGATATCATCTTGAGCAGAAGTACCCTGATTCATGTTTTTCATTTTGGTTAATGCATTTGGTTGCTAACCAAAAGGTTGGCAGCATGAGTCCACCCAGAGGTGCCTTGGAATAATGAGCTGGTGATCTACTTCTGAAAAAATCAGCCGTTGAAAACCCTATGGAGGACAGTTCTACTCTGACACACATGGAGTTGCCATAAGTAGGAGTCAACTCAATGGCAACTGTTTTTTTAATACTCTATATTCAAAGTGTAATTTCTAATTGGATCTAGAAAATAGACCAGTTCTCCATAGATAGCATTTGGGGCTAAATTACTTACTGGATATAGTTTCCTCACTTCTTTATAGTAAATACTGAGTGGTATTTTACTCTGGGCCAATCTACTTCTTTAAGGTTTTAGCTTACAATAAATGTTTTACTGTGTATTTTAAAAATATATTCATTGTATAAAAATAGAGATAATAGAAAAGTAAACACAAGAAAATAAAAGTTATCCACAATTTCTACTTAAGGATACCCATTTAAAATAATTTTGGTCTATACAATTTCAGATTTTTTACCATAAATTTTTCAAGGGCTTTTGGACAACTGTTCTCAATATTATAATATATTCAAATACTAACAGAGTGTCAGTACCACAGCATCATGCTGTGTGACAAAATGCCCAACTTAGCTGACATCAGTTATTATTATTTCTTTTTTTAAATCACTTTCTGAAGGAGACACACATATATCATCTGCTTAATGTCTTCTTTAAAAGTCTTTGATAAAGTCCCTGGACTGGTGGTGAATGTTTTTACTTAGTATAACTCATTTGGTAAATTTATAACCAGGCCACTCACACATGTCCTGTTGTTACTAACCGACTAAGGCAACAACATAAACCCAAGAACAGCAACGCCAACAACTCTATTCATTGAGCATTTACTATGTGTCTGCCAACCCGATAAGCAATTAAGAAATACAAATTACAAATATCTTCTAAGATAGTTGAAAAAATGACATTAATATAGAAATGTACTTTTGTTTTGATTTATTTACAGAAAAATGCGCTAGCCACAGAGTCCATAAAACTCAAGAAAACAAACTAGTAGTGTTAGCTTGAACTATTCTTACTTATTTATCCAGGCCCCATCAATAATTAAACTGCCCCTTGAGGCCACTGGAATACCATTAAATTTTTCTGCTACACTGCATCAAAATGCTAGGAAAACGTTAATCTTGTTGTATTATTTACCACTGTTGCATCAGCACACAAAATTGCATGTGGTGGGTCTTTGCTAATAAAATAGTCAAATTATTTTTCAGAGAATGGATTACTGATTGGTAAATCACAGTCATGACCATTATTGCTCTAAAAAGGCAAAAAGTAAACATAAAAAAACATGAAATTCTAATGCTACTCTTTGACCCAACAATTCTAGCAAAAGGAAAAACATTAGGTATGTATAAATGATTTCAATGTCCAACAACAAGGAAATACTGTGGCCATGTAGATGGTGAAGCACTATGCAGGCATTAAAGATCCTATTTTAAGAGATTATTTCAAGATATGGGAAATGATAACAATATTTTACTAAATTAGTTGCTTACCAAGCTATATGCAATGAAATGCCAGTCCTGTAAAATACATATGTATATATGCATAAATAGTGAAAAGATACAGCAAATCTTCTCAATTTATTGAAAAATATTAACAGTAAATCATGTTACTGTGGGTAATTGTTATTTCTCTTTTTATATTAGTGTTTGCTAAATTTCTATAACAAATATATATATTAAAAAAGAAATAGACTTTCTATGTACATGAAGATTAGTAGTTTTCAGATTTTTTAAAATTTATGGACCTTTTCTTCATAACTAGGTCACAGCCTCAGAGAAGAAACTAGTCTAGAGGGCTTACAGCCTACATAAGCCACGGCCTCATCTACCCTGAGACCAGAAGAACTAGATGATGACCAGCTGCCACTAATGACTGTTCTGATCAGGGCCACAATAGATAGACTCTGATAGAATAGGAGAAAAACATGGAACAAACTCTTAAATTCTTAAAAAAGTCCGGACTGTCCTTGGACATCCTGTTAACTCAAAACTGAAACCACTCCCAAAATTCACCTTTCAGCCAAAGACTAGACAGGCCTATAAATCAAACAATTTAACACACGTGAGAAACGTGCTTCTTAGTTCAATCAGGTATAGGAGACCAAATCAGCAACACCTGCCCAAAAGCAAAGACGAAAAGGCAAGAAGGGACAGGATACCTGGATGAATGACACGGGGAATCCATGGTGGAAAGGGAAAAGGGGAGAGTGCTGACACATTGTGAGGATTGCAACCAATGTCACAAACCAATTTGTGTATAAGTTTTTGAATGAGAAAGTAATTTGCAAAAATAAAAAAACAAAACAAAAGTAATTCGTGCTGTAAACTTTTACCTAGAACACACATACACAAAAAAAGAGCCTAGACTTACTGGACCAGTTGATACTAGAGGATTCTCTGAGACTATTACTCTGAGATACTCTTTAAACCTTGAGCCCAAACTATTCCCCGAGGTCACCTTTTAAGGAAATAACAGATTGGCACACAAAATAAAGGATATTACCCCTGTGTATGGGGCCCGTTAAAAAACCATCTATATGTGATGGAAAGATTAATAGTCAGTCTAAAGCAAAGATGAGAAGACAAGGAGCGCAGGGCAGCTAGAGTACTGGAACAACCAGAACATAATTAAAGAGAAGGCTGACACATTCTGAAAAAATGTAACTAATGTCACTAAACAATTGTGCAGAAATTGTCAAATGGGAACCTAATTTGCTGTGTAAACTTGCACTGAAAACACAACAAAATATAAAACAACAACAACAAAAAACTAGGTCACAGCCCGAAAGAGCTGTAGTATACTAGTATCTTTTATTAACTTAGAGAGTCTGTTTGAATATTAACTTATTTTAAATGGTCTATTTGAAAGTACAGCTTTTTTTCATGGAATGTCTTTGTTTTCTTCATATTGGTGTATTTAAATACAATATGACTGGCTTTGACTGCAATAAAAAACGACTATGAAATTCCAAACCTTACTAGTATTCTCTCCTTCCTTTTCAGATTAAGCCATATAATCAGGAATAACAAAAATGGGTTAATTTAATTCCTGGGAGTCTGAATCTGATGACCTTATGCAAAAGTAGGGTAATTTGCAGTGGCTCAGGACCAAGCCTCTGCTGCTTTGAGTCACTCAGGATGATTGATAGATTTGGTAGATTCAATATTGTCCTTTAGGATTTTCATCTTCAGGACATTCATGAAAGATGAATAGGGCTAAGGATGACAGTGTTCTACTTCTCAGAAGTTTCTGGCCTATGCTTTGAGTGACATCTCTAGTGACCACCAAAACACCAAAAGAATCCAAAGTAGCTATGAACTATCTAAGACAAGGGCAAAGAAAAGAACACATACTAGCCAGCCTGGTTCTTATACCTCTCAGTGTTTAGTTTCCACATCTCAGAAAGTTGGGTTATAATGCTTGTTCATTGGGCATTGTGAGGATATGCAAGATAATGTATGAAAGACGCAGAGCACAGTGCTTGGTACACCGTTAAAACTCAGTAAGTGGCAGCTTAGAGATGTATTACTGGTGAAAAAACAATAAATTATAATTTCCCATATGATTATACAAACGAAGGATAAAAACAAATCACTAATTCGAAAACAATCCATGAGAAAATGACAGATGTCAAGATAATTCAAACACAAAGAGATAATTTAACATATGCAAATGCCACCATTTTATGATGCTCCCCCTAAACTACCTTCTTCTATTAACTTCCTTAAAATCAGTAAACAAGATCTTGTGATCAGGTGCTTAAATAATCAGAGTGATTACTGCATGCTGGCCGTAACCTTTCCTGCAACTGACTGCTGACGTTAATTACATTTTTATGTGCAGCATATGAGCTGCACATTTTCTGGCTGCAGCACTAAAGCAGATGCAAAAGAAACTCTCTTTTAGCATGAGTAATGGAAAGAAGGCAGGAAAATCTCATGACTGAGACTCAGGGCTGGAGACCAGGGCAAGGAGCACATCACTGCCCCTTGTTTTTTGGGAAGGAAGTAAGGGCTGATAATGAAACAAACCCATGTGTACAAGAAGTCCCAAATCCTGCCCTTCTCCTAAAACGGCAATGAAGAATGTTAAGAGGGTAAAAGCAGAGCCTTCTCTTGTCCATGCTTGTATTATCTATATAGAAATGGAGAATGGAATGGAATAACTCTTCTTTTTGAATGACTGAAGAAATCGATGACGCCTGAAAGTTATGACTCTCCATAGGAAATGGCTGTGGTTGACCTGAGAGGCATGGGGCATACAGCAACAAGAGCCTTCACTTTGTTTTTCTCTGATTCACTACTAACTGTGAAATGTGAGAATAAAATTTTAATTCAGCTACAAGCAATGATGTTGAGAGGGCATTTCTCAGAGTCTGCTTACAAATGTAGTTTGGAACGTCATAATAAATTACGGTATATGCAAATGAATGGGATGATCTAGGTGTGTTCATCACACAGCTGTGCCACCTAATTTCTTTAGAATGATGACACACTTAGTCTAATGCCTAGTATAATCTTATTGTTGCTGTTGTTAGTTGCCCTGGAGTTGATTCCAACACATGGCAACCCCATGGGTATAGAGTAGAACTGCTCCATAGAGTTTTCAAGGCTGTGACCTTCTGGAAGCAGATCACCAGGCCTGTCTTCCAAGGTGCCTCTGGTTGGGTTTGAATTGTCAGCTTTTTGGCTAGTAGTTGAGCACTTAAGCATGTGTACCACCCAGGGACTCCAAATCTTATATTATGTAATTATTACAGGTATATGGAATAAATTTTTATAATACATATAATAACAAAAATACTAACTAAAACTTACCTAGAACTTAAGTCCAGACACAGAACTAAACACTTTCAATGTATGACCCTTGAATTCTCCAAACAACAATATGAAACAGGATACTCTACCCACTTTACAGATGCAGAAACTGAGGCTTAAGAGGTTTAGAAATACTGTCAAGTACACACAGCAACTAAAAGTGACAAAGCCAAGATTCATAACCAAAATTTCTGAATTCTGAGCCTAAAAGCTGAATCACTGTGTTATTCTGACTAACAGGCTTCATTTATAGCTCCAAAGGCCTAAATCTGAAATAATCAACATTTGAATAATTGGCTCTTTAAAAAGTGTCACTTTTCCTACCTGCTGAAAACTTTTTGTCAAGCTTAATAAGCAAATGACTATAAGTGGTTCTGATAGAAGTTAAAATTTAAATGTTGAAGCTGTTCCTATACCTATGCATTGAATTAGATATGTATACAAGTGCCTTCTTGATTACTATATCTGTTTGCATACAAAAGCATTCCTAGACTTACCTGCTCCAAACTTGGTAGGAGACAGAACATTTTGGGTACGAGGATTCTCTGTCACTGATTAAACTGAGTTAAGAGGCTGTTCAAAGGCTAAAACTATCAAGTGCCCTAAATCTTTCTAGATCCCCATACAAACATGGTGATTTTCTTTTTCTTTATATATATATATATATTATAGAGAGAGAGAGAGAGAGAGAGAGAGAGTACTTTAGATGAAGGTTTACAGAACAAATAGTTTCTTATTAAACAGTCAGTACACATATTGTGTTATGACACTGGTTAACAACCCCATGACATGTCAACACTTTCCCTTCTCGACCTTGGAGGACCCTTTTTTTTTTTTTGGTGAAAATATACGTAGCCAAAGTTACACCATTTCAAAAGTTTCTACATGTACAATTCAGTGACATCGATTACATTCTTCCAGTTGTGCTGCTATTCTCACTATCCTTTTCCAAATTATTCCATCACCATTATCTTTAACTCACTGCCCCCTAGCCTTCCCATCAAACCTTTTGAGTTGCTGTTGTCAATTTGATCTCACATAGATAATTCTTTTTTTTTGGTACTTTAGATGAAGGTTTACAGAACAAATAGTTTCTCATTAAACAGTTAGTACACATATTGCCCTATGATAATGGTTAAAAACCCCATGACATGTCAACATTGTTCCTTCTCAACCTTGGTTCCTTCTCAACCTTGGGTTCCCTATCACCAGCTTTCCTGTCTCCTCCTGCCTACTAGTCCTTGTCATTGGACTGCTGTGCCTCATTAGTCCCGTTTTGTTTTATGAGGCTGTCCAATCCCCAGCTTAACGGTGAACTTCGGGAGTGACTTCACCACTGAGCTAAAAGGGTGTCCGAGGGCCATACTGTTGGGATTTCTCTAGTCTGTCAGGCCAGTAAATGTGGTCTTTTTTTTTTGTGAGTTAGAATTTTGTTCTACATCCTTTTCCAGCTCTGTCCAGGGCCCTCTATTGTGATCCCAGTCAGAGCAGTCAGTGGTGGTAGCCAGGCACCATCTAGCTGTACTGGACTCAGTCTAGTGGAGGCCATGGTAGCTGTGGTCCATTAGTCCTTTGGACTAATGTTTTCCTTGTATCCTGTTCTCTTCATTCTCCCTTGCTCCCAAAGGGGTGAGACCAGTGGAGTATCTTGATGGCTGCTCACAGGCTTTAAAGACCCCAGATGCTACTCACCAAGGTAGAATGTAGAACATTGTCTTTATAAACTGTGTTATGCCAACTGAGCTAGATGTTCCCTGAGACCAAACATGGGAATATTTTTGAAAAGTGAGGAAGTATCAAAATCCTCTCCCAACGAGGACGTGCATTATGCTCACTGAGAACTTCATGATAGTTTCTAAAGCTCACTTCAGACTAAGTCTAGTGATTTCTTTTAGTTCTGATAAAAAATACACTTGTGGAACTGTAACAATGGAAGAAAAGCTCTAGTTTTCCAGAAATTCTTTGGATGTGCAGATACGGATTCTGGCCTCCTGGTTCAGACAGCAAATGTATCTAATGGGCTGACCTGGTGCCTCAGCAAGGTCCAGCCTCTCCCCTTTGGCCTCTGCCTCTCTTGTTCCTTCTTTTTCCAGTAATAACATGGGTGGTAAGATGAGATGTGTAGTCTGCTGTGTTTACTTGAGGAAGGGAGAATTTGATACCTGTAATTGTATAAGGACGGAGTCCCTGGGTGGCGCAAACAGTTAAGCATTCAACTATTCGCTGAAAGGTTGGCAGTTTGAAATCACTCACAGGTGCCTTGAGAGACAGGCCTGGTGATCTGCTTCCCAGAAGTGGCAGCCTTGAAAACTCTATGGAGCAGTTCTACTCTGCACACATGAGGCTTTCATAAGTAGGAACTGACTTGATGACCACTAACACTTGTAATGATGGTTAACTTCCCAGCTGATAAGCTATGATTAGGAGTGAGAAGACTGTTTAAGAAGCTTGGAGGATTCTCCTCCCTAAATGCAAAAGTAACCAGGAACCCTTTGTAGACAGGCAGTTGCAAAAAGTGTAATTCTTTGAGTCTCATAAAATCTGGTTAACAAGAAAACTGCTTGATAACAAACATGCAGGCACTTCTCTCTCTGTGTACTTGTTTATTGTGCACTTCCCAGATCCCCCTTCAAGGGTCAGGAACTCATTCCCCCAGCTACTGGGAATGTTGGCTGCTAGACGTTGAAAACTCACAGCTGAGTCCTTCTCTGGAATTGCCATCAGGAATTCCCCATGGGAATTCCCCTCCACCAAAGGGAGCTGTCTGACCCCCAGAATTACTTAGCCCCTCCCCAAAGGCAGCCCGAATCCAGTGACTGGACTACAAAGACCAGCGCCTCCTTGTGAGGCAATGCCAAAGGATCATCCCAGCTGCAATTCCCATAGCATCAGCTTCTCCCTCTGCCCAGTCCTACCTCCCTCACTCTCAGTGAGGTTCTGGAGAGTGCTCCCCAGTCAACCTCCTGCATGCAAATCTCGGCCTCAAATTCTGTTTCCCTTAGAACCCAATTCAAGATACACAGAAATATTATTACCGAGTTTATTTTATCGATAAGGAAAAGTAGATGAAGAAATGTAGAGTAGAATCATCTCCCAAGAGCACACAGCAAGTAAGAGGAAGAGCTGGGATTCAAATCCAAGTCCATTTGACTCAGCCTTAGGTTTACGTCAACATTACCAAGCCCCTGCCATTGATTTACAAAATACAAATTCTTACACCTTAGCAAGAGAAACCAATTCCTTTATTATATGACCATCCTTTCTTGCTTCACATCACATCACTCACTCCCATAAAACCTTTGGCCCAGTCACAACAAACTCTTTCCTTTTCCCGAACACATCGTGCTTTCTAATACCCCTTTGCCTTTGCACAAGCTGTCCTCTCCCTCCCATAATAGCTCATGGTATTATCTGCTTGATGGACTCCTCCCCACTCTACAAGTCTCGGTTCCCAGCGTTCACTCTTCTGTGAAGAATCTCCTGACCTTAGGCTGGGTTGAGATCTGCAGCCTTCCAGCCCCCACAACCAGCTGTTCATCCCTCTAGCATGGTAACTGTTAATTATCGTAATGAGTTCCTTGCAGGCCGGGACATGTTTTTTGACTCTGCTTCCCCAGGCAGGCATTTTAAAAATGTTTTGTTGAATGAATAAATAAATGAACTTAACTGAGGTGCTGGTCCCAGAGGCCCTGTCTGAGTGGTTGCCAGCATCCCCACGACTGGGAGGTATCACACAGTGCCTTCCACATTTGGATAAACTGTGATCTCCTTAAGCACAAGGATTTGTTTTTCTTCATCTATGTAGCCTTTCCCATACCTAACCCTGTCTTTTTCCCGTAAGAGATGCTCCAAAACACAACCAACCAACCAAAACCCTGTTGAACTGAATGAGGTATTGGCTGAAAGGGCTGATGTATAAGAAAATCACTTCATTTTCATGGCTCAGTCTAAATTGTTAAAATTGCTACTATGCAAGTTACATAGGATATTTCCCTTCTTAATTAATATTCTTCTTAGTTCCAATTAAAAAAAAATTCTCCTTTGTCTGAAACACTTTTTTCTTCTATTTAATAGCGCAAAAGATGACTTAGAGTTTGCTAAATTCCATTTCTAGATCAGAAATCAAATCTAATGTGGGTACATCAAACATGACTAAGAAGTCTTCCAGCTGGCAGGCTTAACACCATGTCTTTGTTTTAAGGGTTCCCTCTGAAACATAAATATGTCATTAATCTACAGGGTGTTCCCTTTCCCCCACTTTTGGAGACTAATAATTACTTACTGAATAGAGGTACAGGTATTGGTATAAGCACCAAACACTACTAGCATAACAGCCAAGGGAGGGGGGAACCTTGTCCTACAAACATAAAAACACTTGAAGCCAGTCTTATTGGGCAAGTAGCTGCATACTCTACACAGGAAATGGTCCAATTTTGTTATTGTTCTCAGCAAAAATGTCTAAACAAAAAAATGCTGAGAACTGGCTGAGACTACTAACCATGATAAGAAGCCTTAAACATCCAGTTCCTATTTTTTAACGGGTTTGGGTACAAGGGACCTCTCTGGCGTGTAAGGGACTGAATTTTCTATGCCTTGTGGAATTTTTTCCATGTGGTTCTATCAAAACTTCTGATGCTGGTTTGGTGGGAGTAAGAAAAAAGTGTGGTAACATCTTCCTGAGAAAGCAGCACATGTGACTATCTTGTTCTTCACAAGATGTGTGGGTCCCAAACACAGAATTCGAGGCTCTTCCTCTCCGGTCTGATATTTCACCACTTCAGGCAGTTTGCTCCTAATAACAGAGGAGCAATTCACAGGTACATTTGATATCAAAATTTTGCCGACATGGTTCAATAGACAGGTCACAGATGTAGATAGAGATGTCTAATTCTATAAATTTGCCTGCCCAGGTTTAATCTCTTTATTGTGTCTTTAAAATATTCATTCATTTTTCAACTAGCATTCACGGAGTATTTAATTCTGCACCAGGCACTGTTCTCAGTCCTGGTTATAGGCAAAGTGGTTGGTTACAGGCAAGCACTCAGGGCAGCATTCATGGAGTTTACCTTTTTAAACATCCTGGTGGAATCCTCACTTATCTGCATGAACCGCATGATCACATTGTTCAGATAGATGTCACTCAAGGTTGCATGGTCTTTGCTTTCTCTTCTCACTTGGTTCAGGAGTAAATACCAGCAGTTCACCGGAGACAAGAGGTTCTGGTCTTTTCTAAGAAGTGAGGAAAGATACAATTACCACCAATTTAAAGATGCTGCAATCAGTTGAGTGAAGTAACCAAGGTAAACTAAGGAGCCACGACAGAAGAGCATTGTCGCTGTTCTTTCTGAGTCTGTGTTTTTCTCAGACCAGGACACTCAACAGCCCACAAAGCCGTTCTCCAGGCTGTGGATGGCACAGAGTCAACAATTCTCCAGGACTGGAAAGAAAACACTTGCACCAAGAACACAAGTCAAAACCCACACTCCTGACAAGGGCCATGGCACTCTAACATACATAGTGCTCAGGCCGGCCTTTGGCTTTAAACATCCCATTGGCAAGAGCAATTTGTGTTTACATAAAAATCTATTGACTACTGTCTCACAGACAGACTGTAGTTTGCTGCTGCGCACAAAGCCTGTTTTGAACGTTCCGCTTGTTGGAAAAAAAGATGCGGTTAGCTAAGCTTTCCACGGGATATAAATTTGGGGGTTATTTGTTAATCCCCTGATACATAACCATTAGCCTCCCAAAAAGCGTTCCTGGGAATCCGAGCTTTACAGCACTGTCTTAAGGCCCATGAATAGAAACAAGGGGTTTGCTGGCTTATGACTCGTCACACATCCTGTTGAAACCCATTAAACTATTTCAGATTTGTAACTGCCCCTTGTTTTATTCTGCAGAATAAAGTTAAAAGTGAATATGAACCACAAAAAAAGACTTTTAAAAAACTACAAAACAAAATCAGTGAGCAACTGGGATACTTCCGCTTTAAAAAAAAATTCAAAGCACAAAGTACCGCGTGTGTGTGTGCTTTGTTTTTTACTTTAAAAACTAACCATAGGTGTATGATTCCAATTATGGGAAATATCTAGAATAGGCAAATAGAGACAAAAAGTAGATTGGTGGTTACAGGCGGGGAGGGGAGTTACAGCTTAATGGGTACTGAGTTTCTGTTTGGGTTGATGAAAAAGTTCTGGAAATAGATAATGGTGAAGGTTGCACAACATTGTGAATGTAATTAATGCCACTGAATTGTACACTTAAAAGTGGTTAAAATAGCACATTTTATGTTATATATTTTTTACCATAATAAAAAATTTTAAAACTATAAAATAGCAAAACGACACAGAATATTTACCTTAACTGAGGGAGACAAGTCCATTTAATCAGACATGTTACCCTTCTATTATTCACGGTCATTTATGACCCCTGAATAGTAATAAAGTTAGGAAAAATGATTAAATCAGGTCTTTCTGCCATTAAGTCTCTCAGATTCAGGATCTAAGAGTGCATCAAGTTAAAACCCTCTTTAGAAGAAAAAGGAAGTAGGAGATGGAAGCAGGAATGAGCGTGAAGGAAGAAGCCCCTAATCTAAGGTCCTAGCACTTGCATCTGCAAGAGGAGCCTCCCATTCTCTCCACTGGCATCCTACGAATCACACCCACCAGCTAGGGAATCCCCCTTTTCCCTCAAAGCCATCAAGCAAGGGGCAGTGGTTGTGTGGCAGGGAATCTAGGGCCTTTCAATTGACATTCCCTATCCACCCAGCTTAAGAGGTAAATGTTACCTTCTTGTGTTGACTTTCATGTGTATGCTTTATGCTAAAATAGCTCATATATTCTTCGAGAACATTTCTTTGCATTCTCAGTGCCCTGTCCATAGTCAGCGCCCAAAGAAATCAAATTTCATTCATTGAAGAAACACTTAATATTATTATTGACTTGATAATTTCAGTAATAATAATTGCAGCTATCATGTACTGAAGGAGTTCCTGGGTGTGCAACACTCCAAGTGCTTGGCTGCTAACCAAAAGGCTGGAAATTCAAATCCACTCAGAGGCGCTTCGGAAGAAAGGCCCGGTGAGCTACTTCTGAAAAATCACAGCTATCGAAACCCTATGAAACACAGTTCTCCTCTGACACACATGGTTACCATGAGTCAGAGTTGACTTGACAGCAACTAGTTTTGTTTTTATTATGTACTTGGTACCTACCGGGAGAAGCAGTATAGAGGTTAAGAACGTAGACTGTGGAGCTAGGCTGTCCAGGTTCAAATCCAAGTCCATCATTTACTAGCTATGTAATCTTGGGCAAATTATTTCAACCTCTCTCTGCTTCAGTTACTTCATCTGCACAATGAGTAAAATAACAATACCTATCTCATAGGATGGTTATGAGGATTATTTGAGTTAATATATATTTTTAAATGCTGACAACAGTGTCTTGGGCACACATAGTAAGTGCTGTTTAAAGTCAGCTATTTTTATCCAAGAGCTACTCTTGAGACTTTATAGACATTAAGTCTACTTAATCCTCACAACTACCATTTAAGGCAGAAATTTTTTATATCCACTTTAGCAGTGAGAAAAGTAAAGTTTATAGCAAAGTACAGTAATTTGCTAAAGACCAAAGCTAGTGTCTGAGACAGCCTTTGAGCCAAGAGAAGCTGATCCAAACCCTGGTCTTTCCACTGTGCAGTGCCAACTTTACGCCAAGGACTATCCTACACAATGAGCATTCCAAAACTGAGTAAGACAGCTTACATGACTGGTAATACTACAATGCTAATGATATATTTGTTTGATGAAGAGGAGAAGGACTACTGAGCACATACCCTGTGCCAGCTGTCGATCATATCAAGGGCTTTTTTATGTTTCTCATTTAAGAGTCATAAAATCCCGTTTTATAAATTGGGAAACCAAGGCTCAGACAGGTTAAATAACTTGACCAAAGTCACACAGTGGAGCCAGGATTCAAATCCAGGTCTGTTGGACTCTTTAAAAAGGCCCGTCTCTGAGCTTTTCCTTACCCTAGTTCGTCCTTTCCACAGACTTACCCATCAATCTTTAGTCCCATATTCCGTGATAAAGTTCCTCAAGTCAAAGAAAATCTCAAGAAAGCTACCAAACAAATCAGGAGAAACAAAAGTGGCATCTGATACACGAAGGGGCCGGACTCAGGTGCCTGGGCTCATCAAGTTTTCACTGACAACTGATGACCTAACACCACACACGTAAGAAGGAACTCAAAAATATTTATTGAAGAGATGACTGTCTTATTTGGAATCATTTTTAAAAAGGGACAGTTACTATAAACGTGACTACAGTACTGGCTCGTCTCTTCTTTCCAGCCCCAGATTCTGTAAGGTACATTTGACATTTGTTCACCCTGGGAATCATCACTAAGATCTATTTCTATGCTGGACTAACACTAGAGATTAAAAGTCACTGGGGGAGAGGGGTGTATTCCCTATCCCAGGCTGAGAATGGCTTCTTCCAGATAGTTCTGCATTTGCTTCTGCAGAATTATCTCAGGGATAGTTGCTGCCTTCCTTTTTACATAGGATCCTAAGCCACAGAGGAAATACAATGGAACTACAAAGCCACTGGTGGAAGTAAGGGCTTGCTTCTCTACAGCCCCCTCAAACCTAGAGCTCAGGCTAGACAGACTGGCCTCCTTTCGTCTCCCTACACAGGTGGGTAGATGATTTTCTGTTTACCCTTTCACTAAGACAGTAGCTTTTTCTGTTCTGATTTTAGGCTGGGCCACAATACAATGGGGGTAGGGTGGGGAAATTCTCAGTGCCAACTCTGAACTTTGCACAGGCCTCCTCTCCTGTCCCCACATGGGTCTAAAGCCTGGATACAACTGTCATTTAGGTTTTCAGTTCTATCTTTCTCTTGTGGCCCCTGAAAATTTCCCTTACTTTCCTGTGAGTTCAGTTATAACTTTAAAGGGATGACTGTCATATTTTTACCAGCACTTCTGGGAGTTCTCTGGCAGAAGAGTTTTCCAGATTATCTAGTCCACTGTTATTTCCATGAAAGTCTGCACTGTCTCTAAAACAACTGTGGTAAAATACAACATAACATAAAATTTGCCATTTTAACCATTTTATGGTGTACGATTCAGGGTCACGTACTGCCTTTTTAATATCTCCTAAATGGGTCTATTTCTCTCTGCCTCCAGTGTTACTGGTTCATGCCATCACCCTCACCCAGATTTCTGCGAGAGTCTCCTACGTGGTCTCCCTCCCTCCACTCTACCTTCCTCCAGTCCATGAGCCTACTGATGTTCTTGCTGTTGTTGCTAGCTGCTGCCAAGTCAGCTCCAACTCATGGTGACCCCATGTACAACAGAACAAAACAGTGCCCAGTACTGTACCATCTTCACGATCTCCAGTACTTGAGCCCAGTGTTGCAGCCACTGCATTCTGAGGGCCTTCCAACCTAGGGGATCCTATGTAGGATCCTGGGCCACAGAGGGACTACAATGGAACTACAAAGCCACTGGTTAAGGTAAGAGCTTACTTCTCTGCAGCCCCCTCCAATCTAGAGCCCAGGCTAAACAGGCAGGCCTCATCTTCCAGCATTGGACAACGTTCTGTTGTGATCTATAGGGTTTTCACTGGTTAATCTTCACAAGCCAGGCCTTACTTCCTAGTCCGTCTTAGTAGCTCTTTTAGATTTGCCCCTTCAAACATCTACTTGTGGTAGATATCAACTTCCACTTTTCTATAATCAAGAACTTTACAAACACCTTTTCTTCTTAGATACGAAGTTATCTACATACATATATATAAAACTCGTTGCCGTTGAGTCGATTCTGGCTCATAGTGACCCTACAAGACAGAGTAGAACTGCCCCACAGAGTTTCCAAGGAGTTCCTAGTGGATTCAAACTGCTGACCTTTTGGTTAGCAGCCGTAGCACTTAACCACTATGCCACCAGGGTTTCATAAATATATGAAAGAGAAAAATGTCAACAGACTATAGCTAGACTAAAACATGATAAACCGATGTCCATAAATGATAAATACAGAGGTTTCCTTTTATTCATGGGGACAAGCCAATCAATAACTTGTCAGACAAAAATAGAAAAATATAAAACCACTAAGGGTGGTGAAAAGGTAGGATATCACCTTGGAAAGGTGAATTTGAGTCATGTCTCCCTTACTTGTACTGCTGATGATCCTTAGTGCTTCTTGTTTTTGCCATGAACCTTTCTGCTAGTTTCTCTAGGTTCCGAGAATATTCCGTCTCAATTTCAGCTTTTTTCCGGAAGAAATCTTGTAGGTCCTGGAGAAGCTGAACTCGCATCTCTGTTTGCTGTTCCAGGCATTTTTGTTGCTCTACCAATTGAGCTCGAATTTCTAAGGAGAGAAGAGAATCCATTTCAGTGACTGCACAAAAATTACTGAGGTGTGCTGGTATGTGCAAGATGAAAGTAATTAATCCTAGTATATTTAGCTCTGTATTGGACTTTAATTAGATTGCTGTGTCCAAGTTGGGTTTTTAAGTATCTGCTGACCCTTTAAAAGAATGAAATATGCCTCAGGAAAGAAAGTAATAAATTAGAATAGAAATATGGGTTATGTTTGCAATGCCACAAACACGCACGGAGTCATGAAGGAAAAAATTAAAGCCTTTCAGATAACACTTCGTAACACGTGACATCTTTGGGTGGCAGAGTACGTTGTAATTTTTTTCAAGGGCATTTTACCTCAACTATCTCTTTTGAGTTTGAATAGAACAGAAATGAGTACCACTTCTTCCACACTTCTGAACCACAACACATTTTGCAAGTTGGCACATACAGAGACTGACATCTGGTAATTTTTATTTAGTGCATAAATTTCTAGTTTGTAAAACACACAGCTTTGGGGTTTATAGGGATGCTGTGCTTGAAAATAACTTCCTTCTACTTCCAAATAATCCATTCATAATGGGGCAATCCCCAGATTCCACTGCATTTTTCTGTTCACAACATCAAGGTCTCTTCACTTGGTCTTCACTTTTAACACTTTGTTCAAACTAACAGCCTTATCAACACATATAATCCCAAAAGCATCCTTTGACAATTTTTAACACACTGGAATACTGAAGGTTACTCATTTAGTGACTACCAAAAGCAAAAATGTGTCATGCAACAATATTTGTAAATGACTATAACAATGAAACATGTGTTTTGGAAAATGAGATACAGTAACTAATAACTACCAACTTGTTTTTGTTCTAAGATCCAGAGCTAACCTCCAAAGACAAGACTATTCATACTGGAAAACTTCTTTATTGCATCTTTCCCAATGTCTGTGCATATTCCCTAAAAGTGAGGTCTGAATCTAATTCAGTGGAGTTAGTAGAAATCAACATCCAAATAAAACCTTTTTATTGAGGTAGGTACTAATATTATCCCCATTTCATAAAGAAGAAACTACTGAGGTTTAAGGAGATTAAATACTTTAAGGACTCCAGCTAGTAAGTGGCACAGCCTGAGTCTCTAACCCAGATCTGTCAGTCCTACCAATCAAATGCTTCCTGCCCTTCCATCCATCCAACATTTTTTGAGCAACTACAGTGGAGCCCTGGTGGTGCAGTGGTTAAGAGCTTGGCTGCTAACCAAAAGGTCAGCAGCTCAAATCCACCAGATGCTCCTTGGAAATCCTATGGGGGAGTTCTACTCTGTCCTATATGGTCGCTATGAGTTGGAATTGGCTCGACAGCAATGGGTTTGGCTTTTTGGTTTACAGTGTGTCAGTGGGGGCAGTGGTGGTTCAGTGGTGGAATTCTGCCCTTCCTTGTGGGAGGCCCAGGCTGGATTCCTGGCCAGTACACCACAAGGGCAGCCACCACCAGTTGTCAGTGGAAGCTGGAGTGTTGCTATGCTGCTGAACAGGTTCCAGGAGAGCTTCCAGGCTAAAATGGACTAGGAAGGAAGACCTGGTATTCTACTTCCAAAAATCAGCAGATAAAACATCTGTGAATCACAACAGTCTGATCCATAACTAATCATGGGGATGGTGCATGACTGGGCAGCATTTCATTGTGTTGTGCGTGGGATCACCATGAGTCAGGGGCTGACTCTGCAGCAGTTAACAACCATAGTGTGTCAGGACTATATCTGGCAAAGACAATACAATAACTAATGAAACAAGGTCTGTGTCCTCAGTAAGATCATGCTCCAGGCAACACTGTTTCTGAGGAGCCATTGAGGGAAGATAGGGAAGCATTTCTCAAGTGTCTTCTCTTGATTTCTCCACCTCTAGATTGGGGGATCCTATTTTTATTTTATTTTTATTGTACTTTAGATGAAGGTTTACGGAACAAATAGTTTCTCATTAAACAGTTAGTACACATATTGTTTTATGATAGTAGTTAACAACCCCACCACATGTCGACACTGTCCCTTCTCAACCTTGGGTTCCCTATTACCAGCTTTCCTGTCCCCTCCTGCCTTCTAGTCCTTCTTCCTGGACTGTTGTGCCTCATTAGTCTCATTTTGTTTTATGGGGCTGTCTAATCTTTGGCTAAAGGGTGAACCTTGGGAGTAACTTCATTACTGAGTTAAAAGGGTGTCCGGAGGCCATACTTTCAGGGTTTCTCCAGTCTCTGTCAGGCCCATAAGTCTGGTCTTTTTTTGTGAGTTAGAATTTTGTTCTACATTTTTCTCCAGTTCTGTCTGGGACCCTCTGTTGCGATCCCTGTCAGAGCAGTTGGTGGTGGTAGCCGGGCATCATCCAGTTGTACTGGACTCATTCTGGTAGAGGCCATGGTAGTTGTGGTCCCTTAGTCTTTTGGACTAATCTTTACCTTGTATCTTGTTTTCTTCATTTTCCCTTGCTCCCAAAGGAGTGAGACCAGTGGAGTATCTTAGATGGCTGCTCACAGGCTTTTAAGATGCCAGACGCTACTCACCAAGGTAGAATGTAGAACACTGTCTTTATAAACGTGTTATGCTGATTGAGCTAGATGTTCCCTCAGACCATGGTTGGGGCTCCTATTTTTAATCTCATATAAGTGTGGTGAGCACCACAGTGAGCACATTATTACAGGTTTTTAACTACCATGAACAGCATTTAGTTTTTAGTCAAATGTTTTTCCATATAATATTATAACCAGCAAGTCTGCAAAACTCTTTCCCCCACAAATGCAGAGCTCTATTTGTTTCATAAAGAAAAAAATCAAGGGTAGGGGTTATTTCTCCTTCAGGAATCCAAGTAAGTCTTTTAAGATGAAGTAATTCTAGCACATCTTGCTGTGTTAACAGAAAATAAATCAATTGTCTTAGATTGTCAACTAGTTTTCTCTTTAACAAAGAAAAAAGCTGCCTCACTGCCAAATGAGAAAGAAGAGTGGCTGAGAGTACACATCAGGATTTTCTCCTAAAAATCTCATCAGAGGTAAACAAAAATTATTTGGACTTCCTTCTTGGATCTCATTCTTAAATATTCTCTCGTTTGCTTCAACCAGGGCTTAAAACCAAGAACTAGGGAGTTCTGAGAAGGAGGACTGTATTTAAACAATTCAAACCTCACCCTCATTTTGTGAGGAATAATTATTACTTCATGTTATCTGTAATTTTCCAATAGAAATCGGATAGTTGCAGCATTTGCAACAATAGTGAAATGTGGAGGGACAGAATCTAGAGTATCATAATGTGAAAATAAAACATGCTCCAAAAAATGGAGAAGGAGTATCAGTTCAACTAGCTCTTTAATTTAGGAGAAATTTAGGAAAAATGAAAAAAAGATTTCATAAGGAAAAAAGATTATTTCACTAGGAAGGGAAAATATGGATTCTGTGACAGTTACTTTTATGTGTTAATTTGGCTAGGCTATGGTTCCCAGTGGTTTGGCCAAACACTAGTCTAGTTGCTGTCATGGAGTAGTTATATGTGATTACATCAATTGGCCTTGGGTACGGCAGATTACCTTCCATAATGTAATATAATATTATTACCTTCCAAAAATGCAATCTAATGTAATATGATCAATCAATCAAGGTCATACCAGAGTACAGGGTGGATCCTAAACCTAATCACTTCTGGTTTATAAAAAGATCAGAATAGACACAGATACACACACAGAGGGGAAGACAGATGCCATGTGAGGCTCGTCTACAAGCCAAGGGACAAAGGAGGCTACCAACAAGGAAAGAATCGACGTGACCAAGACCCTGATTTGGACTTTTAGCCTCCGGAACTGAGAGAAAATAAATTTCAGTTCTTTAAAGCTACCCAGTTGTGGTATTTGTGTTATAGCAGCACTAAAAAACTAACACAGATTCCTTATACCACACCAGAGTCACAAGGCAGCACAACACATTATGTCACCTCCCCCACACCAGGCATGACTACATTAATATAACCTCCCTAGGTTTAAGTTAACCTTACACAGCACTGAAGAATTTAGAAGATTCCAAAATAAATGGATAAATGAGTAAAATAAATGCTCAGTCATATAAATTTTAGTCTGCTGCTCAGAAACAGAACCAAGAGACCAGTGGTCCACTGGGCCTCACACTGTGTGAATCCTGGGGCTACAAGTGTCTGCAGCCTGTAGTACCACTGTCATTACTGGTACCACAGAATCATTATGGCCAGGATGGGGAAAGCATCCCATTAAGGGATGATCTGCAGAAAAAACTGCATGCCTTATTTCTGTAGAAGGAACTGCAGATTCCTCCCACACTCAAACTCTTTAAGGACAGTTTTCTGAGGACCTTTCTATTAACTTTCTTGGGGTAAGAGTGACTGGATCTTTTTTTTTTCAAACTCTAGGTTCATTTTAGTTTAGATGTTCATTTTAGTTTAGATGAACAAGTAATTACTTTGTTGGGCTCTTATTTTGAGTTGGCAGAAACCTAGGCACTGGAGATACTGAGACTTGTAAGACACAGTTCCTTCTGATAGGGAAAAGAAAATCCTAAATTGATCATTTCAGTACACTGTGCACTTAGCGTTATAATAGAGGAATGTGCCAGGATGCTACAGGAAGTGGTGAGGGAATGGACCCAGACTGTAGGAAAGCTTCTTGGAAGATGTAATGTTCTGAAGGATAAGTTGGTTACAAAACATAAATTTATAATTATCAGTAAAGTTAAAAGAACACACAGAATGGGAGAATATTATAATACATCTGATAAGGGACTTGTATCTAGAATGCACAAAAAACACTTACAACTCAATATTAAAAAGACAAATAACCAAATTTTAAAATGGGCAAAGGGTCTGCCTTCACATTTCTCCAAAAAAGATAAACAAATGGCCAATAACAAAACGTAAATATGCTCCACACCATTAGCCATTGGGGAAATGCAAATCAAAATCACAATGATACAACTTTACATCCACTAGGATGGATGGCTGTAATCAAAAAGACTACAACACAATTCAACAACAAAAAGGCAAAGAACCCAATTGTTATGGATTGAATTGTGTTCACTCAAAAAAATGTGTCAACTTGGCTAGTACATGATTCCCAGTACTGTATGACTGTCCACCATTTTGTCATCTGATGTGATTTTCCTATGTGTTGTAAATCCTACCTCAATGATGTTAATGAGGCAGGATTAGCAGCAGTTATGTTAATGAGGTAGGACTCAATCTACAAGATTAGGCTGTGTCTTAAGTCAATCTCTTGAGATATGAAAGAGAGAAGCGGGCAGAAAGACACAGGGACCTCATTATCACCAAGAAACAAGAGCCAGGAGAATAGCGTGTCCTTTGGACCTGGAGTCCCTGTGCTGAGAAGCTCCTTGACCGGAAAGACTGGTGACAAGGACCTTCCTCCAGAGCCGAGAGAGAGAAAGCCTTCCCCTTGAGCTGGCACCCTCAATTCGAACTTCTAGCCTCTTAGACTGTGAGAGAACAAATTTCTGTTTGTTAAAGCCATCCACTTGTAGTATTTCTGTTATAGCAGCCCTAGATAACTAAGACACCAATCAAAAAACAGACAAAGGTCTTGTACAGATATTTACCAAAGATATATAAATGGTCAATAAACACACACAAAAAAAAGTTGTTCAAAATCATTAGTCGTTGTTGTGTGCCATCAAATCAATTCTGACTCAGAGTTCTACTCATAGAGTAGAACTGCTCCATAGGGTCTCCAAGGCTGTAATCTTTACAGAAGAAGATTGTCACATCTATCTCCAGTGGAGTGGCTAGTGGGTTCAAAATGCTGACCTTTCAGTTAGCAGCTGAGTGCTTAACAACTGAGCAACGAGGGCTCCTTCATTAGTTATTAGGGAAATGCAAATTAAAACCACAATGAGAGAGCACTTTACTCCCACTAGGATGACTATCATCAGAAAAATGGCAAACAATAAGTTTTGGTGAGGATGTGGAGAAACTGGAACCCTCATCCATTTGGCACCCTCATCCATTGCTGATGGTATGATAAATGGTGCAGCCAGTGTGGAAAACAATTTGAAGTTTCCCTTAAAAAGTTAAACATATAATTACCATGTTATTGTTGTTGTTGTTAGGTGCCGTTGAATATATGACCCAGCAATTCTAGTCCTAAGTATATACCCCAAAGACTTGAAAGCAGGGACAGAAACAGATACTTGTATGCCAGTGTTCATCATAGCATTACTCACAACAACCAAAAGATAGAAACAACCCATGTGTCTATCAACAGATAATGGATAAACAAAATGTAGTATATACATACTATGGATATTATTCAGCCATAAAGAGAATTGATGTTCTGATACATGCAACGACATGGATAAACTTCGAAAACATTATGCTGAATGAAGCAAGTCAGACACAAAAGGACAAATATTATATGATCCCACTTATATCAAATACTTAGAATAGGCAAATGCACAGAGACCATGCATACTAATGGTTACCAGGGGCAGATGGGGGGGAGTTGGAGAGTTATTGCTTAAGGAGTAGCGAGTATCTGTTAAGGGTGATGAAAAATTTTAGAAACGGGTAGCGGTAATGGTTGCACAACATGGTGGACATAACGTCACTGAGTTGTTTGTATAAAAAATGGTTGAAATAGCAACTGTTTTGTTACATATATTTTACTACAATTTTTGTTTTAAAAAAGGCAAACAGTAAGGTGTTGGTAGGATGGGGAGACACTGGAATCCTTATATACTGCTGTGGGAATGAACAATTTTGTAGCCACTTTGAAAACAGTCTGGAAGTTTCTCCAAGAGTTAAACATAGAGTTGCCATATGATCCAGCAATTCCACTCCTAGGTATATACCCAAAAGAAATTAAACATATGTTCACATACAATCTTGTACATGAATGTTTATAGCAGTATTATTCTCAATAGCCAAAATATGAAAACAACCCAAATGTCCATCAACTGATGAATGAGTAAACAAAATGTGGTATATCCATGCAATGGAATATTACTTGGCAATAAAAAGGAATGTTATACACACACACACACACACACACACACACACACACACACACACTACAGCATGGATGACCTAGAAAACATTATGCTCAGTTAAAGAAGCCAATCACAAAAGACCATGTATTCTATGATACCATTTATATGAAATATCCAGATTAGGCAAATGTATAGATACAGGAAGTAAATTATCGTGTGCCTAGGGCTGGGGGTGCTGGCAGGAAATGGGGACTATCTACTAATGAGTATAGCATTTCTTTTTGGAGTGATGAAAATGTTTTAAAATTGACTATGGTGATAATTATACAACTCTGTGAATATACCATTGAATTGTACAGTTTAAACGGGCGCGTTGTATGGTTTGTGAATTATATCTCAATAAAGTTATTATATAAGAAAAGATATACAGCTGTATCACAATTTCATGAAATTTTAGTTGTTGAGCCATTTCTGATAATGATGATAATGGTGATAAAAACAAAATAATTCCTCACGCATTATGCCTAACTTCCATGCATAAACTTTTTAGTAGTTTATCAAATTAGGTAACATATGCGCAAGCACTTTCAAATGCCTGCATAAAATGACTCTTGCTTCAATATTTGTACTTCATCATGATTTTATCTATAAACCAGAATAGTAAATGTACTTCCTGGCTAGCACCATTTGCATATTAATTCTTACAGTTTCTAATGGTAAAGAAAAGATGTACCTAACAGAAAATTAGGAGGGGCTTATTGCGGCTGACTGCCACACAACCACAGAAACTAGCAAGACCTCTTCTAGGCAGAAAAATGCAATGTGTAAGGAGTACTAAGCAGTCATTATTTAAATCTCAGGGTGGAACCTACTAAATAATCATAATGGTTGTTTTAAAGCAGGTTAAAATTTATTGGATTTGTTTTAATGACTTATTTCGTTTCTTTCTACCAGAGTATCATCACAGAATGAATGAACATTAATAATTTAACAAAAAAAATACACAAAAAGAGTCTGCTTTCAAATTACTGCTATTAATTTGTAACAACAACAAAAAAATGAAACAGTTCCTCTAAGCTATAAAACTCTGCTGACTAATACTTACTAATAAATGTAATTGCCTAGAAAAGGAGGAAACGGAGGCATTTCTTGCTATTGCTCTGATAAAGAAGTCTTAACTCTTAAAATAAATTAATGTGAGACCACAGACTGACACACATTTCATGGAAAGACTGAGTCAAGACTGGGTTGTTTCTCTAATATGTTACTGAATGTCTAGAATTAGGGCGTGTAATTGATACAGTGGGTGTGACACTCATGATCATCTAGCAAATAATAATACAATAAATTTTTAAAGCATCACAAATCCTCTCACTTATTTTATATTCTCATTTCGGTCATATTTTCCTTATGATGTCAAAAGAGTGCGCATTCTGTCAGGATTTATCCGTACCTTTACCCAAAGGATACAAGGAATTTTCTCAAATGACAAAATGCAGGTAAGAATCTCTCTAATGGAATAATAACCCAATGAAACTCTAAACGGTTCCTCCCATCCATTTCTCACATGTTCACTGCTTACGTGAATATTTATACAACCTGGCAGCTGCTGATTAACTAAACACCAGGCAATATGCTTTTTAGGTTAGAAATCTGAGGCTAAAAAAAAAAAAATCACAAACGTGTGCTTTGATTTTGTTAGTGAACTGACTGAATAAGCAAAAGTCATTTCTATACTTTACCGGAAATCTGAACCCAAGAGTCATGCCACCAGGGCTTCTAGAGTCCTTACCAGTGGCTGTGAATAATAGACTGAAAGTCAGGAGCCCCATCATAAGTGAGGATCAAGCAATGCAAACAGATAATGAAAGCTAATGACCTTCAGTGCCTTCTTGTAGGAATGTCAAGGAACAATGGGAGTTGTGGCAGGAAGGATCCCTGGTTGGACAGTGAGGCAGGCACTAAGGAGGTGATCGTGAGACTGACTTACCGGAAGTTTGCTGGCAGACACAAGGTAGAAGGGCATTCTAGGCTGAAGCAACAGCACATGCATTTGCACAGGGTGGGAGAGAACAAGGAGTGCTCCAACAAGTGCTGAAGTCTGCATGGATGGGGGTATGATCACGATCTAGGTCAGAAAGGGCCTCACGTGTCAGGCTAAAAAGTAAAGATTTTATCCTATATGCCAGGGTTTCCCAAATTTGCTTGATAATAACAAGTACCTGGGATGCTAATAAAAATACTTATGTCCAGACCCCTCGGCAGGATATTTCGACGTTGCTGGTCTGGTGGGACCTGGAATGAAGTACTTTTATTAAGTACTCAGCAATTTTTGTCACCAATGAACTTTGGGAAACACCAGTGGGGAAGAATTGAACAATTCTGAATCAGGAAGACTGTTATGGATTGAACTTTGCCTACCCCCAAATATGTGTTAGAATCCTAACCCCTATACCTATGGATTTCTTTGTTATGTTAATGAGGTCCTATCAGTGTAGGATATGTCTTAGACCTAATCGCTTTTAAGATATTAAAAAAAAGAGCAGATTAGGCACAGAGACAAGCAAGCACAAATCGGGAAAAGATGGATGGCACATGGAGATCTCCAAGGAACTCTAAGAAGTATGCTAGAGAAGCTGAGGCAAGGATTTTCCTCCGGAGTGGACAGAGAGAGCCCTCCCCTAGACCCGGTGCCCTGAATTCAGACTTCTAGCCTCCGAAACCGTGAGAAAATAAATTTCTGCTCATAAAAACCACCCACTTGTGGTATTTGTTACAGCAGCACTGGAAAACTAAGATAAAGATACAATCAGATTTGCATTCTAGAAAATAATGCAAATAAACAAACAAATAAAATGTTAAGCATACTACACCTCCTGGAATAGACTTCCCTTTGTAAATTGTATAGTTCCTCATTTAATTATGAATTACTGAGCCAAACAAACAAGAAAGCAAATTCTCAAAAGAATTAACATTATCCATGTTTTCCCTTACCTAAGTCTCCTATTGTTTTAATAACTTACGCACCACTCATTTCTGTCTTCTAGTGTGGACCTAATAATTATTTCCATTTTATCTGTTATCAGAGAGTAGAAGCTAGTTTTCAACCACAATGTAGGGAAACCTTCAGGACTATAGGTTTAGGCCACTAGCCACACAGCACTTGAAAGGTGGCTAGTCCAAATTGAGATGTGCAGCAAGTATAAAATACACACAAAATTTCAAGGTCTTAGCACAGGGGAAAAAAAATCTCATTAATATTTTTCATATTGATTACCTGTTTAAATCATGGAATTTTGGATATACTGGGTTAAATAAAAAGCATTGTTCTGTTCATCTGTTTCTTCTTACTTTTTTTAATGGGATTACTAAAACATTGAAAATTACATATGTGAGTCATCTATTGGATGGAACTGCTCTAGGGTATGAGTGAATTGTGCAACTGAGTTTCTCACAAGCAGAATCTGGAATGTGGAGTTCTTATCAGAACGGACTTTTGAAGATTGATAGGCTTGGTTAGAAGACATGACTTATGCACAAGGCAAATATGGTACAGAATACAGAGTAACAGGAGACTAGTTCTAGTTAGAAGAGGTGTAACCTTGGAGGAGTAACTATCTCTCCAGAACTCATGTTTCCTCAACTGCAAATGGTCAAGAATAGTAACTGCCATATTTCTCTCCCAAAGGCAATGGGAGCCTCCAATTCAGATGGGATATGAAAATACCTTCTTAGCATATAAGGCACTATATTGGCCAATTATTATTAAATATGTAATGGCAAAAGAAAAATACAAGTTGTGGATTTGATGGTATAGACTACACAGGCTAAAGGACTTTCAGAAAAGGAAAGATCAGGGACAAACTCCTATCATCAGCAGGGATAGCTTCAGAGGGAGTTGGCCTTGACAGCTGTGTTAAGCCATCAGGATTCATCTAGATTCCCAAGGGAGAAGAATCACAATCAGCCCTGGTTCCTATGAGGCAGTGGTCAGACATACCTCTGCTCTCCAATTTCTTCACCACTTCTGACACCAGCCAAACCCCTTCCCACTCCCCATGGCACTCTCTACTTCTCTACAGGCTCAGTAATTCATTGCAATGGCCACACAGAACTCAGAAACTGTACTTAGTCTCTTGTTGTCTTCAGCGTTACAGCCCTGGACTTGTGTTACAGCTCTTTTAGGAGGTTCCTCACCTCCTCTCTCTCTGCTGCTTGTCTCTTCTTGCCTCTAAAACCTCTGTGGGGTTAGCTGCTTATAGAAGCAACCTCTTTGTCAGTTTCAAGGCATGGCCCTCCCAGCAGGACCATGAACTGACCAATCCCCTCGGTGAACCACTAGTCACTTAATTTGCATAGTAAGCTGACCAGTTCCGATAAGGTGTGCAAAATAGACTAAATCACAAGGAAGACTGCAGCCCAGGGCTAGAGAAAAAGTACCAAACCATCAAGTTGTCTACAACTTACCCGGAACATGACAATCAACTTGGACAAAAGTAACAAACTCTCTAGAGCAGAAAACTAGGGCAGAGGTAACTTCTCAAGGATTAGGGGATAAATTTCTCAAGCTGTTTTTCCAGAGAACCAAGGCAAAAGGCTACACAAGGGAACTCATTTCACTCCAGGAGCCCTGGTGGTGCCATGGTTAGAAGCTTGACTGCTAACAGAAAGGCTGGCGGTTTAACCTAACCAGCGGCTCCACCAGAAGAACAGATCTGGTGATCTGTTCCCTATGATCTTTTGCTGCTTTAGAAACATAACATCACCAACAACTGAAGAAAACCAAATAGCACAGCAGACACATATGAAATCAAGTTCTTTTTCAAGGTCAGAACCATGGCCTTATCCTTCGAGTCTAGAGATGATCAGGATACTTGGGGGAGTAGAATAATGCTAAAATTCTGGGCAGGAATCGCCTTTTGACTAAAATAATGTAAGATGCTATCTGTCTTAGCATAGTCAGTCTTCATTGTTGCTGATGTGAAAGCCAATCTCACAAAATTTCTGACACTTAAAGAGAGGCTGAATCCATTTTTCTTTCTAAGTGTTCATTATTACACTTTCATGTCAAATAAGTTAACCCAGTACTATTTTAGAATAAACGCTTACTACAGAAGCATCAGTTTTCATAGCTTTTGATAGCTGAATATCATTATTTTCGCCTAAATAACATTTTTAGGTCACGTATGGAAAAAAAACTGAACTGATTTTTTTATTTTTCCCCCAGATGAAAGGTAGCCAGTATAAAAAGCAATAAATTAAAGTGATCAATTATTTGAGTTTAACTACACTGTAGGCAAGGGCAGTTTAAGGAAGTGCAGATCTGAATGATCCACTACAGTACTTTTATTTAGAATGAACAAGAAGCAGGAATTCATTAACTTCCCCATAATTAAGCAAGGACATTTAAGACCATATTAGTAGACTGATTTTTACTGCCAGAAAAAGACAGTGTGGAAACCATTCATCTGTAGAGAGAACAAAGATTTACATTTTGGAATGCCTGTGTTACTGACAAAGGTTCTCTAAATGCTGACTTTCTCTCCGTTAGAACTGAACATAAAGTTTTATGAGGCAAATGTAAAGTTTACACATGTTCTTCTCTAAGTTTTAAGAACAGAAAACTTTGAATCTAGTTTAAATTCTTTTGCACTGGGTTAATTGCAAATTCAGGCTTTTACAAATTAAGGCTACCTCTGTTCTTGCAGTTAATTACCATTTTAAAGTGTCTACTAAGAAACAGTTTAAACTCCCATTCAATTCACTAACTTACATCTAACAGGAGAATATTTATTTTTCCCCACTATGTTCCAGGTCCTGTGATAAGTACTTGAGATCGCTTATGTCACTTAATTGTTATGGCAATCCCATTATGTAACGCCTCCATTACATAGATGAGGAAATTGAAACAGAAGTTAATTATTTTGTCTAAAGTCACAGTAAGTCCCAGAGCTCAGATTCCCATTCAGGTCTGCCTGACTCCAAAGTCCATGATACAAAGTTATGATGTTCAACAATTATACATAGTGTATAATTACACAAAGCAAGCCAAAGTGACCCAGGCCTGGTCATGGTTTGTTAGAATACATAAGGACACTATGTGTATCTATTATTGCATTATCAAATATTAACGTATATCAAATAAGAGTTCAGGTGCCACACAAAAAGAAACAATCTTTGCTGGTTATAAGGGATGGGAGGGGTGGGGGGTGGGGGGAACTAAATAGATAATAGAAGTGTGGTAACTCTGGTGAAGGGTAAGACAGTACACAATACTGGGGAAGCCAGAACAACTTGTACCAGGAAAGGTCATGGAAGCTCCATAGACACATCCAAACTCCCTCAGGGACTGACTTGCTGGGCGGAGGGCTGTGGGGACCATGGTCTCGGGGAACATCTAGCTCAACTGGCATAAAACAGCTTATAAAGACAATGTTCTACATTCTACCTTGGTGAGTAGCATCTGGGGTCTTTAAAGCCTGTGAGCAGCCATCTAAGATACTCCACTGGTCTCACCCCTTCAGGAGCAAGGGAGAATGAAGAGAACAGGATACAAGGAAAACATTAGTCCAAAGGACTAATGGACCACAGCTACCACAGCCTCCACTAGACTGAGTTCAGTACAGCTAGATGGTGCCCGGCTACCACCACTGACTGCTCTGACGAGGATCACAATAGAGGGCCCTGGACAGAGCTGGAAAAGCATGTAGAACAAAATTCTAACTCACAAAAAAAAGACCACATTTACTGGCCTGACAGACTGGAGAAATCCCAACAGTATGGCCCTCGGACACCCTTTTAGCTCAGTAAAGTCACTCCCGAAGTTCACCGTTAAGCCGGGGATTGGACAGCCTCATAAAACAAAACGGGACTAATGAGGCACAGCAGTCCAAGGACAAGGACTAGTAGGCAGAAGGGGACAAGAAAGCTGGTGATAGCGAACCCAAGGTTGAGAAGGGACAGTGCTGACGTGTTGTGAGATTGTTAACCATTGTCATAAAACAATATGTGTACTAACTGTTTAATGAGAAACTATTTGTTCTGCAAACCTTCATCTAAGGTACAAAAAAAAAAAAAAAGAATTATCTATGTGAGATCAAATTGACAACAGCAACTCAAAAGGTTTGATGGGAAGGCTAGGGGGCACTGAGTTGAAGATAATGGTGATGGAATAATTTGGAAAAGGATAGTGAGAACAGCAGCACAACTGGAAGAATGTAATCAATGTCACTGAATTGTACATGTAGAAACTTTTGAAATAGTGTAACTTTGGCTATGTATATTTTCACAAAACAAAAAAAGGGGGGTCCTCCAAGGTCTAGAAGGGAGAGTGTTGACATGTCATGGGATTGTTAACCAATGTCATAAAACAATATGTGTACTGACTGTTTAATGAGAAACTATTTGTTCTGCAAACCTTCATCTAAAGCACAGTAAATATATATATATATATAAAATATATAAATATATATGTATTATATTATATGTGTGTATATATATATATTTATATGTGTATATATATAAAGAGTTTAGGTGCCAATGTCTAGCATCATTTAGAAAAGCAATACAGATTGCATTTCCATCATTTCTTTACAGCAAAAAGGCTAAAAGACCAAAATAATATTCAACTATTTTTTAGAAACTAGATAAATGGCTAATGCTAATTCCCTAATATTTCCTGAATGTCATGGCTTTTATAGGAAGTATGTACCGTATTTTTTTATGAAAATAAATGTGTATTATACATTTTTTTTGCCAACCGTACAACCACCCTCATGTATTAGTTTCTTAGGTGCACTATGTGCATATATGTATGGCCACGTTATTTATGTGGACACATTATTTGCAAAAACATACAGTACTTACCTCAGGAGCCCTGGTGGTGTAATGATTAAGCGCTCGGCTAATAACCTAAGGGTCAGCAGTTCAAACCCACCAGTAGCTCTGCGGGAGAAAAGACCTGGCAATCTGCTCCCATAAAGATTACAGTCTAGGAAACCCTATGGGGCAGTTCTACCCTGTCCTATAGGACAATTATGAGTTGGAATCAACTTGAAGGCAAACAACAAATGTATTTAGGTCAATTACCTTTGTTTTAAAATCATTATTGAACTATTGTTCTTATGTTAAGATTACTGTAGTTTTGAACTATACAGACTATAAACTTCTTGAATACAAATATCATGTCTCTAAATTTCCACACAGCACACAGTAGGTAGTCAAGAACTACCTCTGATGTATATTTACGTGAATAAAGATAGTAAGTTATTAAAATGCTTAGTTATACACCTATGGACTTAAGTGACCCAAATTTTACTAAGTCATGAAATGGTTTTCCTTCCAGCTCTCCCCTCAAGCCACCACTACCCTACCATAACCTCTTCTTCATATGGTACTTCTGACACCCAACCCTACAAGAGCTTTCTCCCATAAATAATGTCCTATTTGGTCAACAGTGGAGAAGAACTCCAGCCAAATCCACTGAATTACCACAATGCTTTAAGCTTCTATCAAATAAGGTTATGTTCTATATGTCCACTTCTACCATAAGACAATACTGTAAAATAGGAAAAAGACAAAGGAAAGACTAAACATTTTACTTAATTTTTTTTGGACCTCTATTAGAGACTTTGGTTGGATTGCTAGTGACAACTTTATCTCCTATTATGATTTAACTACAGCTCAATAAATGGGTGCTCCAATAACCTCTGGCTGCATGTGAACTACCTCAAGTCTGGCTCAGCAGCTGATGCCAAAAACCAGAGAGTAGTCTAGGGACAGTGCTTCCTCCCCAACATCCATTTTACAATAGAAAGCCACAATTCTGAATCATAGAATAAATTCCTTTCAAGCTTTAGGCCACAAAATCCTTAAAGAGATTGCAATTTTTTTTGTCTGCTAAAAATAAAAGTTAACAAAAAAGACAGGAAGACAGACAGACAGACAGAATATACCCTTTAAGAAATTTCAGTCCTAAGCACATACTAAAATAAACAACCAACTTTATCAAAATGCCAGAAATATTAATTCTCTTTTTCATTATTTTCTCTCTCCGAAGTACCAAAGTAAATGTTCGCTATGGTGGATAACCTATGTATTAAAAATAATATTCTATTTTATCCTTGGCTAGGAGCCCAACTCTACAGTAAAAGTGTACTTCTAGTTCTGAACATTCAGTTTTTACCTACATAATCTGAAAGAATTGAATTTAATGATGTCCACTCAACAAATTCACTAACAATGAAGGTCTCCTAAACTAGTGAACGAGTATAAAAATGCTTACACTACTCCTCATTCAACAAATATTTTTTGACCACAAAGGTAAATCCATTGCTTCTTGCCTCAAAGCAACCCAGGCTAGCTCCTGGTCTAAAGACATGAAAACAAGTAACTGTTATTTTTAGAACTATCACCATTTACAATGCAATGGAATGTGTCCTATAATGGAAGCACGAGGAAAGTGCTAACACAACACATAGAAAGGAGAAACAAATTCAATCCAGGTAAATCAGGGAAGGCTCTGAGGTCACACCAAAGCTGGTAGCTAAGTCAGAATCTGTCAGATTGGGGAAGGGTTGTTGTTGTTAGGTACTGTTGAGTCGGCTCCTTATGTACAGCAGAACAAAGCAGTACCTGGTCCTGTGCCATCCTGACAATAACAGGTTATATTTGAACCCACTGATGCAGCCACTGTGTTAATCCAATACACCTATAGATTTAAGGAACCCACATTTTGCTAAGTCATGAAATGGTTTTCCTCCCCACTCTCCCCCCAGTCTACCACCCTACCATGACCTCTTCTTCGTGTGGTAATTCCTCTTTCTTGCTGACCCTATGCTTTACCAAGCATGATGTTCTTCTCCAGGGATTGATCCCTGCTGATAACATGTCAAAAAAAAGGGAGACAAAGTCTCACCACCCTCATTTCTAATGAGCATTCTGGCTGTACTTCCTCCAAGACAAATTTGTTCATTCTTCTGGCTGTACATTGTATACTCAATATTCTTCACCAACACCATAATCCAAATGCGTCAATTCTTCTTTGGTCTTCCTTTTTCGTCGTCCAGCTTTTGCATGAGGCGACTGAAAATACCATGGCTTGGGTCAAGTGCGCCTTAATCATCAAAGTGACATCTTTGCTTTTTAAGATTTTGAAGAGATCTTTTGCAGCAGATTCACTCAATGCAATACATCTGTCATTTGACTTCTTGACTGATGCTTCCTTGGACATTGATTGTTGATCCAAGTAAAATCAAATACTTAACAACTTCAATATTTTCTCTTTTTATCATGATGTTGCTTGTTAGTCCAGTAGTTGAGGAGTTTTGTTTTCTTTATGGTGAAGTGTGATCCATACCGAAGGCTGCAGTCGTTGAGCTTCATCAGTAAGTGCTTCAAGTTGTCCTCAGTTTGGGCAACCAAGGTTGTGTCCAATGGAATGCGGAAATTATTGAACAATATCATTAACATCATGAGCAAAATTTTGCTATGGATAATTTAAAAATGCTGGGAAAGGGCATTATGAGAAAAAGGAGTAGCTTGTGCAAAGGCCCAGGGGTGTGAGAGTTTGGAGAGTTCATGGTGTTACAAGTATGTCTAGGGTGAGTGAAAGAGGCTCGCTGGTAAGGGAGGCATGAGCCAGGCCAATTATTAAAGGATTTGAAAGTAAATATGCTTGTACAAATACAAAATGTAATATTTTAAAATGATAAGGGATGTCATTCTTATTCAGCTCTTCATTCTCTTATTACAGGAAATACTTCATTTATTTAACAAGTTACCAACAAATGTAAATTATTCACATTTATAAAAGACAGCTATACAACTGAACTCTAACTGACCAAGTTATTAGGAAATGACACTTCCTGCCAAATCTTTGACAATAGATTTTTAAAAATAGTTTTCTGCTAATTTAGATAAGGGAGGATGGTGTTGTTGCTCTTCTTGTGAGGTACTGTCAAGTCAGTTCTGACTTGTACTGACCCTACTAGGTACAACACAACACTGCCCGGTCCTGTGCCATTCTCACAAATGTTGTTATGCTTGAGCCCACTGTTGTAGCCACTGTGTCAATCCATCTTGTTGAGGGTCTTTCTCTTTTTGGCTGACCCTCTACCAAGCATGATGATCTTGTCCAAGAACTGGTCCCTGCTGATAGCATGGGCAAAGTATGTGAGTCTCACCATCCTCACTTCTAAGGAGCTTTCTGGCTGTACTTCTTCCAGGACAGATTTGTTCATTCTTCTAGCAGTCCACTGTATAGTCAATATTCTTGGCCAACATCATAATTCAAAGGCATCAATTCTCCTTCAGTCTTCCGTATTCATTGTCCAACTTTCGCATGCATATGAGGAGACTGAAAATACCATGGCTTGGGTTGGGCACACTTTAGTCCTGGAAGTGACATCTTTGCTTTAAAATACTTTAAAGAGGCCTTTTGCAGCAGATTTGCCCAATGCAATATGTCTTTTGATTTCTTGACTGCTGCTTCCATGGGCATTGACTGTGGATCCAAGCAAAATGAAATCCTTGACAACTTCAATAATTTCTCTGTTTTTCATGATGTTGCTTATTGGTCCAGTTGTGAGGATTTTTGTTTTCTTTATGTTGAGGTGTAATCCATACTGAAGGCTATAGTCTTTGATCTTCATCAGTAAGTGCTTCAAGTCCTCTTCACTTTCAGCAAGGAAGGTTGCATCATCTGCATGTTGCAGGTTGTTAATGAGTCTTTCTCCAACCCTGACGCCACGTTCCTCTTCGTATAGTCTGAGTTATCGGATTATTTGCTCAGCATATAGTTAAATAAGTATGGTGAAAGGATACAACCCTGACTCTCACCTTTTTTTATTTTAAACCATGCAGTATCCCCTTGTTCTGTTCAAATGACTGTCTCTTGGTCTATGTACAGGTTCCGCATGAGTACAATTAAGTGTTCTGGAATTCCCATTCTTCACAATGTTATCCATAATTCGTTATGATCCACAGAGTCCAATGCCCTTGCATAGTCAGTATAACACAGGTATTCTCTGCTTTCAGCCAAGATCCATCTGACATCAGCAATGATATCCCTTGTTCCATATCCTCTTCTGAATCCAGGCTGAATTTCTACAGTTCCCTGTCAATGTACTCTGTAATCGTTTTTGAGTTATCTTCAGCAAAATTTTACTTGCACATAGTATTAATGATGTTGTTCGATAATTTCTGCCTCCTGGTGGATCACCTTTCTTTGGAATGGGCACAGATATGGATCTTTTCCAGTTGGTTGGCCAGATAGCTGTCTTCCAAATTTCTTGGCATAGACAAGTGGGCGCTTCCAACATTGCATCTGTTTGTTGAAACATCTCAATTAGTATTCTGTCAATTCCAGCAGCCTTGTTTTTCGTCAATGTCTTCAGTGCAGCTTGGACTTCTGCCTTCAATACCATCAGTTCTTGATCATATGCTACCTCCTGAAATGGTTGGCCATAGACCAATTCTTTTTGGTGCAGTGACTCTGTGTATTCCTTCCATCTTCTTTCGATGTTTCCTGTGTCATTCAATATTTTGTCCATAGAAGCCTTCAAAATTTCAACTCGAGGCTTGAATGTTTTCTTCAGTTCTTTCAGCTTGAGAAAAGCTAAGCACGTTCTTCCTTTTTGGTTTTCTATCTCCAGGTCTTTGCACATTTCATTATAATACCTTATTTTGAAATCTTCTGTTTAACTATTTACTTCATTTCTGATGAAGTGCTGAGAACCTCCTATAACCAGGGTACAGAGAGAGAGAGCTATAACACCAGAGACATTCCAAGACAGCGAGAAGTGGCGGCAGATAAAAGGTGGCAGCAGAACCAGGAGATTGGCGTGATGCAGTGCGGGAGAGAGAGCTGATTGCCTTCGGGCAGGAGACTTCCTGGCAGAATGGGGTGCCTCTTGGGACTTATTGGTGGAGCTAAAGAGTTCTGTAACATTTGCCTGAGCAAAGCAGAGGCTGGGCCAAGGGGTTGAGGGCCAGAGAGAGGCCTGCCTGTGGACACAGCTGAAAAGAGGCACTCGTGATTGACATGGACCTTTCTCTAGAGCCAACAGAAAGACAATGCCTTTCCCGTGAGATGGCACTCTGAATTATGATTTCTAGCCTCCTAAACTGTGAAAGAATACATTTCTATCTGTTAAAGTCATCCACTTGTGGTGTTTCTATTATAGTAGCACTAGAAAACTAAGAATTCGTGTTAGCGAGTGGTGTTAGCTATACTTACTAGAATAGTGAGGATATGGAATAGATGGATTTATAAGTACAATACTGCAACCAAAGTTTGTTTTTATTTCAACATGAGTAGATTTAAATTTTAATTAAAGTGGCTTAAAATTATAAATTATTTAAAGCACATATCTTCTACCTTTCCTACTTTTTTTTACTGTTGATATATTTTGCAATATACTTTGAAAGATACATCTTAAAAGCTATAAATATACCACACCATTTAATCTTTACAAAAACAGTATTTCAGAAAAATGAAGATGAAATGCTAGCATTTTCTAATCTCATACTTCTTTACAAGTTCTTGTTAAGATCTCAAGTACAATATTAGCATTATTGCCTCTGTCACACCCGCTCTGCCATGGCTGCTCGTCTCTGGGAGATTCGTTTTTAGACACAATCAGACACATAAATAGCTTTCAGTGCACTGCTTGAGAAATACTGTCCTCGCTACAAATCACCAGTGCCAGTTAGTTCTCTCCGCCTCTCTCCCTAATTCCGCATCTACAATCTAAATGCCGCTTTTTAATTTAATCTCTCCTCCCCAGCTCTCTGCCCACACTGCACATTCCCCTCTGTTAAACTTCCCTGTGTCTGGGTTAGAGGCGGAAGTAATACAAAGAGGAAAAAGGAAGACAATAAAATAGACTGGAGGAAAAAGAGGGAGGGTGGGAGTAAAAAAATAATAAAGGGAAACAGTTTAATGAGAAGACAAAGGAGAAAAAGATCAAGGAGAGCAAGAGAGATAAAAGAGAGGAAAAAGGAGGGCTATGTGAGAAGCAGGGGCTGATGAAGAAAATAAAACAAACATAAAGTAAGTGACGAAGGTCTTCAGCATGTCGCCGAATCAGACTTGGGCACTGGAGGGCCTTCCAGTTTGGTTTAGTCTACTTATGTTTATCTTCAGCTCCCAAATTTTTTAAAGAGTACATTTTGCTTTTAACGAATTCCAGATATCAGACTTCAGTCTCAGGCTAGCATAAGAATGAAACTTCAAGGTCAAGTATAAAGTACAAATTCTTTTTCCTTAGAGCCAAAAAGTAGGTTGTTCAGGGTCATAAAATATTTTTCACCTTTTAAAAGGTGAAATCAAAATCAGCCATAAGCATTTAACTTCAGGTTTAATGGAGCCTACACAAGACTCATCCATGACCTTTTTTAACTGATAATTGTTGTTAGTTGTCTTCAAGTCAATTTCAACTCATGGTGACCCCAAGTGTGCAGAGTAGAACTACTCCATAGGGCTTCCAAGGTTATGACCTTTTAGAAGCAGATTGCCAGGCCTTACTTCCGAGACACCCCATGTGGGTTTGAACCACCAACCTTTTAGTTAACAGTCCAGTGCTTAACCATTTGTGCCACCCAGCGAGTCCTAATTCTAATGTCGCTCTGAAACCAAACAGCAGAAGTTCTTTGTGTCCATTTTACTGTCGTGGTTAGATTTTGCAGCTACTCTAGCTTCTTAATTATCTTGGCACCTCAAGGGCAGAGTGGAAGGCTATTAAAAACAGGTAGACTCCATCAGAATGCTTTACACAGTCTTCCCTCTCAGTAAAAACGAGCCCAATCCAAAAAGACCAAAAGTTTTCCCCACCGGCCCACAGTACAATATTTTTCCTTTGAAGTTTAGAAGTTTCTGGCGAGGACCCACGTTACTCACAGGCACAGCTGATGTTCTCTTGGCTGCCGGCATTCAGAAAGCTGTCTGAATGGATGGCACTGAGCCTCCTGCACTCCAATGGATGCTTCCCCAAGCTCAGGTGCCAAGTAACCATGAGCTCAGGCAAACAAGCAGTCTGCAGGGCACTTCGGGCCCGTCTCCTAGACTACGGCAGCTTCTGAAAGCCAGCAGCCCAGAGCAAGATGAATACATTTTTCTTCTTCTCTCTGGTTACAGGGTTGGCTGGCTGAGATTGTCCCAAAGACAGAACACTGCCCAAATCCAAAGAAACACTTCACGTTGTTTAGCAGTCCCCTCCTGGGGCTGAAATAATAGCTGCTTATAGCCTTAAAGGGGGAGCGGTGGTACAGTGGTAGAAATCTCCCCTTCCATGTGGGAGGCACAGGTTGGATTCTCGGCCAATACACCTTATACACAGCTACCACCCTTCTGTTATTGGAGGCATGTGTGTTGCTATGATGCTGAACAGGTTTCAGCAGAGCTTCCAGGCTAAAATGGACTAGGAAGAGAGGCCTTGTGATCTGCTTCTGAAAATCAGCCAGTAAAAATTCTGTGGATCACAACAATCTGATACGAAACGGATCACAGAGATGGTGTGGGACCAGGCAGCGTTTTGTTCTGTTGTGCATGGGGTAGCCATGAGTTGTGGGCCAACTCAACAGCAGCAAACAACAACACAGTTTTGAAACCTGCAAGTGAGCATTAGATATACAGCTTGACTCACAAACTCAAATGCCCTCAGAGGCCAGACAGGTCACATAAACGAGTGAAGCAGGTAGGGTATAAAATCGCCAGGGAAGGTAATGGCAGGTTCAGTGAGGAGCACACGTGCCTCATCTAGCTACCAAGCTCCAGGTAATGGTTGCTATGTAGGAAGCCTGATGCAGTTATAGCAGATCTTTTTTTTTTTTTAAAGAAGCCAGAAATCTGAATTTTTGGGTAAACTCTCTGGAGTTTTAAACATCAGCAACTGATTAAGATAAAACAAAACAATGTATATGCCAAATAGAACACATCTTTGTGCCAGATTAAGCCTCTGGACTACCATTTTGCAACCTCTGATATAGAAAAATTCTAAGTTTATTGGACAAAATTAATATCTTCTCTAATTGCCATAAATAAAATAAGAACAAAATTCAGATCTCATGAAGGAGGTAAAATTGGATCTCATGAAGGAGGCAGCAGTATAAGCGGTATGTGAAAATCAATTAAAATAATTTAAGGTGCTCACCCCGGCATTACTGACACAAATCAAAAACACTGGAAATAACAAATGTTGGAGAAGCTGCGGGGAGATCGCAACTCTTATGCACTGCTGGAGGGAATGCATAAGGATACAACCATTTTAGAAAATGATATGGTGCTTCCTTAGAAAGCTAGAAATAGAAATACCATACGATCCAGCAATCCCACTCCTAGGAATATATCCTAGAGAAATAAGAGCCATCACATGAATAGACATCTGCACACCTATGTTCATGGCAGCACTGTTCACAATAGCAAAAAGATGGAAACAACCTAGATGCCCATCAACAGATGAATGGCTAAACTATGGTACATACACACAATGGAGTATTATGCAGTGATAAAGAACATTGATGAATCTGTGAAGCATCTCATAATATAGATGAAACTGGAGGACATTATGCTGAGTGAAATAAGTCAATCACAAAAGGACAAATACTGTATGAGACCTATATTGTAAAAACTCATGAAAAAGTTTACACACAATTAGAAACAATCTTTGTTGGTTACAAGGGATGAAAGAGGTGGGGAGCGAACTACTTCAGTAACTCTTTACTTATCCGGGGCCTCTCCCCTTTCCATATGAATCCATATGAAGTTGATGATCTGTTTCTCCAGCTCATTAAACAATGTCTTTGGAATATGGATCGGATGGCACTGCATCTGTAGATCGCTTTGGGTAGAACTGACATTTTCACAATGTTGAGTCTTCCTATCTATGAGCAAGTATGTTTTTCCACTTATGCAGGTCTCTTTTGGTTTCTTGCAGTAGTGTTTTGTAGTTTTCATTCTATAGGTCTTTTACATCTCTGGTTGGATTTATTCCTAAGTATTTTATCGTCTTGGGGGCTACTGCAAATGGTATTGATTTGGTGATTTCCTCTTGGAAATTCTCTTTGTCGGTCTAAAGGAATCCAATTGATTTTTGTGTTTATCTTGTATCCTGATACTTTGCTGAAATCTTCTATTAGTTCCAGTAATTTTCTTGTGGATTCTTTGCGGTTTTCTGTGTATAAGATCATATTATTTGCAAATAGAGACACTTTGACTTCTTCCCTACCAATCTGGAGGCCCTTTATTTCTTTTTCTAGCCTAATTGCTCTGGCTAGGACCTCCAGCACAATGTTGAATAAGAGTGGTGATGAAGGGCATCCTGTTTGGTTCCTGTTCTCAAGGGGAATGCATTCAAACTTTCTCCATTTAGGATGATGTTGGCTGTTGGCTTTGTATAAATGCCCTTAATTATGTTGAGCAATTTCCCTTCTATTCCTATTTTGTTGAGAGTTGTTATCGTGAATGGGTGTTGGACATTGTCAAATGCCTTTTCTGTAATGATTGATAAGATAATGCGGTTCTTTTGTTCTATTTATGTGATGGATTACATTGATTGTTTTTCTAATGTTGAACCATCCCTGCATACCTGGTATAAATCTCACTTGATCATGGTGAATTATTTTTTTGATATGTTGCTGAATTCTATTGGCCAGAATTTTGTTGAGGACTTTTGCATCAATGTTCATGAGGGATATTGGTCTGTAATTTTCTTTTTTTGTGGTGTCTTTAACTGGTTTTGGTATCAGCGTTATGCTGGCTTCATAGAATGACTCTGGGAGTATTCCATCCTTTTCTATGCTCTGAAATACCTGTAGCAGTAGTGGTGTTAACTCTTCTCTGAAAGTTTGGTAGAATTCTCCAGGGAAGCCATCCGGGCCAGGGCTTTTTTTTGTTTGGAGTTTTTAAATTACCTTTTCAATCTCTTCTTTTGTTATGGGTTTATTTAGTTCTTCTACCTCTGTTTGTGTTAGTTTAGGTAGGTAGTGAGTTTCTAGAAATTTGACCATTTCCTCTAGATTTTCAAATTTGTTACAGTACAATTTTTCATAGTATTCTGTTATGATTCTTTTAATTTCAGCTGGGTCTGTTGTGATATCACCCATCTCATTTCTTATTTGGGTTATTTGCTTCCTCTCCTGTTTTTCTTATGTCAGTTTGGCCAATGGTTTATCCATTTTGTTGATCTTTCCAAAGAACCAGCTTGTGATCTTGTTAACTCTTTCAATTGTTTTTCTCTTCTCTATTTCATTTAATTCTGCTCTAATTCTTATTATTTCCTTTCTTCTGGCACCCGAGGGCTTCTTTTGCTGATCTCTCTTTCTACTTGTTCCAGTTGTAGGGTTAATGTTTTGATTTTGGTTCTTCCTTCTTCTTGATATATGCATTTATTGCTATAAATTGACCTCTGTGCACTGCTTTTGCTGTGTCCCAAAGGTTCTGGTAAGATGTGTTTTCATTCTCATTTGATTCTATGAATTTCTTTATTCCATCCTTAATTTCTTCTATAACTCAGTAGTTTTGAGCAAGGTGTTGTTCAGCTTCTATGTGTTTGGTTTTTTTTTCATTGCTTTTTCTGTTATTGATTTCTACGTTTATGGCTTTACGTTCAAAAAAGATGGTTTGTAATATTTCGATGCTTGGGATTTTGTTAAGGCTTGCTTTATAGACTAATATGTGGTCTATTCTGGAGAATGTTCCATGTGAGTTGGAAAAGAAAGCATACTTGGCTGCTGTTGGATGGAGTCTTTGGTATATGTCCATGAGATCAAGTTGGTTGATTGTAGCATTTACATTTTCCATGTCTTGGTTGAGCTTTTTTCTGGATGTTCTGTCCTTTATGAAAGTGGTGTGTTGAAGTCTCC